>NC_054372.1:117683981-118012731 GCF_017654675.1 Xenopus laevis | reverse complement strand
AATGACACAGATACCTATGAAATCTTCACTAAATGACATATTTACATAGTGAGTTTTACACTTTTTACACTAGAATAAAACATTTTGAATTGCTTTGCTCTTTTATACATTCTGTAAACTTAAGCAACAATGGCAGCTTTAATAACACATTTTGCATCATATCCATCTTTTAGTATGATATTCCCCCTTCATTACAATGCACAGTACTGCAAAAAAAACCTTTAAAAAACATTTTACCTCCAAAAAAATATCATTATATATGAGCAGCAAAGAGATCCTCTCTCTTCACAGGCTAGGCTGAAATGAGGGTTGGGCGTATCACCTCATTCTCCCACAGGAAATCATCATACCATTGATTGACAAGCAGTACTCTCTTAGGTCCCAATCTTCACCCCATTAGATACAGTATCATTTGTTGTTCATCTATTTTAGTAACCCTTCAGTCTCCTTTATTTTCTTCACTATTTTCTATTTCACTGTTCCCCTTTCCTTCCCATATTGTGCTAATTGCAATATCCACATTTCTAGCTTTTACTTTACCTTCTCTCTTATAACACACACTGCTGTTCCTTTTCAGCTCCCAGCCCCACCCTGAAGTCAGACATGGCAGCCACGGTGCAACTAGTTAATAAATCATTGATGGTCAGATTGGCCAAATATCCGGCTGACTTCTGCTCCTTAAAAAAACTTTGAATCCATTTTGAACCTTCTGTAACTGCCTGTGCTTAACCTGCTGTAATAAAAGACGTTTGACTGCAAGTCGGATCTTGTGTTTTTTTTAAATACATAGTTGTGTGATTTTGATTTATTAGAGTGTGAGATCCAAGTAACTGTCAAAGGGGTTGTATTATTGGCAGGCTTACCAGGCAAAATAACCTCCCGATCCACTGTTTCTTTCACGGGCAGGCTCATTCTCAGTTCTGTGACTTATGTCATTGAAGAGCGCCTCCCACATCTGCTCACCACATCAATCGGGGTCGGCGGCTCCACAGGCAATAGTGAGGAGGGCAAGAACGGAAGTAATAGAAAGCGGCAGGACCCAGGCACTTCTCAATGTTTTAAAGAAAGAATACATCCCAAAGGTTTGCCAAATATAGTGCTACCTTCAATATTTATCAATATATTATGTACATAACTACTGTATATGTCCCCTTTAAACCCTTTACTTACCTTTCCCATTTTGACTGGATGGAAGTTTCAGCACAGCTATAGGGTGTGAAGATGCAGCCTTTATATATGTCCTGGATTGCTGCTGTCTGCATACACCCAGCCTAGAACATACAGTACATATTTGTCTAGTAAGGAAAATGTCAATAGCTTTTGTTGTGTATTGTTTTTTTCTTGCTGTTCTGTGACTGTTGTTTATCTGTGCTTACTGGCACCTACTGTATGTTCTATTGCTTTCACTGAATAGCTACCCGACAATTCCTACTACATTCACTTAAAGTCAAAAATACCTCTTGTTCAACATGAGTTCAAAAATAGGGCTTGTGCTACACATACATTTTTTCTATTCTATTCTAATAAGGAAAAGGTTTTGTCATTTTTGGGAGATAAACAGGGCAGACAGGGTAAATGCAGCTACTCCATGTATGGTCCTTGCAAGGTAGATAATTATTACCAGAGCAGAGGCAAGCAAGAGTTCATTATGGGGGGGTTGGCTGTGCACTGGTAATCTGATTATCTACCCCAAAAGATCCAACAATTTAGAGTTTCATAAACAAATTATAGAGATTATCGAGTGCAAAAACCTCAAATGTAAAAATTTGGCATCTGACATATTCATCTAGAAGTCAGTGAGAATTGTTCTAGACAACATGTAAGCAATTTTTTCAATAGTATATTAGTATACTAGTGTTAGTATATGCAGTATATGCTACAGTAGCTCAGATGCAGGTACTTGGGTTCATGCAGTTTGTTTAATTTGGGGGCCCATTTACTTAGCTCGTGTGAAGGAAAAGAATAAAAAAAAACTTCGAATTTCAAATGTTTTTTTGGCTACTTCCACCATCGAATTGGCTACTTCCACCTTCGACTACGACTTCGACTTCGAATCGAACGATTCAAACTAAAAATTGTTCGAATATTCGACAATTCAATAGTCGAAGTACTGTCTCTTTAAAATAAATTTCGACCCCCTACTTCACCACCTAAAACCTACCGGAGTGCAATGTTAGCCTATGGGGAAGGTCCCCATATGCTTTCTAATGTTTTTTTGGTCAAAGAAAAATCGTTCGATCGATGAATATTCGACCCTATGTAAATCTGACCCTAATTATTAGTTACATATAGGTCTTGTTCATCGTTTTTCACTGATAGTTCTGCTTTTTAAGTAAGTTCCTAAACCTGACTGTTTTGCCAACCTGACTATCCCATCTCAGTCTGTCAGTTAAGGTCCCCATAGACACAAAGATTTTTTCGTAAGTGAACGATCGATTTTAGTGCAATCCGTCAAATTATCGTGAGGTTAGTAGGAATGGAACGATCGTACATCTTACGATTTTTCGTCCGACATCTGTCAGAAAATTGATGGGCCAGGTTTAAAAAATATTATTGGTCCCAGTGCAATCTATCTATGTTTGCAGGGCCAAACAGGCAGCTACCCACAGTTTTTCTGTCAATATCGCTTGAAATGGTCTTTTTAATTGATGGTCAAACCGTACATTTAAACGATCGTTTTGAGATAATCGTAGTCTCACGATAACGAAAAGATCTTTTTAAAAATCTTTACATCTATGGCCAGCTTTAGAGTTTCTAATGCTTACAGACTACTGCTGCACAAATATGGCAGCCCCTACAGGTTTTTTCCAGATCATAATTAGATTTTTTTATGGAATAAAATAATAAATTTTTTATTGGAATCCTTTCCTTTAAAGGGATTGTTCACCTTTAAATTCACTTTTAGTATGATGTAGTAGTGATGAGACAATTTGTAATTGATTTTCATTTTTTATATAGTTTTTGAGTTATTTAGCTTTTAATTCAGCTTTGGTTTCATGTTTTATCTGGCTGCTAGGGTCCAAATTACCCTAGCAACCATGTATTGATTTGACTAAGAGAATGGAATGTGAAAAGGAGAGGGCCTGAATAGAAATAGGAGCAATAAAAAGTAACAATAACAATACATTTGTAGCCTTACAGAACATGTGTTTTTAGATGGGGTCAGTGACCCCCATTTGCAAGCTGGAGAAAGGCAGAGGAAGCAGGCAAATATTGTGAAATAATAAAAAAGAAAAAATGAAGGCCAATTGAAAAGTTGCTTAGAACTAGCCACTCCACAACATACTTAGGGACATATTTACCGAATTTGGACTATTCCCTAGTCGAATTTGGACTATTCCCTAGTTGAAGTACACAAAAAATAGCTCTTAATTCAAATTTTTTTCATTTGAAAATTCACCTTGAACTTTGATAAATCTGCATCTGAGTTAATGTTTTCACTTTTATCCTCTTTATTACTTTTCACCAATCTAGCCAATACTTAGCAGAAAAGACCATGCCATATGATATAGTCTGCTCCCTTTTGCTTTCAACTTGGAAATATAATACATCATTTTTGGTAGGAAATAGCTATAACTTGGGTTATAATAATATTGATGAAAGAATTTTAGACTTTTGAATTGATGAAGATTTCATTACATGGAGCTTGTAGCTACAGGAACTCCTGAACCACTGGCCAAGAAACAACTGATTCAATCCCATATTATAAGCACTGGCAACAGTTGTAATTCACCTGAGAACACAGGGTGGATTTTTATCTATAAATAAATTTTGATCTTCTGCACTGACGCCAGAAAAAAGATACAATGTTCCTGAAACTTAAAGGGATTCTTTCATGATTTTTGTTATGTTGTTTTTATTTCTAACTAAATTCAATTCATTTGGGGGACACACATTTTTAGGATTGTTAACTGTGACATACACTATCAAGTAAAAGTATACAGAAGAAATACTTTTTGTGGATATTTAATCATAGACTTTTTTTAAATACAATTTTCAACTATAAGTGAAACATTCTTAAAAAGATCTCTGTTGCATTATTGCTTATGAAAAATAGAATAAAAATAAATGAAAAATTACATTAAAAAACTTTTTTTTTTTGCCTTTAAATGAATGAAGTTCGGTAGCTATTCAGTGAAAGCAATAGAAAATAGGTGCCAATAAGCACAGAGAAACAACTGTCACAGCTCAGCAAGAAAAAACAAAACAGAACAAAAGCCCTTGACATTTTCCTTACTAGACAAATATGTACTGTATGTTCTAGGCTGGGTATATGCAGACAGCAGCAATCCAGGACATATATAAAGGCTTCATCTTCACACCCTATAGCTGTGCTGAAACTTCCATCCAGTCAAAATGGGAAAAGTAAGTAAAGGGATTAAAGCTAAAGATGCCATTGCTCCTTAAGATTACAGGATGCATAAAAAAACAAAGCAATTCAACACATTTTATTCTAGGGTAAAACTCACTGTTTAATGTCACTATCTCTGCATTTTCCATAGTTTTCAAGGGGAATAACAGTGAGTCCCACCTGTCACGTAACCAGTCTACTGTGTCTGGGAAAAATTAGATATTTACTCATTGCTACAAATTTCATGGATTTCACAAATGTCATTTGCTATTGATTTTTATTATGCGGGATAAATTCTCATTTTAATGCCTCAACCAGAAAGGAGTTCAATGTTTTTTCTTTTTTGCACTCGACAGTTTATATCATTGGGATATAAAGCAAGAAAACAGTTAAAATAAATAATATGCAAAACATAAATTAGAACAAATGCATTTTGCTGTGTTATCACATTGCACTGTGGTATTATGGCTATAAATATATATATTCTAATTTCATACTTCATATTTACAAATTACAAACAAAATAATATATATAATACACATACATTGTTTTATACAGGGATAACTGCCAGCATATTTACTCACCACAGACGTTTTATCTGCAATGAATCTTTAAATATACTTTGCCTTCCTTCAGATCTTCTTCTACGAGGACAAGAACTTCCAAGGCCGCAGCTATGAGTGTAACTCAGACTGTTCTGACCTGTCCTCTTATTTCAATCGCTGCAACTCCATCAGGGTGGAGAGTGGCAACTGGATCCTGTATGAGCAGCCCAGTTACAGGGGACACCAGTATTACCTCTGGAAAGGAGAATACCCAGACTTTCAGAGATGGATGGGTTTCAACGACTCCATCAGGTCCTGCCGCATGAGTCCTTATGTAAGTGTTTTTAAAGCTTTCTTGGAACCACATAAGAATCCAATACTATAAATGACTATTGCTTTTGTAGTCCTTCTGTGGGTTATTCTTAGTGGGACCCTTAAGCTATTGTAATATAGAATATAACATTAGTATAGTGAATCAACAGTGAAGCAACATGGTCGTTCCCAATTAAATCTTAAATACTGATTGCAAATCATATTGTCCTGACACTGATATTGAGTACAAGCCATACAAATGTTCTCTAGACAAAAACCCTAAATGTATATAATATAATGTAAATATTGTTCAATGGCTGTTTCTTGTACAATAAATAGGTCATTAAACCTGTTAAACATTTGTTTAAAGCACCAAGGGCAATATAAAATGAGAATCTATGAAAGAGGAGACTTCCAAGGGCAGAATATGGAGTTCTTTGAGGACTGCCCCAATACATATGATCGATTCCGTTTCCGTGACATTCACTCCTGCAATGTGTTTGATGGCAACTGGATGTTCTATGAGGAACCCAACTACAGGGGGCGTCAGTACTACCTGAGACCTGGAGAATACAGGAGATACAGTGACTGGGGAGCCTCCAGCGCTAGAATTGGTTCTTTCAGAAGAGTTCATCACATGGTTTAATTCATTTTTCACACATAACATTTGGAATATGTTTACATTTGAATAAACATAATAATGCCAAAAATTCATTTAGCAATGTCGTACTTAAATTACATTTTCTTACAAATGTATATTTTTAGTTTCCCACCTGATTCAGGTGATTTATCTTACAAGGTTTCTAGATAACTGACTTTCAACTATATGTTAGGAAACCAAAATATATAATATATTTATATTAATAATGGCTCATGGCTTTTTACCTGGAATGACTAGTAGAATGTGGAACAGACCTGGCCCATATAATAAAAGTTTTTTTGACTGCACAAAGCTAAAGAAAACTTATTGAAAACAAGTCGGGAAATGCTTTGACAAATGAGCCAGATTGGACTCTGGAGATAAGGTCAGATTCAGACTGGGGTTTCTGGGGCCCGCCAAAGAACATAACCCTGGGGATCGACCAAACACATAAGAGCAGCTTCAGCTGTACCCTTCCACTGCCCACCCTACATTATGTACACAGATGAACAGGGTCATCTCTATAAAATATGGGGCATGAGGTCCCAAAAACTGCTCCACACATAGCCCAGTGCAAAAATATTGTGCCAGAAATTGCTGCAGAAATGGAACTGAGCACTCGAGCAATGTCCAGGCATGCCATTATAATCACTGCCGAAGTGACCATATGAAAAATATGTGGGGCAGTCATAATGGAATTGGACAGGAAGGTCAGGAAGATTTTAAAAAAATAATAAAAACACATGAAATATGCAATGTTTAAACAAGACAGATAGCTTTTGATTAATTTGCTGAGACAAATTTTATTTTATGTTATAAATGTAACCCCCTACTGTTATAAACTTATTAGGAAAACTATCTATGTGGGGCAGCCAGAATGAAATTAGACAGAGGAGCCAGTCCAGCCCTGGATCAATTGCAAAAGGTTCATAACACTGGGAAAATCTTTATCAATTGAAAGAAATTACCAGGACAAATAGCCTTTGATTAATTTACTGAAACAAAGAAAACTCAGGATAACTTCAAAATATAAAAATCAATATATAAGCATTACATAAAATCATACCACAAGACAGTGTCTACCCCTGTCTGTATACCTCATTTCAGACACTCTCTCCTGGCTTTTTTTTTTATGCCATTGGGTGCACTGATGAAGCTCCCTGAACAGTTTAATGGAACCATTGTGATTAGGGATGGTCGAATTTTTTCAGCCTTGTTTCGCTACAGAAATGACGCCCATAAACTTATGTCGCACATAGACTTTAATGGGCGTCAGCGACGAATTTTTGGTGAAATGAAACGGGTTAAATTTGCCCATCCCTAATTGTGATTGGATATTGGTGACTGTTTCTTTAAGGGATTAAATGCCTTGTATCCTTAGCTGCCTAGCAAATACCATATCTCAGGTCATCTTGCCTGGTCCCGTGCTTTTATAAAGAGCCAGTGCTGCACTATGGAACAGCTTTCGTACAGGCTATTGTTGCTCAATGTAACTGAAGGAGTCACAATGGGACATGGATTTTTACTATTGAGTGCTGTTCTTATATCTACCAGGGAGCTGTTACCTGGTTACCTTCCCATTGTTCTGCTGATGGGTTGCTGGGGTAGTGGGAGAAGGGAGGGGTGATATCACTCCAACTTGCAGTGCAGCAGTAAAAAATGGCTAAAGTTTATCGGAGCACAAATCACGTGTTTGCTCTTTGAAAAATGGATTTCAGTGCAGAAGTCTGCTGGAGCAACACTATTAACTGGTGCATTTTAAAAAAAAAACATGTTTTCTTATTTCTTTAATTAAACTAAGAGGGTTTTTTTGGAGAACCCAGAACACTCAGCACCTGAATTTTGATACATTTGTAACAATCTAAGATAAGCAAAGATACAATTGTAACTATCTGAGATAAGCAAGTCTCTTGGGAGAACTTTGACTCACAGCTTAAAGGGCAATTTCACTTTCATTAGCAAAGTTGTTATAACATATAAAACATGACTCTAAAACTCCCAGAAATGTGTTAAAAGGTTCATAACTTGCCAAATTTTGTAAAATGAACATTGTAATGAGGAGGTGTAACAACAAAATGGGCAGGTCAAAAAATTTTGCTGCAATGGTTTTCATTTTCTGTAGTGTTTTAAGTCATTTATATTTTTATTCAGCAGCTCTCCTGTTTGCTGTATTGCAATCCGATGCACTGATCAGCAAACTATGAACTGATTTGAAAAGGAATATGAATAGGAGAAGCCTGAATGGAAAGATAAGTAATAAAAAGTAGCAATAACAATACATGTGTAGTGATGGGTGAATTTGTCCCATTTCGCTTCGAGATTTTGACTCCAGCAATAATTCGCCGGCGTCAAAGTTGACGCCAGCGGGCATTAAAGTCAATGAGCATCAGTTTATTGTCTCTGGCATCTAAATTGGCGGCGGTGCAAAACCATCGCCGGCGTCGAAAAACCTTTGACGCCACCGAATTTTTGCCAGTGAATTTTCATGGCAAATTCGCACATTTATTCGCTGCCGTTTGTTTTTAGATGGGGTCAGTGACCCCCATTTGAAAGATGGAAAGAGTCAGAAAAAGAATGTGCAAAAAGTTAATTTAAAGGTGAAACACCCCTTTAAAACAGCACTCCAGTGAGAAGGAATGGCATATGCTATTTGCTAGGCAGCTAAGGATACAAGGCATTTAGCCCCTTAAAGAAACAGTCACCAATATCCCATCACAATGGTTCCATTAAACTGTACAGGAAGCTTCATCAGCGCACCCAATGGCATGAAACAAGCCAGGAGAGAGTGGCCGACATATGCAGACAGGGGGAAGACAGGGATGTATGTTGTATGTTTTGATGTAATGCTTATATATTTTTATATTTTGAAGTTATTTCTGAGTAATCTTTGTTTTAGCAAATTAATCAAAGGCTATTTGTCCTGGTAATTTTTTCATTATATAAAGATTTTCCCAATGTTATGAACCTTTTACAATTGATCCAGGGTTGGACTGCCTCCTCTGTCCAATTCCATTGTTGCTGCTCAACATAAATATTCATTGACCACTGAAGTGATTATAATGGCATGCCTGGACATTACTTGAGTGCTCATTTCCATTTATGCAGTGATTTCTGGCATAATATTTTTGCAAAGGGCTATGTGTGGAGCAGTTTTTGGGACCTCAAGCTTTTTGCCTTAGGCCCCATATTTTGAAGAGATGACCCTGTTCATCTGTGTACATAATGTAGGGTGGGCAGTGGAAGGGTACAGCTGAAGCTGAACTTATATGTTTGGTCAATCCCCAGGGTTATGTTCTTTGGTGGGCCCCAGAAACCCCAGTCTGAATCTGACCTTATCTCCAGAGTCTATATTTTTATCACCAATCTGGCTCATTTGTCAAAGCATTTCCCCACTTTTTTTCAATACGTTTTCTTTGTGCAGTCAAAAAACTTTTTATTCTATGGGCCAAGTCTGTTCCAAATTCTATTAGTCCTTCCAGGTAAAAAGCCATGAGCCATTATTTATATATATTATATATTTTGGCTTCCTAACATATAGTTGAAAGTCAGTTGTCTAGAAACCTTGCAAGATAAATGACCTGAATCCGGTGGGAAACTAAAAATATACATTTGTAAGAAAATGTAATTTAAGTACGACATTGCTAAATGAACTTTTGGCATTATTATGTTTATTCAAATGTAAACATATTTCAAATGTTATGTGTGAAAAATGAATTAAACCATGTGATGAACTCTTCTGAAAGAACCAATTCTGGCGCTGGAGGCTCCCCAGTCACTGTATCTCCTGTATTCTCCAGGTCTCAGGTAGTACTGACGCCCCCTGTAGTTGGGTTCCTCATAGAACATCCAGTTGCCATCAAACACATTGCAGGAGTGAATGTCACGGAAACGGAATCGATCATATGTATTGGGGCAGTCCTCAAAGAACTCCATATTCTGCCCTTGGAAGTCTCCTCTTTCATAGATTCTCATTTTATATTGCCCTTGGTGCTTGAAACAAATGAAAACTGGTTTAATGAACTATTTCTTGTACAAGAAACAGCCATTGAACAATATTTACCATATATTTTTTACATTTAGGGTTTTTTTTTCTAGCTGTGCATTTGTATGGGTTGTACTCAATATCAGTGTCAGGACAATATGATTTGCAATCAGTATTTAGGATAGAATTTGGCAACGGCCATGTTGCTTCACTGTTGATTCACTATACTAATGTTACATTCTATATTACAATGGCTTAAGGGTCCCACTAAGAATAACCCACAAAAGCACTACAAAAGCAATAGTCATTTCTAATACTGGATACTTATGTGGTTCCAAGAAAGCTTTAAAAACACTTACATAAGGACTCATGCGGCAGGACCTGATGGAGTCGTTGAAACCCATCCATCTCTGGAAGTCTGGGTATTCTCCTTTCCAGAGGTAATACTGGTGTCCCCTGTAACTGGGCTGCTCATACAGGATCCAGTTGCCACTCTCCACCCTGATGGAGTTGCAGCGATTGAAATAAGAGGACAGGTCAGAACAGTCTGAGTTACACTCATAGCTGCGGCCTTGGAAGTTCTTGTCCTCGTAGAAGAAGATCTGAAGGGAAGGCAAAGTATATTTAAAGATTGATTACAGATAAAACATCTGTGGGGAGTAAATATTCTGGCAGTTATCCCTATAAAAATGATGCATGTGTATTGTGTATATTATTTTGTTTGAAATTTGTAAATATGAAGTGTTACTGGAATATACGTTTATAGAGCCATTATACTACAGTGCAATGTAATAACACAGCAAAATGCATTTGTTCTAATTTATGTTTCGGGTAGTATTTATTTTAACTGTTTTCTTGCGTTATATCCCAATAATATAAACTGCTGAGTGCAGAAAAGAAACAACATTGAGCTCCTTTCAGGTTGAGCCTTTGGCAAAACAGGTTCAGGAGGCATTACAATGAGAATTTATCCCTCATAATAAAAATCAACATAAGCTGGTTTCGTGACAGATGGGACTAACTGTTATTCCCCTTGAAATCTATGGAAAATGCAGGGATAGTGACATTAAACAGTGAGTTTTACACTAGAATAAAATGTGTTGAATTGCTTTGCTCTTTTATGCATCCTGTAATCTTAAGCAACAATGGAAGCTTTAAAGTTAAACCCTTTACTTACTTTTCCCATTTTGACTGGATGGAAGTTTCAGCACAGCTATAGGGTGTGAAGATGCAGCCTTTATATATGTCCTGGATTGCTGCTGTCTGCATACACCCAGCCTAGAACATACAGTACATATTTGTCTAGTAAGGAAAATGTCAATAGCTTTTGTTGTGTATTGTTTTTTCTTGCTGTGCTGTGACAGTTGTTTCTCTGTGATTACTGGCACCTACTGTATGTTCTATTGCTTTCACTGAATAACTACCCGACAATTCCACTTCATTCATTTAAAGGCAAAAAAAAGTTTGTTTAATTTAATTTTTCTTTTGTTTAATTTATTTGTATTCTATTTTTATTCTATTTGTCTTGTCTGTTAGCAATAATGCAACAGAGATCTTTTTAACAATGTTTCCCTTATAGTTGAAAATTGTATTTAAAAAAAATCAACGATTAAATATCCACAATTCAAAAAGTATACAATACAATTTCTTCTGTATACGTTTGCTTATTCGTGTGTCACATTTAACAATCCTAAAAATTTGTCCCCCCCAAATGAATTGAATATAGTTGGACAAGCTGTACTCTTTTGAAAAACGGATTTCAGTGCAGAAGTGGCTGTAGCACCACTATTAACAGGTTCATTTTGTAAAATAAATATGTTTTCTCATGACAGTATCCCTTTAATTAAAGAGGAAGTAAAGTCTAAAATAGAATACAGCTAGAAATGCTGTATTTTGTATACTTAACATAAACATGAACTTACTGCACCAGAAGCCTAATAAAACAAATCATGTATGTTTTCATAGTTGGCTACAGGGGGTCACCATCTTGTAACTTTATTAAACATCTTTACAAGACAGTGCACATGCTCAGTGTGGTCTCGGCTGCTTAGGGATCGTCATAAATGATCAAAACAGCACAAGTCGTATAATATCTACCAGAAGCCGATACAGCAAGACTGATTAATAATCAGAATCTGCAGATTACACTGGGTCCTGTGTTGTCATGTAATCAAATGTGGATTTTAATACAAACTTTCTCCAATTCTGCAGAACCAGTGGCTGCAGCAAAATAATCCTCCAAATAGAATCCCTGTTTATCTGTTTAAATCTGGCTCCATGATCTTTATCCCTGCAGCTGGAGTTGGAAACAATAAAGGGGATGTAAAGGCAAAAATAAAATCCAATATGAATCTCTACAAAGTCGCTAACTGTTCTACAGGGGAACTAACAAAGCTGCTTGAGTTCTGCATAGCTGGGAAGTAAGGCGGGGGCTCCCCCTGCTGTTTATAAGTATGATTGTTTCCCTGCAGAGCAGTTAGGGACCATCTGACAATTCCTATCCACAGCAGTAAATGAAGGGAGAATTTCACTGCATACAGTCAGGTTTCTTATAAAAATGGTACACATTTGTTTTAATTAAAGTATATTGGAGATAGCTTTCTTTTTCATTAAAGAAATTAAAAATGGGATTTTATTTTTTTGCCTTTACATGCCCTTTAAATTAAGAGGGTTTTTGGCAGATAACCAAGAACACTCATCACCTGCATTTTGATAAATTTGTAACAATTTAAAATCATCAAAGATACAATTGTAACTATCTGAGATAAGCAAGTCTCTTGGGAGAACTTTGGCTCACAGCTTAAAGGACAATTTGACTTTAATTTTCACATTATATTGTTATAACATATAAAACATGGCCCTAAAACTCCCAGAAATGTGTTCAAAGTCAAAACTTGCCAAATTGTGTTAAATGGACATGGTAATGAGGAGGTGTAACCATAAAATGGGCAGGTCAAACATTTTTGCTGCAATTTGCAATTGGTTTTAATTTTTTGTGGTGTTTTAAGTTAATATATTTTTATTCAGTAGCTCTCCAGTTTGCAGTATCAGCAGTCTGATGCACTGATCCACAAATTATGAACTGATTTGAAGAGAGATTGGAATATGAATAGGAGAAGCCTGAATGGAAAAATAAGTAATATAAAGTAGCAATAACAATACATGTGTAGCCTTACAAAGCACGTGTTTGTAGATGGGGTCAGTGACCCCCCATTTCAAAGATGGAAAGAGTCAGAAGAAGAACATACCCCAGTGAGAAGGAATGGCATATTTATTTTACAAGGCATTTAACCACGCAAAGAAACAGTCACCAATATCCAATCACAATGGTTCCATTCAACTGTCAGTGCACCCTGATGAAGCACCCAATGGCATAATACAAGCCAGGAGGGAGTGGCCGACATCAGGTATACAGACAGGGGGAAGACACTGCCTTGTGGCATGTTTTGATTTACTGCTTATATATTTTTATATTTTGAAGTTATTCCTGAGCTTTCTCAGCCTATTTGACCTGGTAAATTTTTTCAGTTTATAAAGATTTTCCCAATGTTATGAACCTTTTACAATTGATCCAGGGCTGGACTGGCTCCTCTGTCTAATTTCATTGTGACAGCCCCACATTAATAACATAAAATAAAATTTGGCTTAACTAATTAATCAAAAGCTATCTTAGTGAAATATCGTGAAATCGTCCTGACATTATGATCCTTTCACAACTTATCCAGGGTTGGACTGACTCCTCTGTCCAATTCCATTGTTGCTGCTCCACATAAATAGTTTCTCTTATTTGCACTGCAGCTCTCTCCCGCTGCCTGCACTGTCACAGTATGGGTTAATGGAGTGCTCATTGGCCATTTCTGGGTTAATTAAAGGCATTAAGTTTGCCTAGGTGCAATTACTCATAGCAACCAATCAGCAGGTAGAATTGACTGGCCATCTGTTTAAATGCAAACATCTTATTGGTTACTGCTTCTGGGCAAACTTAGTGCCTTATATTACATATATGGAAATATTTTTTACCAATCTGGCTCATTTGTCAAATAATTTCCCCATTTTTGTTTCCTATGCGTTTTCTTCAGCTTTGTGCAGTCAAAACCGTTTTATTCTATGGGCCACATTCTATAAGGGTAGGACAAAAATAAGGTAAGAGATAGAATTGTCGCATGGTGTCGCAGCGTTGATCCGACGCGACACGACTGTCGGATGCAGACGCTGCACGGATCGCGACAAACTCGCTTGTGGAGTCCTACCCTTAGTCCTTCCAAATGAAAAGTCTTGAACCATTATTTATATATATATATATTATATATTTTGGCTTCCTAACATATAGTTGAAAGTCAGTTATCTAGGAACCTTGCAAGATAAATGACCTGAATCAGGTGGGAAACTAAAAATATACATTTGTTGAAAAATGTAGTTTAAGTACGACATTGGCATTTATTGAATATTGTTTATTCAAATGTAAACATATTTCAAATGTTATGTGTGGAAAATGAATTAAACCAAGTGATGAACTCTTCTGAAAGAACCAATTCTGGCGCTGGAGGCTCCCCAGTCACTGTATCTCCTGTATTCTCCAGGTCTCAGGTAGTACTGACGCCCCCTGTAGTTGGGTTCCTCATAGAACATCCAGTTGCCATCAAACACATTGCAGGAGTGAATGTCACGGAAACGGAATCGATCATATGTATTGGGGCAGTCCTCAAAGAACTCCATATTCTGCCCTTGGAAGTCTCCTCTTTCATAGATTCTCATTTTATATTGCCCTTGGTGCTTGAAACAAATGAAAACTGGTTTAATGACCTATTTATTGTACAAGAAACAGCCATTGAACAATATTTACCATATATTTTTTACATTTAGGGTTTTTTTCTAGCTGTGCATTTGTATGGCTTGTACTCAATATCAGTGTCAGGACAATATGATTTGCAATCAGTATTTTGGATAGAATGTGGCAATGACCATGTTGCTTCACTGTTGATTCACTATACTAATGTTATATTCTATATTACAATGGCTTAATGGTCCCACTAAGAATAACCAATAGAAGCACTACAAAAGCAATAGTCATTTATAGTATTGGATACTTATGTGGTTCCAAGAAAGCTTTAAAAACACTTACATAAGGACTCATGCGGCAGGACCTGATGGAGTCGTTGAAACCCATCCATCTCTGGAAGTCTGGGTATTCTCCTTTCCAGAGGTAATACTGGTGTCCCCTGTAACTGGGCTGCTCATACAGGATCCAGTTGCCACTCTCCACCCTGATGGAGTTGCAGCGATTGAAATAAGAGGACAGGTCAGAACAGTCTGAGTTACACTCATAGCTGCGGCCTTGGAAGTTCTTGTCCTCATAGAAGAAAATCTGAAGGAAGGCAAAGTTTATTTAATGTTTCATTGCAGATAATACAATCGATGGGGAGTAAATATTCTGTCAGTTATCCCTATATAAAAATTATGTGTGTGTATCTTGTATTTTATTCTGTTGGGAATTTGTCAATATGAAGTGTTACTGGAATATACTTTTATAGAGCCATTATACTACAGTGCAATGTGATAACACAGCAAAATGCATTTGTTCTAATTTATGTTTCAGGTAGTATTTATTTAACTGTCTTCTTGCTTTATATCCCAATGATAAAAACTGCTGAAAAGAAACAACATTGAGCTCCTTTCTGGTCGAGCCTTTGGCAAAACAGGTTCAGGAGACATTACAATGAGAATTTATCCCTCATAATGAAAATCAATAGCAAATGACACATATGTAAATGTGTACATTTTTCCCAAACACAGTAGGCTGTTATGTGACAGGTGGGACTCACTGTTATTCCCCTTGAAATCTATGAAAAATGCAGGGATAATGAGTTTAGACTAGAATAAAATCTTTTGAATTGCTTTGCTCTTTTATGCACCCTGTAATCTTAAGCAACAATGGAAGCTTTAATGTTAAACCCTTTACTTACCTTTCCCATTTTGACTGGATGGAAGTTTCAGCACAGCTATAGGGTGTGAAGATGAAGCCTTTATATATGTCCTGGATTGCTGCTGTCTGCATACACCCAGCCTAGAACATACAGTACATATTTGTCTAGTATGAAAATGTCAATAGCTTTTGTTGTGTATTGTTTTTTCTTGCTGTGCTGTGACAGTTGTTTCAATGAAGCCCAATTGAAAAGTTGCTTAGAATTAGCCATTCTATAACATACTGAAATTTAATTTAAAGTTGAACCACCCCTTTAAACCCATGATTAAATTATCCATCGTCCTCGAAAATTATACTACTGATTAGAGTATTCAGTAGATGTTTTCACTTTTATCTTCTTTATTACTTTTAACCAATCTAGCCAATAATTAGCAAAAAAGACCATATGATATAGTCTGCTCACTTTTGATTTCAGCTTAGACATACAGTACATCATTTTTCTTAGGAAAAAACTATAACTTGAGTTATAATAATATTGATGAAAGAATTTTAGACTTTTGAATTGAAGTTTAGTGATGGGCGAATCTGTGGCGTTTCGCTTCGCAGAAATAATTAGGGAATTTCCTGCGAAATTCACAAAATGGCAAAAAATTCGCTAAACGGCGTCCGTTTTTTTGACGCCGGCGCACATTCACCGTAGATAATGTGCCAGCATCCAAAAAACGGACACTGGCATTCATTTTATTTTTGCGCCAGTTTCGTGAATTTATTCGCCGGAGGCGAATCGCAGGAATTTGCAGCGAATTCGCGCCTCCCGAATAAATTTGCAGCGAATTCGCGCCTTCCGAATAAATTCGCCCATCACTAATGAAGATTTCATTACATGGAGCTTGTAGCTACTGGAACTCCTTGATGTCTTTGTCAAAAGGTACTTCCTGTGTGGCAAGTACAGATGAGTATAATCTATGTTAGTGCTGTCCAATTTCTGTGGCACTGAGGGCAGGGTTTTTTTTGGCCTACTTGGTAGAGGGCAGATAATGTAAGCCAGTGTTGACCACTGTTTTAAACCACACCCATGCTACCACAACATCATGTCCACATTAATGGTTGTAATACACCAAAAAACCAAATGGTTGGTGTTCACTGCAGGGATATCACTCATCACTTATTCGTGAAAAATTGAAGTCATATTAAGACATACCCTTACATCCATATGCCTTATCCTCCCATGTGGATAATACAGCAACCCCCAGCACATGATTAAACACCTTAGGGGCCCCCAACAACAATTTTCAAATGCTAACAAATCCCCAGAACAAATACCAGGAGTATGTTCCCCAGGCAGAGCAGGGCGCACATAGACAGAGTATGGCCAAACAGCGAGCATAGGGTTGGCAGAGTATGGCACATACAGGGAGCATAGGGCAGGCAGAGTATGGCACGCACAGGGGAGCATAGGGCAGGCAGAACAGAGCAGGAGACAGGGAAACCTATCAGGACCACTCTAAGGTGTATTACATACAGTGACACAGTGCTGGTGCCCTTCAGCAGTTTGTATGAGTGTGAACAGGTGAACAATGTGGGCAGTTTCAGTCTGGGTCTCAGTTGTGAACAGCACAGGGCTTTAGTGTGTGAGCAATAGAGGTATTAGATATGTGAACATGAACAATACAGGGGATTACATGTGTGAATTTGTCTGGAGAGCCCAAAAACATGTTGGTTTCATGTTAACATGATTTTAATATTGATAAATAAACAGTGATGTTTTGTGGACTACAGTTTCATCGGTGCTATGTTCTTTGAACTATGAAAATGCACTTTAAACTGAAATCTGTCCCATACATGGGCAGACTTAAAAGCTTCTAATTTGATGTGCCCACAGACTGCAGGGTTATGTACTAAGCAATTTTTCACTTGTCATGGATGAAGCCCAGACTATTTTGAAAATTATATGCATAGCACCCTCCTATTATAAAAATTATAGAAAAAGTTCAGTTCATCCATCAGGGCTATTGCTTGGGTCGTTTAACATTAACCCATTGCCTGCCAAGCACGTACACCGTACGTTCTGGCAGGCAAGGGCTTTAACTGCCAAGCACGTACCTTGTACGTGCTTGCAGTTTAACATGCTGTACTCTGCATCAGCGGCTTTAGCCGCCTCTGCAGAGGTTTAGCAGCATTGACAGCCCCCTGGGCAACGAGGCTGGGGGGCTGTCATGTCGGTCCTGCAACAGGATTGTCGCAGGGCCAACCTAAAAGAGGCAGACACAGCAAATCGCGTGTCTGCCTTGCTGCACTGCTTCCTCCTGCTTACCTCGTGTTCCAGCGACGCCCACACACTTCCTGCTTGCTGTGAATCTGCAGACAGCTTCTCTAAGAACTTCTCCAGCTCTCAGATCACCCAGAAACGGTAAGTGGCCTTTATTTTACACACTTACATACACTTACCTACATTATACACACATACACACATATTTTAGTAAAGAAAAACAAAAACTTTTTTTGCATTTTTCATTTTACACTTATATGCACTTATATGCATTTATATACACTTATTTGGACTTATATACACACTTATACACTGTCATACAATTTTTATTTTTTTTACTTTTTCATTTCATCAATTTGTGTTTTTTTACCCCATAAAACTGTTTATTTCAGCAGCGTGACTATTGGATAATCGATTTCGGCCACTAATTACGCTGTCGGTGCAGTTATTTTGTTATTTCATTGATTTGCACAATTTTTGTGGTTTTATTGCAATTTTATCCCTGCATTATTGTTCCTTATGTATCTTTAGTATAGTTTTGCTGTTTGGTGCTTTGGTATAGAAAGATATATTTTACTTAGATTGATCCGTCAGAATATATGCTTTCCAAAAATATATGGTTTTCTGGGGTCTTTTTACAGTTTGGGTTCTCTTTTCTGCAGCTTAGTTGGCCAGCGTGAAAATTCATATGCACGTTTTTCATATGGGGCCGTACACAACACATACTTTGGGAAATCTATGCATATTGGGCATCAAACTATTCATTAAACCTCTGATGTCCATATTTAGGGTGATTTTTCTTTGTACGTAAAACATTGTGTGCGATAAATGTGGCAAACTGCAACATTTTTAGGCGATTTTCAGAAATGTAAAAATCTCTATGTTTAGAAAAGCTTTGCAGTTTGGTACTTTGCTGTAGAAAGACGTCTTTATCTTTGTTCGTTTCGTCAGAATGTGTTCTTTCCAAAAACATATGGTTTTGGGGGGTCTTTGCTGTTAGGAGGGTCTTGAGGCACATAATATGAAGTCAAGGGTCTATGTTTACAGAAGGCGAATCAGCAGCAGAGAAAACTCATATGCATTATTTTTATTTGGGGTCCGTACATGCCGGCTGCCTTGGGATATCAATGGGCATAAAACTGTTTAGTAGACCCTTGGTATCAGTATTTATGGTGTTTTACAATTGTATGTAAGAAATTGGGTGAGATAAATGCGGCCAATTGCAATATTTTGGGTATGCATGCATACCCAATTTGGATTCGTGGGAATGTGTAATTTCCAAAAATATATGGTTTTCTTGGGCGAACGTACTTTTTTCTCCCTTTGCCCCCCCCAAATCTATGTAAATGTGTTGATTTTAATGAACCCTTTTATATTATATCATATATATTATATTATATACTTGAAAAGTCCCAGTAAGATAAATGATCTAAATCAGGTGGGAAACTAAAATATACATATGTCAGAAAATTAAATGTAAGTACCACATTGGTAAATAAACTTTTGGCATCATCAGATTTATTCAAATGTAAACATATTTCAAATTTTATGCATGATAAAGTGAATTAAAACATGTGATGAACTCTTCTGAAAGAACCAATTCTGGCGCTGGAGGCTCCCCAGTCACTGTATCTCCTGTATTCTCCAGGTCTCAGGTAGTACTGACGCCCCCTGTAGTTGGGTTCCTCATAGAACATCCAGTTGCCATCAAACACATTGCAGGAGTGAATGTCACGGAAACGGAATCGATCATATGTATTGGGGCAGTCCTCAAAGAACTCCATATTCTGCCCTTGGAAGTCTCCTCTCTCGTAGATTCTCATTTTATATTGCCCTTGGTGCTTTAAATGAGATAGAAAAATATTGCATATATGTGTATAAACAACATATAGAAATTCTTGTATAGTCAACGTTTTATAACTAGTTCTACTGTAAAATGAATGTGCTTGAAACCATGGGTTAATTCAGTAAGGTAGTGCTTCAGAATAGTGTAATTCAGGCTGGTGTATCCTGTGAGTTGTAGCCAGGGTCAAAATATAACATAATATAATTCACCATGCAGTGTAAGTTACACAATGTTAATTTTTTTCACTACTTTACTCTAAAATATGTAACTTGTAGTGTTTAGACTAATACTTACCATATATTACATTATGGGCCTGTTATACTATACAATGAAATCAGGTCATCTTTGTATTATTTTAATTCTTTTGTCTGTTATGAATTACTGGTTTTGTATAATCCAATTATCTGGAGCCAGTGGCTCATGGGAACATGTTGCTCACCAAGTCCTTGGCTACTGCTCACAGTGGCATCAAAGCAGGTGCTTATTTTGTAATTCCAGGTTTGGAGTAAAGGTTTTTTGTTTTGGTTGTATAAGAAGTAGATGTACTGCCGAGCAGACTCTGCTGTAGGCTGCCAGTCCATAGCCAATCATGGCCAAGATTTTGTACCACCCAGGAAAATGTTTTATTCTTGTGTTGCTCCTCAACAATTTTTACATCTGAATTTTGCTCCCAGAATAAAAAGGTCGTGGGACCCCCAGTGTAATCCACAAGAATAACACAACCAAACCACCAAAGTAAAATTAAATGTAGTAACTATAGCCCCCAATAATGATTAAAATCACTTGGACACTTACATAAGGACTCATGCGGCAGGACCTGATGGAGTCGTTGAAACCCATCCATCTCTGGAAGTCTGGGTATTCTCCTTTCCAGAGGTAATACTGGTGTCCCCTGTAACTGGGCTGCTCATACAGGATCCAGTTGCCACTCTCCACCCTGATGGAGTTGCAGTGATTGAAATAAGAGGACAGGTCAGAACAGTCTGAGTTACACTCATAGCTGCGGCCTTGGAAGTTCTTGTCCTCGTAGAAGAAGATCTACAGAAAGTATAAAAATACAAAAAAGATAGCAACTTGCTTGTCTTAGTTTGTCGGAAGTGGTTTCTTTCTAATAAACAGGAGAGAGAATATTTCTATTGATGGGAACTAATGGAGCAGTCTCACAAGCCCCAGGTAAATATGTAAAAAAGAAGCTTCTCTACACAATGCAAAAAGCATTGCATAAAGGGCAAGCACTGAAACACACTATAATGTGCTAGTATTCAACAGTTTATTCAATGCGTACCCACCAAGAAATGTACCTTATGTATGCTGCATATTTTATAGTGCTAAAAGCCAGTGTTTGGGTAAGTGTGTATGAGTGTGACCATACATGGGGCACCTGAGTGATAATTATAATAAAATATCATGCTATTCCATGATTCTGGCTTACCTTTCCCATTTTGAATGGATGGATGTTTTCAGCACAGTTGAAGGCTGAGAAGGGGCAATGTTTATATATACCTCTGTATTTTGCTGAGTGAAGAATTTACATTCTCTTTTTCAGACAGGGTATGCAAAGGGCTTTTGTTTGTATTGTGTTTGATGTGCTGTGACAGTTGTTTCATTTTGCTGCCGTCTAATGTATTTTGCATTGCTTTAGCTAAAGAGCTACACATCATTTTTAGGTCATCCCTTATTTCAGACTAAAGACAGTGAATGAATAACTATCCTATGCTTGCTAGCAAAAAAACACACGGAATGTCATTATCATTTGCTTTTAGCATCGAAGATCTAGAAGAAAGGGCAGAGTCTGATAGGCCATGGCAGGAAATTCCAAAAACAAGAAGAAGCTCTAGAGTTTTGCTACAAGGAATGGAACCAGATGATTAAGCAAAGAGAATAAAAGATGTGGGTTTTGCTGAGACAATGTCTACAAATCTTCATATGCAGCACATCACATACACTGTGGGGGCCATGTGGGAAGCTTTATTACACATGGGGAGAGACACAGGTAGCACCTAGCATGTTTCATACCAAATGGTCTTGGCTAAGAAAGAGATGGGTGTCTAGAATACCCACTGCCAAAAATGATTGAAGTTTTAAAAAATCAGTCCCCCGTATGTGTGAAATTGATGTTTCGTTCTTATAATATTCCTATATTATATGCCTGAGCCATGAACAAAATCTGTCTGTGGATCATCTTGGGATCTGTAGCTTTCTGCAGAAGACACAGGGATTTTATATCTCCTGTCCGAATATCTAAAATGTTGCCAATGGCCTGCTCAGAAACATGTCAATCGTATGAAACATGTTTGATTCAACATATAATAACACGAAAGAGTTTAGCACCATTAATTTGCCTGACATGCAATATGAGAATGTGTCATTATTCCTTTGGTCCTTGACGTAACAAATACATGTATATAGAATTCTGGATAACATATCCCATACCTGTACAATATAGCATGTTGTATGAATTGCATACCTCCCAATTGTCCATTTGTTTTGCGGGAGAGTCCCAATTTTGACAGCTCAGCCTGCAGTCGCGGATTTTTATTAAAAAGTCCAGAGTTTCTCTTTGATCTCCTGCTCTGACTCCAGAAAAAGATACAACGTTTCTGAAACTTAATTAAAATACATTCAATACATTTGTAACAATTTAAGATAAGCAAAGAACAATTGTAACTATTTCATATTATAAGCAGGTCTCTTGGGAGAAGAGTCTATCAGCTTAAAGGGGTTGTTCACCTTTGAGACAACTTTTAGTATGACATAGAGAGTGATATTCTGAGATAATTTGCAATTGGTTTTCATTTTTTATTATTGAAACTTTTTGAGTTATTTAGCTTTTTATTCAGCAGCTCTTCAATTTGCATTTTAAGCAATCTGGTAACTAGGGCCCAAATTACCCTAGCAACCATGCATTGACTTGAATAAGAGACTGGAATATGAATAGTAGAGGGCCTGAATAGAAGGATCAGTAATAAAAAGTAACAATAACAATACATTTGTAGCCTTACAGAGAATTTGTTTTTTAGAAGGGAGTCAGTGATGCGCATTTGAAAGCTGAAAAGAATCAGAAAAAAACTATAAAACTATAAAAAATAAGTGATGGAAACCAACTGAAAAGTTGCTTAGAATTGGCCGTTCTATAACATAATAAAAGTTACCTTAAAGGTGAACCACCCCTTTAAATATATGTGTCGGACTAGGTGGGACAGGACAAAAATGGATGGGAGGGGATAAAATGGGTGTGTCCTAGTAATGTGTGTGCCGGCCGGTACCCGCGGGTTTACCCATTGGTTGGGCAGGTTTGGGCTGACCTTGCACACCCTTTTGCAGGTGGCGGGTGGGTCTGGGTTGAGCTCCACCACCTTGCACTGCCGGCTTCCAGCTTCCTTTTTTATAGACATGCACCTGATTGCCCAGCCCCTTTTGTGATGTCATCAGCGGGGCAGCGCAGAACTATAAATGGAAACCAGAAGTTGGGCTCAGGTGGAGGGAGGACAGGTTAGGGTCGGGTTGTACCCCACCCGCACATCACTAGTGGGCCCCACCAACCCAGATCTGCCACCAGGCCCTTGTTGTCACAAGTGGGGCCCTTGAGGTTGTAGTCCTGGTGGGCCCCAGACAACCTAGACTAACATTGTGCCATACAACTATTTGTTTGTATGATCTCTAAATAGTATGTAGAAGGTAAAATGGTCACATTATGTTGATATCTGTATAACATTTTTACCTTCAGTTTTTCAAACACAATCCCTTATCTAAGGGTCATTTTAAATACCTTGGGAGTTCCCAAGCCCTAAAACTTCCTTCTTCATATATAGATTAGCTGCTAATCTCCAATTTGCCATATATGTCATTTTTGCCTTAATTTCTATCATTAGTAACAGGATCTAGAAAACTGGACTTGATGGATTCTGTCTGCATATTAATGGCTCAATTAAAAGAGTCATTATTGCAACTTCCATTCAAGTAGTTGCTAATTACTGCAAGCTCTAATAGTCCAGCGGCAAAGTATCCATATTTAATTAAAGCATTTTTAGTTCTTTAAAGTGGACCTGTCACCCAGACACAAAAATCTGTATAACAAAAGTTCTTTTCAAATTAAACATGAAATCCAATTTCTATGTTTTATTAAAGCATTCATAGCTGTTGTAAACTCATTTAAACATCTCAGCTGTCAATCAAATATTGTCTGCCACTTCTTTATGCCCTGGGCGGGGCAGACAATTACTTTCACTTTCCATTCAGCACTTCCTAGATGTCACTGCTCTCCCTGTTCTCTTCACCATTTAATTGTGTAACCAGTGCATGGGGATGGACATCGGGTCCCCCATTCTGGTGCACAAACAAGATTCTGCATTGATACAAAGCTTGTATTAATAACAGTGTCCACAAAATGGCTGCTACCTGCTTGTTATAATTATAAATTCCCAGACTGAAGGAAGCAAGATTCAAATAATTTATATAGTGTAATTAAAGTTAATTTTGCTTGAATGATGTGATAAACTAGGATTTCGATTAATTTTCTGAAGTGACGTGTGCCCTTTAAATAAAATGCCAAGGCCACTAGAGAAGAATTTACAAATTGTAAACTAAAACGTGTGCAGACCAACTGCACATATAAACCATTTTTCTTTAAGTATTTTCCTAAAATATAGCCACATCCAGCTAGTGGCATTCTCACACTACACTGTCCACAATTTTATTTAAGAAACGAATTGCAATATATATTTTCTTTGCAGGGGAAAATTATTAATGTAATTTTACTATAAAACCGTTTGAAATATGTCAGAGCAGTGGCGGATTAATACCATGTGAGGCCCCTAGTCTGAGACATGTTTAGATATCCTTTAATATTGTACCTGGGGGTTTATGTTAATCACCGCCCTTAATGTATATAAAGTCGCTATTGGTTACTATTTTGGATATCGTGCCGGGTAACGAATGGAACAAGGCTAAATTTTATTCCTGGCCGAGAAAAAAAGTTTTTAATGCTGGATAGCTCTTAAATACGTTTATTATGTGATAGGGTTTATAAAGGCTCCTCACGCATATTATTAATGTATAGTTGACCTATTTTATCTACCAAATAAATGATCATATACGACATATGATTATTATTGCTGTTAAATAGATGCTTCAAAGGACTCACACTGCATAAGTATCACTTCAGCCTTTTGATTGGGACCACAATTCCGCGCTGGAGGATTTAAGCAGTGTGGGAATACGATTAGTATTTAATAGTTATTTCATCAGCCACACATTAGTGGAGTAAAAACACACAGAAACAATAGATCCATCCAACCGGTGTATTGTTTGATGAGCTAAATGAGTCAGAGCTATAAAATAGTATTGCTCCGCACAATAATCTCTTTCAATTTGCACAACAATGGTCCAATTACTTGAATGTAAACAAAAAAAATATGTAGCAACTCTCCGTTCCTCGGAAAATGTTCATACATATCACAGACATACAAATTTGTCCTTATGCAAATAGCGGCTGGATTATAGTACGACCGACAGGGAGGTGCAAATGTTACACTGCTGCTTCTCAGTCCAGCAGATTATTTCTGGACACCAATCAACCAGGCTGGAATAAATTGCAGTTGTATTTCTTCTTCAAAACAGTGAACTTGTTTATTGAACAAATGGCAGTGGCTCTATCTCACAGCAATCAAGCAATTACATCTTCCATGCAGACAGTGGAAATCCTTCACACCTTGTTATAACTGTAATCAGTCCCTCTTAAAATTATAGGCACACTATGCTATTTGGGGAGAATGGTCGCAAAGTGACAAATCGCCTGTTCTTCTGGCGACTAACCTCCCCGCAATGCCTTCCTGCCGGCGATTTAGATTCTAGCCTAATTTCCTCGTGAGGCAACTTCGGAAAATGAATCGATCCGAGTGCCCTCCCGGCAGTGATTTACAATCTAGCTGGCGGGAAGGCATTGCGGAGAGATTAGTCCCCCAAAAAGAGGCGACTTGTCTCTGGACGACTAATCTCCCCCAAATATAATTGTGTGCCTCTACCCTTAGGCATATAGTAGAGCCTTAGTGACTCTTCCCTAGAATTAGGGATCTCACGGGATATTTTGCTCCTTGGTAGTTTCCTTGCTCCTGAGCTCACCCACTTGCGTTCCTGTCTGGTGGCTTGATCACCGCAAGGGTGCTAACTAGGGTTACTCTGTAATAAAGTTCAGGTTAAATTTATCTCCTTTACTTGGCTAACCTGTTGCACCCACCTTGACCAACTCTATATATTTCTCAGCTGCTAATATAATCCTCCCCATCGCTGTTCTCGGGGCTCTGGTCATCAAACCCCACAGCGCAGTGAAGTCCTCAATACCTGTAACAATAGCTCTGAACATGCCAAGAATTATTTAACCTTCAGCATCATTCTCGCTTTTCAAAAAAAAAAAAACGATTGAATGCTGCACTGATGGTAATAATCACCAATAATGTACATACTGCGCTGCATAAATGTGTTGGTTATTACTATATGCTCAAGAAACACTTTGAAGAGCATAATGAAGATAAGTACAAGGAAAAGAAGATGTATAGCTAATGATCATTTACAGCTAAGTACTTATGTAGGGATAATCAGCATGTTCCTCTGTATAATATGATAAGCGTTTGTACAATTATTAACAGGATGAATGGTTTAATGGGGCTGATGTGAAAGTAACAGAGGGAATTATACATGTAATTAACAGTATGCACCATATTGGTTTGTGTGTTGGGTATAAATGCAATCTGCTGGTGGCACCGTGGAGCCATTTTTCATTATATGTCAGTAAATTATATGATGCACATTTAATACTAAACAAACGATTTACATGCAAATAGTTCCTGGTGGTTTGATGGTTAAAACTGCCACTGTGCAGAGTAACATTATGGAAATCATGGAAAGGGTGCAGTCATCCTACTTCAAAAAATTGAATTAGACAATATACTGCCGACACTTGAGGGGCCCATTTACTTTTTTTTGGCTACTTCCAGTGTGGGACTGGCCCACCGGTATACCAGGAAAACTCCCGGTGGGCCAAGGTGTCAGTGGACCCACTTGCTTCTAAACTTTTGGCCTATTTCATGTTTATTCTCTATTTCGTTATGGGAATAAAGAGGCTTAATAATGGAAGAATAGAGTATAGTATGTAGAGAAAAGAGACTAGGAGAATAAAGAAGTTGAGTGAGGAGAGGAGGTATAAAAGTTTGGAAAGTGGGCCCTCAACCTAAGGTTTTATGGTGGGCCCCTGGTATCCCAGTCCGACACTGGCTACTTCGACCATCAAATTGGCTACTTCAACCTTTGACTACGACTTTGAATCGAACGATTCAAACTAAAAATCGTTCGACTATTCGACCATTCGATAATACTGTCTCTTTAAAAAAAAAACTTCGACCCCCTACTTCGCCACCTAAAACCTACCGAAGTGCAATGTTAGCCTATGGGGAAGGTCCCCATAGGCTTTCTAATGTTTTTTAGGTCGAAGAAAAATCGTTCGATCGATGGATTAAAATCCTTCGAATCTTACGATTCAAAGGATTTAATCGTTCGATCGAACGACTTTTCATTCGATCAAACTATTTGCGCTAAATCCTTCGACTTCGATATTCGAAGTCGAAGGATTTACATTCGGCAGTCGAATATCGAGGGTTAATTAACCCTCGATATTCGACCCTATGTAAATCTGCCCCTTAAAAATTAGCACCCACCAAAAAAGGCACTTTTACCAGTTACAGGCTGAACGTCAGGCTTGCATCGTTGGAATAACTAAAAGAAACAAACAATAAAACAACAAATGTGTAATGTGTGATTATCTTCCTCCCTGGTCCAAGTTCCCACATTGTTGGTGAGAGATGTAGTGCAACAGCTAAAGTGTTATAAATGAGATAATGTTACTTTGAATACATATTAGGGCTTTTGCAAAGTCTATCTGTGCCCTCAATACATTGGACTTGTGCTGGAAATGTATTCTGCCTATTCTTCCAATATTTCCCACATTTTCCTAATCATTTATTTATTTATTTATAGATATTTCTAAAGACTAGGCAAAATACCCTATTAATAGAGGTCATGTTAAACAAAGGCATATCGTGCACCATTAAAGGAATAGTTCAGTGTGAAAATAAAATCTGTGTAAATAGATAGGCTGTGCAAAATAAAAAATGTTTCTAATATAGTTAGTTAGCCAAATATGTAATATATAAAGGCTGGAGTGAACAGATGTCTAATAAAACAGCCAGAACCCAACTTCCTGCTTTTCAGCTCTATAACTCTGAGTTAGTCAGCGACTTGAAGGGGGGCCACATGGGACATTTCTGTTCAGTGAGTTTGTAATTGATCCTCAGCATTCAGCTCAGATTCAAAAGCAACAGAAATGACCCATGTGGCCCCCCCTCAAGTCTCTGATTGGTTACTGCCTGGTAGCCAGGGTAACCAGTCAGTGTAAACCAAGAGAGCTGAAAAGCAGGAAGTAGTGATCAGACTGACATGTTATACATCAAATCACTCCAGCCTTTATACATTACATTTTTGGCTAACTAACTATATTAGAAACACTTTTTATTTTGCACAGCCTGTCTATTTACCCAGTTTTTATTTTTACACTGTACAATTCCTTTAAGGGACTGCTTAATGCACAACAGAAGCCTAATTACTCGAGGGTTCATGCATTTTGTTATGATTCAAGTGAGGTAAAGGTTAACCTTCTCCCCCATGCCGGTGCACCTCTTCTAGAAAAAAACACACTGATCCTGGGAGCTTGGATGGAAAGTGGATCACCTCCATCTTTTTTCATATCTGGCAGTGTAGTCCTTGTGTAGGCCTGGGTTGGACACATTCTCATTTAAGTTCGTACTAGTGTACTGAGCAGGTTCCCAACCCAAGAACTGCCAGGGGGATGGTGGCGGCAGCATAACATTTCTCCAGGATGGGTTTGTTTTAATAGAAGAGGTGGCCTGGGCCTGAAGGTTAATATTTTGGCTCACTAATTTAAGTTTATCACATTACTGATCAGTACTGTACTTTCAGTCCAAATGAAGGCCACCAATATACTTTGTAGCCCTAAAAATGTTACCCTGGCATATCTATTTGCTACTCAACAGCTTGGTAACATCCTTCCCATGAATGGGGTCTAAAATTGTACCACATACCCAATGTCCAGTGAAGTTCTTCCACCTCGAGGCAATAGGTCTCTCATCAAGTAGATAGAGTGACCAGCCCAAAATGGATACAACAGTTTCAGCCCACACCTGTCCAAGCCAAGATCAAGTGACTTTCAGTTAAAGCTGAAAATCACTACACTGTTGCACTGCTGGTTCTGACTAGTGAAGCAATGTATCAGAAGCCATCTGATTAAAAAATTAAGATTTTTTTTTTAATAAAAGGGAAAGGACCCAAAGACTAATCCAGCACAGGAGGCGTATGCTATATATGTTTTTCATTGGACTTACCTTAGGAATCGGTCACAGATGAGACCTAGTAGGTGTTGTTCCATGAGAAACTCTTGCACCACTCCCAATGCTTTGCAGCAAACTAATTAATGCCTGGTATGCTGGGAGATGTCAGTGGGATTGCGGACACTTCATGACAAATTACTTAGTGACCATTTAGTAAATAATTCCTAATATCCACAAACATGAATATGACATGGAGATTAACCTGGCAAGTTCTGACGCTTTTATTGGCACAGGTTTATGGTTTGCCTAGACTCCATATAACCAGTAGTACTTGTAAAGTATATATGTATGTATGTTATTTGATTGCATTGTTCCCTGTATGATCCATCAATGTATTATCTTGATATATACAGAGCTACATTGCATACTGCTGCCTATTGTTATCCTGTATCATCCCCTAACATTATATAGGCATTTAAGTCTATTTCTTCTTTATTAGGGGAAGTGACACATTCACACAACAATGAAATTCTTCTCTTTGCCATCTCTGATCATTTAGCATGAAGCAGGAGAGAGTCAAGGTCAGGAGCTGAGAGTGAGTTAGTGGAACTGTGAGGGGTAAAGGCAAAGAATGGATGAGGTTTTCAGAGATAATTCACTTCCATCAAACTCAGCTTTGATGCCACCTTAGCAACACCGGCTAACAATTTGTAACAGCTAATTACTAGGGAGATAAACCTCTGCCACTTTAATAAATGCCACTGGCATTACATTCCAAACTGAGGGCTCTGTTCCGCGCTCTGAGGCGGAGAAGAAGTTGATTAAACGATAATTGCAATTTGAAAAGGTCACAGCATATAATTGCTTTTTTTGCTTTATATATCATTAAGGAAAATATTTGTGTTAACCTGAGATGCTTTTGTTATTTACGGGAGAGACAGTTAGAACCATAAGAACAACCATAAGAGAAAGCTGAATGGGCTTGAGCAGCTGGTCACATGGTTAAGCAGGACATTATTACCCATAACCTTTATGACTGATTTTATGTATGTGGTCTAAGAAATATTCTCTGCTGTTTTCTGCATTTTCTGAATTTAGTAAATCAAGCCTCTCCTCACTGACAAAAAGGTGAAAACCTGTAAAGTTAAATTTATTAATATTCCACTTCTATGTAACTGCTTGTACATGAGGCAACTGAGTAACACTTCTTCTTTTAGACTCAAGAGACAAAGGTCAGATTCACAAAAGGGCGAATTTTCGCCAGCAAACGATTCACACACTTCGCTCCACTTTGCCAGATGAAAATTAGTTTCCACTTCACTTATTAACTAAAATGCAAAGTTGTGTCCTGGGTGCCGAACGCTAGCGACTTTTCACTACCGTTACTTCGGCAGTGTGAGCGTTTCAAAGCGACATTACGCTAGCGATCACTTCTGCCTAGCGAAACTTTGTTAGTTCTCTTATGCTAAGGTCAATTGGAATAGGGCGGGTACATTAAAGTTGTATGGACGTCTTTATTAGAGATATTGGTGCTACTTTTTATTACAAATGTCTAAGGAACCTGTATAAAGACAAAAGAGATCCTCTAATGCCCTACACATGAGCCCACCCTAAAACGAATGTTCCATGCCCCTCAAATGTCTGGGGTAAAATGTTAACCCAAAAAAGTTCAATAGTTAGGACTTTAGCAGGCAATCACACTTTAGAAAAGTCGCCAGCGTTTTTGGAACTTTAATGCATTTCCGACAAGATATGATGTAACTGACATAAGATTGAGGAAGATCTAGCTTCATTTTAGGAGTTCGCCTGGTCTGAGGTGATGAAGTCAATGTTCAGTAAAATTCGCACTTTACAGAAGTTGCAGAATAACGACCGTTCACCAGAAAGAAAAGTCACCTGGCGATAGATTGCGAACGAACGACCGCGAAGGTCCAGTTCACTAGTGAATTGTTGCCTACACCTGTTAGTAAATTGGAGACGTCCCTGCAGATGGGAGTTCTGGCGAAATGTCGTTAGCGTTAGCCACTTCGCCCTTTAGTAAATCTGCCCCAAAGAGGGGTCATTTATAAACACTGGGCAAAATTACACCTGGGCAGTAACCAATGACAACCAATCAGGAGTTTGCTTTCATTGTTCTACCTGCAGCCGGCAGGAAAAATCGAACCACGTTTTGGTTGCTATGGGTTATTGCCCCAGATGCAAATTTGCTCAGTGTTTATAAATGAGCCCCCTTTAGGACCCTTCCCTGCGCTGCTGTATTTAATGCTACCCCATCTGTATTTTCAGTTTACCTATTAGAAACCATTGTGCTGCAATTGAGATGGATTTTTTTTTATTCTGCGACTGATGATCCTTCACCTCAATGTAACCAACCAATGTAACCTAAAGTCGGGATTGGAATCACTATTCAGTAATAATAAGTATAATAGGGTATATTGGTTGTCAGTGGCTTTATTTGTTCTTCCAAAGCCCCAAAGTTCCTCTTTTAGGGATATTTGTGTAAAATAAGTTGTGTATTTATAAACCTGTGCTGTTGTCCTTACTTGTGAATAAACGTCCCACCCACATTACAATCACAGAAATAAGCCATGACAAACTACTATTATAATATAGTCCATATCACCCCCATAATGTACTGGTATAGGAATCTGGTGGGTGAGAGAGCTGGGGGGCTTCTGGTGCACATAGTGGTGCTTCAGACTATAACTGTCATCTGGGTTCAAGTGTCAGAATTGCCTGTCTGGGGAAAGACTTAAAATGTCTTTCTATTTGTTCCACGTTGCTGTAAGAGAGTGACAATTAAAAGGTTAGTATTTTGCTGTCTATTTAATGCTATTCTCCATTAGAAAGATTTAGCTCTCTGGTTATTTGCACAATATTGTTGGCACTTGTGTATCTTATAATATAAACTAATCGTTCATTTAATTATGTGTTGAACTGTATTAATTGAAACAATGGCCCTTTATACAGATCAGTTTACAGCACCTCCATTAATAATACATTTTTTTTGCTATGCCATGAACTGTCACCCATATTATGAAAGATAATGTTGCATGAAAAAATCTAAAGGTTAATGGAAATCCTCTGTACGGGGCCACTCATCTGCATGACTGCTGTCTATTAGAAAGGGGAATAAGAAAGATAAAGATGTCACAGCACTGAAATGAAATTCAGAGTCGGTGCAGAAACTGTAGCAGTACCAGGGGGCTACAAGAATGGCAACCAGCAGGGGGTAAAAAGCAGCCGAAATCACTCTCCCCCATGTCTGTCATTCTGGCCAGGACAAAAGGCGAGCAGGTCACAGGAGCAAGCAGATGAGAGACAGAGATTGCTGAAATCAATAAGCGCATGTGCAATAAGAATGAATACAAGCCCCTAATGGATTTCCAGCTGCTGTATAGCACACACCAGTGCATTTGCATGAGAATGCCTCTATTCATCAAAACCCTGAAAGCATGACAGAACATTTGAAAAAACAATGCAGAACTTTTTTTTATACTACCTCTATTCTATAATAGAAGACTAAAAATCAGGCACTCCTAGTAAATTATTCCCAACCACGCACCATACATGTATATATTACCCTTAGCTGATAATAAGTGCTAGCAGCAATACAGTCCTGGAGTAAGGAGAGACTTATCCCTACATGGTGAGCTTAGCTTGTTTTCTGCCCATTACCATCCATCTACCACAGAGAGATTGGGTTAAGTAGAAATAGTGCAGCCAACTGGGCTATGTAGCTATTCAACGTCATGGCATTGTATTATTGTGCTCTGTACCTATACACTCTTCTTATAATCTGTGCATAATGTCACTCTGCCCCTTCCACCTGCTCTATTTGTTGCTGATTTTTTCCCCGTTTTGTCAAAAAATAATCTATTAGGAACAATCCTGTAGATTCTGTTCTAAACAGCCTGGAGATTCATTTAGGTCATGTGCCATAGGTTAAGCTCCCTTGTGACAGTTTTCACATTTAATAAGCAGCCTAATCTATGATTTTTCTTTTGGCCCCTTGCCTCCCCAATACTGAAGCTGGCCAACACAGTTGTAGTCTGTTGGGTTCTTACGTTGGACATGGAATGGACAGGGTTAAGTCCTTAAGTTGGGGCACTGTTAACATTTGTCCTCAGCCTAGTAGGATTTAGCCCCTTTGCCTTTCCCCTCCCATATTAAACTCTAGAAAAATCAACTGTGTCAATAAGTGATTCTCTTCAACAGCAGACAAAATGCCCAATTCCACCCATTTCTGCAGTTAGTACCATAGTGACTTATCAATGGGAGTTTACCTACGAGGAGTATAATTTGATCCTTTTCCTACACCCTTGGCTTTGAAAGATTCCTACTGTCTGCCCTTTTTATCCATGCTTTAGTCTATACTGTTACAAAAATGACTACATTTATTTGTAATATGTTTATGTGTAGACACTCAGCATTTTTATAGTTGATTCATTTGACAAACCAATTTGAGATCATTATCTTTGGCTAGAAGAGGACAAATACCTTGTTTAAAATACTGGAAACCAGGATGAATATCATTGTATAAAATCAATTCTATTGAAAGAGAGGATATTTTTTCAGATACACTCACCCCACCTAGGGAGAAGAATCAAGGCAACTAGAATGGCTGATCTTTGTGTCCTTAGGGATACTCAAAACTGTATGTATGAGAATGATAAAGGGAATGCCTTGTCCCCCTCTTCAGTACAGTGATCCAGTTCATAGATACGTGACAGATCTTCTGATAGCAAGGCCCTTAAAGATCATTAGGATGTGATGGAGACAAGCTGAATATCTTACCATTAAAAGTTAGCACTGATACATGAAATGAAACCTAATTTTAAGAAATCCCAGCTTATTTATATATTACAGACAGCCCTGTTAGGGCATATGATCCCACTGGTTGCTCTATCTGAAGGAAAGTTATTTGTTGCTTGGGGTGTCAAAAGTTAGGCACCCCAACTGATTTTACTTCCTTACCTGCCATCCCAGGCCGGTGCTCCTATCAGGAGAAAACTGCACTGGCCCGGGGTTATTCCAGCGAGCACCACGGAACGATCCTCTTCCTGCTTCTTCTTTCAGCTCACGGCGGTGCATGCGCATTAGTGTGAAAAGCTGAACTTTAACGAATAAGCTGGCTATTTCATTCTACTGCGCATGCACCTGCCCTGGAAGATTTGAACAACAAAGAAGCAAAGATGATCCCTCCATGATGTTCGCTGCCAGAACCCTGGCTCAGTGCAGTTTTCTGATTTACTTTTAGCACCCCAAGTTAAATTGACTTTCTGTTTCCTTTAAAGGAGAATTCAACCCCCCTTCTAACAAGAAACCCTACCCTACATAGTCCCCCCTCCCTGTTCCCATCCCCCACACAGGTAATAACACCTGTAAGTGCCCCTAATCCTTTAATTACCTCTCATTGCAGAGTCAGCTCAGTGGAGCTCACGGGTGCCATCTTCAGCGCTTTGATACTCTTCAGGAAGTGATCGCTGTATTTGGCACATACATAGTTGGAGCAGTCTTCCAGTGCGTGATTACTGCACCTGCTCTTAAAGTGACGGAAATTGCCAAAGAAAAGGAAGAAGACCCAAAGAATACGGATGAGCCAGAAGATGGTGCCCATGAGCTAATTACAGGATTAGGGGCACTTACAGGTGTTACTTTTTTGGGGGGGGGCTATGTAGGGTAGGGTTTTTTGTTAGTGGGGGGGGTTGAATTCTCCTTTAAGAAAATGTTCTACAAAGAATGCAGAGGACCCAGGGCTTGATAAGCATTTCCCACTTTGGTGACGCTCCACCTCTCATGCTCTGTGCTTAAAACATCAGTGTCAGAGTGGGTCAAAGAGGGGCCGCATGCAGTGAGTGCAATAGCGCTAGTGGGTCTGAATTTCCAGGTTAAAACCTGGAAAATTGCCTCTTAAAATTCCTTTTTGCCACCCCTTGTAACTGGCCGCTCACTGCCACCCGAGACACGGTTCTCACGTTGCCTCATGGCAGGAGCAACGCTGCCAGTAGGAATATCCATAGAATGTTCTGTTGCATGTAAAAGCAATATACGTCTGAAAGACTTACCTTACTGTGCGTAGTGCTTCCTGAAAGTTTTGGAAAATGATTCATGTGTCGTTTCAAGAAATAAGTGCAAGTTACAGAGAAATGAAACTTTGGATATTTAACAAGAAAACAATTTTATTAATTTTGAAAAGACAAGACACAATTTTCTTTTGAAAAACAACACAAGAAAGCTAGCCTGAGTTCAAGTCTGAAATATTCAGAAAAATCCTACTAATATCTTTAGTATGTTCCAGTCATTTTGTTTAAACAACACACTAAAAGTTAATATATATATTTTTTTTATAATTATAAAAGTTCCCCAGTTATTTGTACAGTACACAATACAAATTGCCCACAAACTATCATTTAGCTCCTGCCAATTTGGAGAGGACATAATAAACTAAAAGATTTAGCATTTCTCACAAAAAAATCACATCAGGAAATACCTATTTACAAAATCCAATACATTTTACAAAAAAACAAAACAAAAGAAAAATAAAAATTAGCACGTGGTATTGTCCATTGAGGTTTTCAATAAAAAGTATATATTCAAGCGTAATGCAAAAACTGGAAAAGAACATTACATTATCACACAGATACAATCGCTACAAAAGAAAGCTGCCTACCTGTACTACAGAATATATTTAGCCTATGTCTTAGAAAGGAAAAATCTACTGTTACTGTGCCTCTGTGCTTGTAAACTAAAGGAACGCTCTAGGCCACTTACCAAGCGAGTCAGTGAATCACACCAAAAAAAAAAAATGGCACTTAAATAAAAAAAAAAAGACACACTGTTTAAACTAAAACAAGGAGGTCTTTTTGAAGTTTGTGGGATAAGAAAGCCCTGAGAATTTTCAGAATATAAGTGGTATGATTGGGTCAATAATAGATTTGTTTGCAACAGTGGGCGACAATATGTTCCTTTTAAAGGCTCACGTTTCAGGAAAGACTGGAATGCTTTGAAAACCACCTAAAATGCTAATTATGGGAATAGACCCTCCAACTATTGTAGAATACTAACATCCTACAGCTTGTACTAATCTCACAACTGATTTACAGGGGTAAAGGCTTCTTGTTAAAGATATAATGCAATGGGGCAACTTGTTTTTTTCCAGTAAGATGCCCATGTTTTTTTCCTCTATTCTGGAACCAAACACTTTAATATTATAACTCGGGGCTTTCAATCCCAGGAGTGTTGCTAAGGCATGTTGTACATTATTTAAAGAAAAACTAAAGAGGTACAGTATGTAAATATATAACAAATGAGAGAGAAAAGAACCAAAAGTAGGCTGTCACTTTGTAAGTGGCTTTTACTCAACATAATCAGATAAACAAAACGAATCTCTACTGGCACATACAAATCACTAGCAGCAATGATCAAGGCATGCAAACTGAGAAGCATTTACAGTAAATCATTGTAAAAAACAGAATAAGTGTCCAACCCTTTGAGTATTGTACAGCTAAATGAACCTCAGAGAAAAAGGAGGGCCACCACGTGGTTTCAGCAAAGGCCTCCGATCCAGCATTTTAAAAAAAGGCATTTTGTATCAGTCATTATTAAGAGAAAAAGGAATTCTGTTTAAAGTATTAAAGGATACCACTGCCTTTTTTTAAAGGGAAAGTAAACTATTTATCACAAACAGTGCATTGCAAAAGTGCATCCCATAGCCAGAACACCATATATACAGTACATTTATACTTCAACCTGTAGGCTTGGTTGATGAGATTGGTTTCTGTTTTTTGGTTCCAGTTTATCTTTCTAGTCTAATACAGTACAGACCAAAAGTACCTGCCTCACATCCCTGACATGCCTGATAGTTTTATCTGAAATGTAACTATACCATGCATTCCCGTTCCCACTGGTGTCACAATAATGTCAGTGCTATGTAATCGTTTATGACACCGTCTGTATTTGCTAAAATACAGTTGCGATCCAGTTTCCAAACTGGTGTTATACAGAGGGAATAAAACAGTAGCATTTGGTAAAACCTTCAATAAACTGAAGCTTGCAACCTGTTGCTATAGTTCCCAAGTGGTTCCTTTTAAATGCAGCACTATGCAAACCAATATTGCATTTTTCTTTTCAGCAAAGATAAAGCAAGGTTCCTTACTTGTAGAATAAGGTTAAACATACATGAAGATGTGGGATGCGATAGAAAACCCATGTCTCTTTGTTTTGCCTTGTAAAGAGGGGCAGAATCAGTACGACCTCTCTATTAAATTCCCCAGAAACATGTTGAACAGTAGGCACTACATTGCTCATTTAAGCAAACATGAGTATGTGATTGGTAGGAAGTAGATAACAACATGCCAGGTCAGAATTAACAAACGCAAATACATTGCTGCCTATATTTATAGGTATTTGTGTCCTTTACACAACTGATAGTAATGTTTAAGTTCTTCTGAAGGACACAATCATAAAAAAAAACATTTTCCATATTGGAACACCCCGTTAAAAACAAATGTACCCAACTGTGTTCAACCTATTTAACGGCTCTTATATTTGTATTGAAAAGTGTTGATTTGTTAACCTATTCCTAAAAAAAATGGATGGGGATCCTTCTTAATTTCCCAGTTGACAATCTCCCCCGTAGCGATTTAAGGAGCATATTACAGATCTATTGAAGAACTACATGGCCAACTGCACCTCTTCAGTTATTGGATTTCTCTCTTCCACAACATAGTACTTAATAGTTGCAACATACCATGATAAACAAGTAATACAACACCTGCTGCCGCCCTGAAAGAAAATGAGATGTTGACCAAACACACATTGGTTCTTGTATCCATGTAAGTAGTGCTTATTAATTCTCTATTTTGCAATGCTCAAAGGTTTATGTACAGCTGTACAATAAATAAACTTCCTAATATTGGAAACTTAGAATTATGTATCTATTCCAGTTTTTATTGTCTTTGTTAGAATGAAAAATAAGCAGTGCAGATTCCTCAAAATTCCTCATCAATGATTTGTAGAGAAGTTGACTGAATTTAAAGACTAGAATAAAAGTAGATTTCATTTTAACAGAACTGAATCGGCATTGTGCATCAACGAATACGTGCGCAACATTTCTGGCACTCAAAATTGTATAAGGCTACACAACAGAACAAAAAAAAAAACACTTCTAAAAGTTTAAGTAAAATTGAAATGTAAATTAATTTTGGGAGAGCTGTGTGTCAACAATCATTTAAACCCTGGGAGCAAGGAGGAGCTATAAACCACCACATTTACATTTCAGCGACTACTCCGAATTGAACGAAAAGAGTAGTAATAATTTGTATATTACCACTATAACTATGTTGCATTATGTGGAAAATCCCCTTTTCCAAAGAGTTTACAGTATGAGAATTACAAAAAATCTGTATCGTGTACTCGACATTTCCAAGACACTTCTTTATGTCAGTAATGTTTTCTAAAACTTTGAAGAAAAACCCTAAACATGAATATTTGGTCACAAATTGACTTTATCAGTCCTTTAAAAAATATATATTTATATCACAAGCACAAGATATACTAAAATACAAAGACCAAAGCTGGTTGTGGGTTTTATAGCCTCTGATCAGCATAGAAAGGCAGAAGTGAAAGCACCAAAGTAATCTTGTATATTGGTCTTCGTATGACTTATGCCTTGATGCTTAAATCCTGTGTCCCAAAAAATGACATGCTGTCCTGCACAAACAGCATTAACATGAACTAGATTTTAATGTGTCCAAACTAAGGACCACTCTTTGCTTTATTGGTTTCCAGGGGAAAAAAAGGTGTGATCCTTAATGTGTTAGCAATCAAGAAGTAAAATTAATTAAACAAGGGGGAGGCTTAAAATACTAACAATACAAATAATGCATAGAGGAAAACCTCACTTAGATGCTGGTAGAGGATTAGTACATCGTTAGAAAATGTTTTTGATTGCAGTGGGATTATTTTGAGGTGGAGAAGGATATTTTCTCTGAAAATAGATGTAAATGCAAATTAACACTGTGACCGAGCACTCTGGACTGATAAAATAAGAGTAAATAAAGGGTATGAGTATTGTACAAAAGGGATGTTCTTAAAAAATAAAAATTACCAGTAACTTTTTTAAAAGGACTCTGAACGTCAGCTGAATGGGTTATATTTTTGGCAAGGGGATCCTCTGCCAATTTGCAAGGTCCAACCGCCCTCATCTACCTTCAAGGGACAAATGGTTACCATAGATCAGACACCAGAAACTTCCCCCCCAGACACAAGAGTGGAGGCCAGTAGTTGGACCCATAATGAACGGATGGAACAAACGTTATGTTTACTTTTAGTTAGACATTTGGTTCAGATGGCTGGCCATATAACATACTTAATTGTGAAATATACTTGTGACGTGTTTTGTTGTGGTAATTAAGGCGTAACAAAGTACCTCATCTGTCATGGTGAAAAATGGTGTTTGCTACTAAGGTCCTCATTTTTGAACTTTCATACTCAGGTAATTGTAAAGGAAACCCATTATGAGTTCCCCAAATCTAGGAATCAGTACAGAAGTTGTATGCCTCAAACCAGACAATATTAAGCTAAATTAAAAAAAGAGACCGTTAAATAAATCCATCCATATGCTGTGTTCTAATGTAATAGATTATAAAACCTCTACCATGGCCCTTACTACAGCCTTAGACAGAAAAGACAAAATGGGTCAGAGTCACTAATGTATGTATTTATAAAAGGGATAGAAAAGCAATCGCATATGAAGGCTGGCTACATAAATGGATTAATACTTGTCACTCACAAGGATAACCACCAATTATATACTCGCAAGTAGAGCAGAAACATGAAATATTGAAATTAGATGTATCATGTATATATTGTGTCAAAAGCTGCTGAAAGCAATATGAAAGAGTTTTAGTCTACAGAATTTCTTTCAGCCTGATAAATAGAAGTACCTTGGTGTACATAAACATGGTACAGAAATGAGCTAGACAGTTTTTTAGTTGTCTTAAGCCACATGTGGGACTAAGCTCAAATTAAAGGGATCTTGTCATCGGAAAACATGTTTTTTTCAAAACGCATCAGTTAATAGTGCTACTCCAGCAGAATTCTGCACTGAAATCCATTTCTCAAAAGAGCAAACAGAAATTTTTACATTCAATTTTTAAATCTGACATGGGGCTAGACATTTTGTCAATTTCCCAGCTGCCCCTGGTCATGTGACTTGTGCCTGCACTTTAGGAGAGAAATGCTTTCTGACAGGCTGCTGTTTTTCCTTCTCAATGTAACTGAATGTGTCTCAGTGGGACATGGGTTTTTCCTATTGAGTGTTGTTCTTAGATCTACCAGGCAGCTGTTATCTTGTGTTAGGGAGCTGCTATCTGGTTACCTTCCCATTGCTCTTTTGTTTGGCTGCTGGGGGGGAAAAGGGAGGGGGGTGATATCACTCCAACTTGCAGTACAGCAGTAAAGAGTGATTGAAGTTTATCAGAGCACAAGTCACATGACTTGGGGCAGCTGGGAAATTGACAATATGTCTAGCCCCATGTCAGATTTCAAAATTGAATATAAAAAAATCTGTTTGCTCTTTTGAGAAACGGATTTCAGTGCAGAATTCTGCTGGAGCAGCACTATTAACTGATTTATTTTGAAAAAATGTTTTTTTCCCATGACAGTATCCCTTTAAGAACAACACTTCAGAACAAGCAGAAGCCGCTACAAAGTGATGCTAAATGGCAACTGTCACAGCTGTAAAATGCACCCAAATGGTAATGAATGTTAAATACATCAAATGTATATCATTTTTAATAAATGTAATATTAATCAACAAACTAATGTTTTTCTTCTGCTCACAACACACTATTTTAGTAGGCCCAAACTAGATTCATACCAAGTCCCAGAGCCATTGCCTGTATTTTGCCTGAACCAAATATATATATATATCTATATATCTATATATATATATATATATACAGCTCTTGATGTCATCAGTTATAAATGGAGCTTAGTGATGTAATTTTGGTCACTAAATCTTGTGTATTATAAATAAATAAAGTGGCCCTTGTTGGAAATTATGAGGATGTTATAAGTAACCTCGGAGTTCCATGACCTATATAAAAGCATATGGTCATAGAACTCCTCTGTGACTTATAATATCCTTATATTTTACAATAAGGGGTATTTATTCACCATATTTTTATTTAGAGCCTTGTTATATATATTAATTCCATCATGTGCCAAAACGCAGGAATACATTGGTAGCAGGAAAAAATCATGTTGAGATAATTTAATATCTCACAAATCAAATACAAAAATAAAACATATTTTAAAGCCAGATGTATTAAATATACACTACAATTTAGGTGCATTTTATAACTATAGCATTTTCCCAATTTTTTTTTAAAAGAAAAATGGACAATATTTTTGCCCTACATTAGCAGTAGTGTTAGCAAATGATCTGCTATATCTATTTGTATGTATCTAAATTTGCCATACTGCATTTCCACTGATATAACCGTGAGTGTGTCCAATGATCTTTATGCTATTACACATTTCAAAGGGCAGCTATCTTTCATCTACTTATTTATTACAACTGTAATTGTATTTCCTCTAAGCTGTGTGCTCATGCTGGTGAATACAACTATTAATGCCAGTGCAAAAGAAATGCTGGTGTGAACTTAATGTGAAAAAGCAGATCCTCCAATCGCTGTCTACAAGTGCGCTGTCATCAGCTATTATTAAAGTTTGTAAATTACTTTCTGTATCAGGTATATTCTTTGTCACCTCTCTGTATTGTTACATTTCACCATTGTGACTGGATTATTGGAATAGTTTACATGCCAAGAATTTTCTGTATGTGAGCTGAGCTAAGAAGCTGCTCCAATGAGTAGTCCACGTCTTCAGTCCAATTGCTCTAGATTTACTTCTATTTCCATATCACTGTGGATAGCTGCATACTGCCAATGGTAAACAATCATATGGTTTTATACAGCACAATGTCGATAGCTACTCATTCCTGCTGCACAAAAATAATCATGAAGAAGTCATTGAATTATTTGACAATAGACTTGCCATTTAGCATTTCAAAATCCAGATTTGTATATCCAAAAAAACATCAAATCACTATAGGCAGTGAGTAGCAGTTACGGTGGAGAATAGCAATGTTCCTCTGAAACTCACACAGATACAGTTGCATTGTTTTTATTATGTAAATACCATGCAGAAAATGACCCTTAGGGTACACCACGATGAATGCGAAATTTGTGGTAATCAGAAACTTGCAAGCCTGATTTTATATTATATCTTCTGTAATTATCAGCCTTATTGGAATCAGGGCTGAAGTAAGAGAAGGCAATGAAGAAGGGGTTGACACCGCATATCAAAGCTAAAGTCCACCATCTCTTCTCGTCATAAATGTCAACAAGTCATACCACCATCCAACAGCCTTTGTAAAAATGCCATCCTCCCCAAAAATCTACCTTGACTTCCATGTCTTTGTTTTATTTTGCTTTGCACACCTTAAGGTGAGACGCATGACTTGTGTGTTACCAGAGACTTACAAGGGTATTTCATACAAAGCTGCAAACTTGCACAAACGGAGTTGACAGTACTAACCATTCAGGTCTTTGCTCTAATTTTTAACTTGCAGTAGAATATTAAAATCTAATTTCTGATTGGTTGGTATTAGCAACTGCACTGTAATTATTTACATTTGTTAATAAATCAACCTCTTAGCTTAGGTGTTAGATATCAGAATAACATCTGCACTTTCCATGAAACTACTAAAAATAACAAATATCTAAAGGTCGAGAGCAGTCTATTCTCAATGCACATAGCAACATGGCCTACAAATATAATGCAATGATGAAGGCTGTCCACACTTTTTGGGGCCAAAAACAAGCAGACACGCATTGTTGAGTAATGTTAAAAAGGAAAAATTAAACCAAAAAAACGACATCTTAGCTTCAGTTCTGTTTAAGGCACTGTGAAATAGGCGAGGTACAGTGATCCCTGAAGTACATTCTTAATTGGTAATGGTTTGTCTAGCCACCCGTTCTAAACCTATGTGAGCGGGAATAAGTTCCAATAAGGTGAGCCAGGTACACTGTCTAAAATGTATTATGTTTTAGTCTTTTCACACAATTTCATCTACTTGCTATAACACACAAATCTATCATGCATGGCTGAAAGACACAAGAGCTTCATCCAATGAAGTTTCCATTAGGGCTATTTATTTAACCTCCTATATATGGAACGTCCAACCTGCATCAACAACTACTCCACTGTAGATGGCCAAAGGTTGAAGGGCATCCTGTACAGCCCTGGTCTACTTAGAGGTACCAGTCATCTCAGACCACAAACCTAGTGTTTTTTCCCACCAAATAATTAAAGTTGTAGTCTGTTCTATACAATTTCGAGACAACAACCAATTAATAGTGAGTGGCACTCAGTGTCCACAAGGGGCCTTAAGGTGGTTTTGTTTGTCCTGTTATAGTTCTGGACTTTAAAAACAAATGAGATGAGTTTATAAATGTATCCAGCTGATTCCAGGCTCAAACATTATAGCAATGGGCAACTGAAATATTTTTAGAGGTAAAAATATTTTTGATTTCTAAAAATAATCCTTTAATTTTTCACTAAATCACAAAGGGTTTCTCTGTTTTTTCAGACTTTTATCGTTTTGTACAGCATGAAGAGCGGCCTCTTAATTTTACTAATATAATAATGGGTGACCAGAAGGATGTTAACATTATCACATTTGTTCATAGATTTAGAATAGTCCATCTATCAGTTTTAGTTGTTGAAGGTGTCCTATAAATCTGTAATTTTATTATTAGTGGGTTACCTAGAGAACACTACTGTAAGTAATCTCTCTAACCACCCAGCCCAAGGTACATAGTAGATAACATAGATATCATTACATCTTGAGTATACTTTATGCACCATGTACCAAACACTAGGCAGTTAGTGGGATGACTTACTGTAGTGTTAGTTAAGGTCACCCATTAATAAAATAAGTATCATTTATAGAAATTTTTTATACCAAATACCAAAGCTATAACCATACATTGGAGCAACTGTCTCCCTAATTTGATGAATACAGTCAGTGTTAGATTGGTAACTGAAAACCCTTGAAGACGAAAAATATACTCAATAGTGCTCTCAGTTCCAAAGTACTTTAGCATTTAGCATTGATATCAAGAACAAATGGTTGTCAAATTTCCAGCAGTCTATACTGTATATATATATATGCCACTGGAAACGTGTTATTCAGAATTACAGGAAGTCCATCTCCAATAGACTCCATTTTAAGCAAATAATTCTAATTTTTAAAAATGATTTAATTTTTCCTTGCAATAATGAAGCTGCGTGAATTCATATTGTTAGCAAAACAATCCTATTGGGTTAATGCGATGTTTGAATAATATTAACCAGAGGTAAGGTATGGTGGTCCAAACTATAGAAAGATCCTTTCCATCCAGAAAACGTCAGGTCTCAAGCATTGCAGATAACACATACAGTATGTGTGTATGTATATATATATATATATATATATATATATATATATATATATATATATATATATATGTATGTACACAGCAGTGCAATTACGTACTGTTACAAAATTAAGAACAAAGGAAAGCCATTTTCTAAATTCAGACCCTATCTAGCCAGCCTGTGCTTCTTTAACCCTCTCTCCCTGACTTTCTTTTTCTTTCAGAAGTCTTATTACAGACTTCTGAATGCCACATATCAGGATCCCCATATTTGATGAATGTAATCTACTCATGTTGTTACAAACACTCTTATCCAAAAATTTAGTACCCAGGCCAGGGAGAAAGGAGTAAACAATTTAGTTTATCTCAGGTACGTTTGCCTAAGTTCTTATATTTTAATGGTTTCTTTACCCATTTAATATGGGCTTTACTTAACAGTATATAACATCTGCGCAAGTGTGCCCATCACTGGATCAGTAGTTTTCCAACGGAGAAGCAGGGGAACGCTTAAGAGATATTTAACACGTTCTAGGGCCTATGTACATTACGCTGTCAATTTCTTTTCTGACCCACTTACACAGTCTCTTAATGAACCCCCTTAGAGTTTACACGTCAAGCCAAAAATTAATGAACACAATTAACGGAAATTGCTTGTGTTGCTGACCATTAGACAAAAATTATACTTTTTTCACTTGCATTACAACGCACTTATTTAGCTTGCTGCATTTAGTTACGTAATTCATGATATTGACTTATACAACATAGGAGAGAATGCATATATACTCCTTTGTATTATATTACAATAACCAACACATACACCCTCTCACATATAAACAACTTATACCAGTATTTCTTGCACATTTTTTGGGTTGTCCCCTTGTTTCATGCCTCAGCTGTCACATTATATATTTCCAGTGTAAATGAAGATGATCTACTTTTACAGAGGTGCAAATAATTAACTTACTACTGAGCTAGCAATAAAATAGAAACGCAAACTCAATTTCTAAAATGAAAGAAAGGTTTGGGTAGTAAGGAACAGATAGAGAAACAATATATATATATATATATATTAAAACATAATATAAACAATGAGATGTCTGAAAAATCTATTGTACAATGTAAGAGTTGGAGGGGCCAATGTTTGGGGTAAGTATTAAAAAAAGGTGTGTCAGAAAGGCCAGAAACAGTCACATTTCAGTCATAAGCTGTTCTGCTGCCACTCATTTTAGCCTGATGTACAAATATTTATACATCCCACTTATGCAAGCTTTTTTATTAGCTAGACTGCAGTGTAGGTATTTCCAGTGGCACTGCATTGCCTGATGGTCTGAGTGCTGGTAACAATGTGCTCGCTGTGCAGCTGATTTAAGACCAGGCTTTGCTGAACACTACTCTCCAGTGATGGCTGCATGCAGCCCACTGGGAATGCTTGGCTTAGCTCTGTCTTTTCCCTCTTGGCTGGGGGCTCTCCAGAGTCATCAAGCTCTTCATCTATTTCACTTTCCACATCGCTGCCTTCATCTGCACAAACAAACAACCATGAAACTAGCACAAAGAGAAAGGAGGAAAGTGTGAGAGAGAGATTTAGGAAAATTGCACAACATTCATTTCATCAATCATAAACAGATAGAGAAGTAAGAATATTAAAAGGCAAGTTCACCTTATAATAAAATTCTAGTATGGTGTTTTAATTGATAATCTGAAACAATAACAGATTTCCTTTATTTTTTATTATGTTTATATATTGTGTGCTTTTACTGTTTCTCTCCAGTTTGGGCATCAAATCTGGTAGCTGCGGCCCTATTTACTCAAGCCACAAGCCGTGCATTGAATGGCCAACTGGGAGATGAACAGAAGAATGAATCAACACTGTAATGAAAAATGAATAATTATTATAAGTTCTAGTCTTAGAATTAATAGGCATCCATTTTCTGGATGTCACTGTCCCATCAACCAGACAGCGATTTAAGACTATAAAGACTTAAGAATACAATGCAAAAACTTTAAAGACATCTAACTATATATTGTCTCAGAATATCAATGCAGACACTATGAATATTATTCTACTTTCTAATCAGCAGAAGCAAGTACAGAGAAAGAGTTAAATAAAGATCTTATACAAAAGAACAGATCCATGCCATGACACCTTGCCAAAATTTAAAAACAGTTTACAGTGTATGTTGTCTATATTTCATTATAGTATCAAGTATTATTATTGACAGGATTTTGGCTAATATTCAGATGTACTGCATGCCTCAAATGTATTGCATTATATTTGGCACAGGCCATTGATGGGAGAAATGCTGTAAAAAGTAATAACCTAGAGCCTTTTGTCTGCCTGAGAGTATTCTATCATCCCTAGATTAGGAGTCCCCAACCTTTTTCATGCGTGAGCAACATTCAGATGTAAAAAGAGTTGGGGAGCAACACAAGCATGAAACAAGTTCCTGGGTGGTGCCAAATAAGGGTTGTGATTGATTATTGATGGCCCCTATGTGGAATGGCAGACTACAAGAGGCTGTGTTTTGCAGTACATGTGGTTTTTATGCAACCAAAACTTGCCTCCAAGCCAGGAATTCAAAAATAAGCAACTGATTTGAGGCCACTGGGAGCAACATCCAAGGAGCTGGGTTACAACATGTTGCTCACGAGCTACTGGTTGGGGATCACTGCCCTAGATTATACTCTAAAGCCTAACACCCAAGTTGAAACATTACTGTTATCTAAAGCGTTAAGCCTGTCAGGTTAATAGGTTTTTTTATTAGAAGTGTATTTATTAATAGTGTCTTTTTGTTTAATTTCAAACAAGAGAAAGATTTTTTTTTTTTTAAACAGAAGCTTGTTTTCAGTGCACTTTGCCAAAAACATTGACTGTTTGACAGAGAATACTAAAAGGCATCCTTATACAAAAGAACAGATCCATGCCATGACACCTTGCCGAAATTTAAAAACAGTTTACAGTGTATGTTGTCTATATTTAATTTTAGTATCAAGCATTATTACTGACAGGATTTGGGCTCATATTCATTCATTTCAGTATATTTTTATACCTGAGAATGTATTATTTGAAGTTTAGCACAGCAACTATTTAAAAGCAGTCATTCACATAAGGCAAAGAAGGTCGCAGTCATTATTATTCTTCTTTTGCATCTTGATAAATAATAACTCTTCACATTTCTGGGTTTGTTTGTTTTTTACAAAGATATACAATTCAGTTATAACAGATTCCATCACTAAAGTTACCCAAGACACATGTTGTGTTAACTGATAAACTGTGTGACTATGGGATTTACTACAATTTGCTCTGGCCAATTCTTGCTACAAGTTACATTTTTCATGCTGCAATGGCACAGACAGCAGGCCAGGGGCAATAAAATACTATAAAGCACTGTAACAAGAACATGTCTTGCTATTATCTGCAGAAGGGATAAAAACTATATTACAGCACAAGTATTTGTCAGTTAAAGGCATTTATTAGTGGAAAGATCAGAGTATAGTGCCACTTAGCAGTGCTACATGCTCAAGCCAAAGCACACAAATAGGGAAAATTACCCTTGAAACAAATGGCTGCCAAATAACACTTGCCAAATACAATGATTTGAAAATGAAAACACAAGCTGCTAAAAATAGAATGTATGTTTTGGAACTGTCAATGCCAATATGATCACGTAACAAGGCTAGCACTTGTTAGACCCTCATAGCTCCAATGCAAAACAAGTAACAGCTATTTCCCCCCTAATTGCCATTATATCCATTGCAGCTAACATATAATAATTGTGTGAACAGAGGACAAACTGTGCAGTCTCCAGAGGCATTTGGCTTTTCCAGTACATACATGGCCCTGCGTATGCCCCAGAGGTTTCAAAATAGTCGCTGCTTGACAGCAGAATCAACTGCTATTCAAGTGCAATATAAGTAGGAAATAAGCAATGGATTTGCACAAGCCATGAATAAAACATGCTAAAACATGCTATAGCTACACATGCAAAGATGAATGCAGCAGGCTTTACAAACAGATATACTGTAGATACCAACACACTGCTGTCAGATATCACTCTTAGCATACTCTTAGCTACTTACCTTTTTCCATATTTCCTGGTGATGCATCATTTAAATCTCCAAACTAGGGACAGAAAATAAAAAGGTATTAGGAGTTAATTAATGCATACATATAACTATGGCAAATGAAAAAGTATTTTACTTTCTGAATACCATATCATAACATACCAATTCATTTAGTTCTTATATACAGTATTATATAGCCTATGTAGTTCTAACACACTTTGAAGAAAATAAAATTGCCTGTTTATAAAGCATTTATGAGTCTATACAGATAAAAATTGCTGGAAATTGGATCTACACCTTAAATACAGGCATGGGATCTCTTATCTAGAAACCCTTTATCTGAAGCTCTGAATTATGGAAAGAGTGCATTTTAAACAAATTATGCAAAGCATTCCAGATAACAAATCCTTTAACTGTATCATTTTACCATTTTGGATTTTATGAATTCAGAGTGGAGAAAATTTTCATTCATTTAAGCTATAAACATGTTAAAGATAAAACTATTTTGTATTTTTTTTTTTATATAAATAGTGATGCAATAATGACTATTCAATGTAAAACTCATTAGAACACAATATTTAGGTTTAAACCATAACTCTTAATGACTGCTTGATACAGTCATTTTTGACTCACTATTTTCTGTCAAATTCAAGACAGCAATGATGTAACAAAAAAGACAGCAGAGCCAGAAGCGCCCAGAGCTATAGAGTGTTTTACAAATTTTAAATAAATGTATAAAAAAAAACAAATAATATTTTGCAAGGTTCTGATGGGTGGCAGACCTATTCAGTGTTGCTCAGGCCCATGAGCTACTTCATTAAATGAAAGACAGATTAATCAGACCGATCCTCAGTTTTAAGGATGGCGGGTCACAATAATACAGAAAACTTTTTTTTCTCAAAAAAACATGGTGAACTCATGATACTGCACTGTATTACATTATATTAGTATACATTTCATTGCAAGAGATGGCTTGAAAAGAAGCCCCAAAAGTGACAGGATAAGAATTTGAAGGTTAGTAGTGAAAGAAAGCTCATTCATCAAGTTACTTCGTAAAGTATATTTTTAGGCAAATGTTCACTTTAATTACTGTGCAACAACTGAAATGTCAAACACTTGTCCTTCTGATCAGACTCAGAAGTAGGTTATTATGTCTGTTTAAAATAATCTTCCAAAAGCTTTTCCAGACGGTCACCGGTAACCGGTAAAAAAACCCTTCTGTAATCATGCATCGTAAAAAAAGGGTCTTGAGATTAAAAGATTTTTTTGTAGACACCAAATGTTCTTTATTTAACAAACAGGATTTAAAACATACTTGTAGTAAAGGTGTATTCATTAGAAAAAAAGCTAGTAAATTAAATGTTTGTTGACAGACTCACCTCTCCCATGATTGCAATCGGTGATTCTCCAGTTGCCTGGGCAACTCTGTGCTCAACTAAATAAAACATGTATTCATCGTAGAGAAGGCGAATCAGGTGGAAAGAACCAAAGCTGGCAGCACTGCGCAAGGTTAAGTCTCGAATAACCATAGAACTGTTTTAAAAAGGCAATGAAAGGGAAAAACAAGAAAAGTTTACAGGTTTAAATATTACCATTCTCAGTGCATAATTCAAATTGTAAAGATATTTCTTTAATTATCCAGATTTGCCTGCTTTAAATATACACTATAAGATAAAAATAAGATAAAAGGAGCAAATTAACTGTAGGCTTCTCTGCAAATTGACTCCTGTATGCCTTTTTGGAGTGCAATAAATAAAGACTGACTTAACTCTCTCGAAACCAGTGAAGCGTCATAAAACATATCCATTTCTTAATAAAACCTCTTCTGTTAAAGATTTTAAAAATACTGGCTTGCACAGTTTGTGTACATAAATAATTTCATTAATAAAAGTCAAATGAAGCACAATAGCATAAAAGTAAGTAATAAACTCAAACAGATTAAAAAAAAAAAAGTAGGCAAATTTTTAACATAAGTTCTATTAATTGTGTTGGACAAAGATATACACAAGTATAAAACGTAAAAGTGAAAATAAGGTGTCTCTTTGCCTGAATCAATTTATGTAGAATAATTACCACCACAACAGAGTTGGTGAAGGTGGGAGATCCCTGGTTGTTTTGGGGGGCACACCCCTTTATATGGCGAACATTTTAGTTCAATGTTTACTATGTTTACAGTATCAGAGAATCCCTGTGTTTGCAATTTATTTAAAAAATATGACCCCTTGACACTTGCATAGATTTATTTATTCATAGAGTAAAACATTTGCAGAAATGTGTATTTATACAAGTTACTTCTTCTATAGGGTCAAGCCCATGAATAGGAGCATTCATCCTTCCTCTGAGGATCCCTCTTGTATTTTAATTTTCAATTATTTATGTATGATGTACATGATATTTTTGTGCTGGTACTTTTTAATGATTTAGACATTACTATTATCTATTTACAACTTGACAACTATTAAATGCTTACCAGACTACCCAGTGATTTGGATTTCATATAGAATATTTGTTGCAGACATGTATTGCAATTACTGAAGACCTTCAGGATGTACTCTATGTATCTATGTTGTATCTATGTTTCTCCATTTAAATGTGTTATGTAATTTAAAAACCAAATTATATGGTATTTTCTTTCTTGACTGATCAGACTTTAGTCTCAATTTAAGATAACCTAAATGTTTTTTTCCTTTTGTTACATTTTCAGTAGTTACTAAATGCTGCCAAGTCAAAACACCAACGCACATGTAAGTTTTGGAGGTCCATACATTTACTGCTCTAAGGCTCCTGTAGGCTTTTATAGATGCCATCCGGTATTATTGCACTCACTGCAGAAAATTAGAGATTTAGCTGCTGTAAAACTGCATAGGAATTCTGTAGGTTTCCCTATAGGCACTTTGCTGGCAGCAAAGGGAGTGAAGCAGGTCAAATTATAGAGCAACCAAAAGGCCCAGGGGGAAGGGTTAGATGGCAGCATCAGTCTAAACTAAATAAAGTTGATGTATACTCAGAATTGCACAAAAGGTCTAAGTCAATGTTAATAACAGTGAGTGTAAGCTTATACAATATTGGATTTTAGGTTTTCTGAATACACACCAAAGCATGTACAGAGCACTGTTTTTAAAAGAAAATATAATGTACCATGCATTTTTGATGGGACTGTAACACAGAGCACCTATGGATTGTAACACACAGCACATGAAGCTGTAGTGTATATAATAGGTGTAGAGCGAGGGTACCTGTAAAATGACCACTTGAGAAGAAACTGTCGGGCTGCTTTAGGAAAGCTGGGTCGTCCTTCATAAGGTTTCAAGGCTTGTGTCACCACATTGTCTAACCAAGCAGCCCACTGCTCCAGAGTGCTTTGCTGCTGGAGAGTCATCTTAAAGTCTGTTTCTAGTCTCTGCACCATGCTGTCATCACACTGACACACCCAGGAAGCCTGCTCCTATCATTGGACAATAAGATCACATAACCATGAGCTCCATATTACCATTAAAACCCCTGTATATTTACCTATTGCTCAGTGGCAGAAAATGAATATTTATATATTTCTATATATATATATATATATATAGAATATTATAAGCCTGACGTGATTTACCTGGACGTTGGCGAAGTCCACACGGTTGAGGTCATTCAGCATCTGGTTGATCTGAGATGTGTTCTGCAGCACTGCACGAGCTGCTTGAGCCAAGTGATTAAGGGATGTGTATCTGCGCAGAGTTTGGGCAAAGGCACTTACAGCAGCAACCTGTCAACACAGAAATGCTAATATGTACATATCTGTACACATTTTATTTTCACTGTCAAAGATAACAACATTTTTTTCAGTGTTGTAGCCCCTGCTTTACAAACCAGAGAGTAAATGCTGCAACAAGGGTATAAAGTGTAAAAAGGAAACTCTAATACAATAGCAGCAATAGGTTCCTATCCTATCACACACTTTTAATATATCACTGATCAAATACATTTGTCCTGAAGCCATCTTTCCTTTCCCCAGTAGGAAAAATGTAAGCTTTCTCCTGTGCACTGCCTTTGGTCAGTGTTTATCCTTGACAGGCATGTGGCTGTTTTTAGGTTTATGCAGGAAATGGAACATGGTGAGATATTCATATCAAGCTTTTACACATGCTCCATTCTTGAAAATTTGATTGCAACTTTTATTCAATAATTCTTATCAGTGGCGTCCTGAAGGGCCCTGCCGCCACCTGGGGGAAATTAAATATCTTCCCACTGAGCCCGCCACACCTGCCTCCGCTGCTGCTTCTGCATACTTCTTGCCTCACGCGGCATGCACCCAGAAGTGACGTCACATGGCCAGAGTCAGGAAGTGTGTGCGATGCAGTGGTGGCTCTCAGAAGTTACCAAAAAGGGAGGAAGGGAGGGAGGATGGACAAAGGCAAACACAGGGTGAAGCCACACAAAGGAGGATTGGAAGGGAAAGGTACAAAGACTGAGGGGTAATTGGAAGAGTAGGGAGTGTGAGGAAAGGAAAGGGAGGGAGGAAGAGTGGGAGGAGATAGGGAGGAGAGTGTGGTTTGCGCTCCCCTGGTCTGGCGCAGTCAGTTTAGAGGCAGCAGCAGTGAGAGACATGGTGCAGGCTGTTGCTGAGCTGACTAGGAATAGGTGCTGTGTAAACAAACCTGGTCATACTTCTGCAGGGCGATTTTTCTTAGTGAAAACAGTGGTGGACACTAGTATAATTGACCTGTAACTTGAACTTTTTTTTTAATGGTCTGAGACCATAGCAATTTTGGGGCAGGGTACTGTGGTTATCACTTATTAGGATTTCTAGGTTTAGGCTAATGATTTGGTGGCATAAGATTGGACATAGCATTTTTATAAGAACGGCATAATCAGCAGGGTATAGCTCACCTTGGTGTGTATCATTCTTTGTGGAATATTACTCATGGCACTAGAGAGCCAACCTTCAAGGCTCTTTGCAAAATTGCGAACGGCTTGGGTCAAGGCACCTAAACCGAAAGAAAGAACACAGTGTAAAAAACACAGGGCTATGATCATGAAATGAAATTATAGCGGAAAAATTATTTTTCTTTTTCAAAACCTGAGTATCAGGACAGTGAGAGGTCTGGACTGGAGATTTCTTTTATCTGAACCACAAGTCACCAATAGAGTATTCTACTGCATCTGCTGCAGTTGTCATTATGTTATGGGTGCAATGGAACCTTAACACAAAAAGAAATACAAACAACATTTAAAAGGGCACTGCCCTTTCCAACTATTGAATTAAAAAATAATACATGCTGTATGGCTATTCTTCTTAAAACAGAAAAGCCACACTGTACTGTACATGTCTGAGAGTGGTTTAGTCCTTGATAAATCTTAACAGACATACCAGCTTTTTTCTATGAAAATCTTACCACGTTTTATTACTGTCTGTACATAAGGTTACCTTGTCAGAGCATCCTTAACTCCTCCCACTGAAGAGTACAAACATACACAGGCTCACCTATGGAAACCATACTTTGTATAATGAAATAAAATACCAAGTTTCATCCAATACAAATTGCAAAATGCCATTATGCAAAAAATGCAATTTGAGATTAAGGACTCCTTTAAGTTGAAATTGTGACTTTACACTTTAACCTACTGCTGAATTAAAACAAGTAAAAATGTTAAAAATGTAAATAAACAAAGACACTGTATTTGACGTTGTACTTTAAATATTAGTGCAAATTACTAATAATAGTGTGAGATAAAGGAGTCCAGATCTGAGAGTGGTATAGTGAACACAACCTGGGGCACAACCTGTACTGAGAATATGCCCTGAGGTATGTAATTATTTAAAAATTATTAGTATTCTTACTTCAAGCACTATAAATATTACTAGACACCAGTGCACCTCAAACAATGGCAATCATGTCCCAGGACACACTTGTTGGTAATACCCCTTTCTTTTAACAGCAACAAGCGCTTACTTAATTTTTGTTGTTAAAGGGATACTGTCATGGGAAAAAAAAAAATTTCAAAATGAATCAGTTAATAGTGCTGCTCCAGCAGAATTCTGCACTGCAATCCATTTCTCAAAAGAGCAAACAGATTTTTTTATATTCAATTTTGAAATCTGACATGGGGCTACACATTTTGTCAATTTCCCAGCTGCCCCTGGTCATGTGACTTGTGCCTGCACTTTAGGAGAGAAATGCTTTATGGCAGGCTGCTGTTTTTCCTTCTCAATGTAACTGAATGTGTCTCAGTGGGACATGGGTTTTTACTATTGAGTGTTGTTCTTAGATCTACCAGGCAGCTGTTATCTTGTGTTAGGGAGCTGCTATCTGGTTACTTTCCCATTGTTCTTTTGTTTGGCTGCTGGGGGGGAAAGGGAGGGGGGTGATATCACTCCAACTTGCAGTACAGCAGTAAAGAGTGATTGAAGTTTATCAGAGCACAAGTCACATGACTTGGGGCAGCTGGGAAATTGACAAAATGTCTAGCCCCATGTCAGATTTCAAAATTGAATATAAAAAAATCTGTTTGTCTTTTGAGAAATGGATTTCAGTGCAGAATTCTGCTGGAGCAGCACTATTAACTGATTCATTTTGAAAAAAATGTTTTTTCCCATGACAGTATCCCTTTAAAGTAACAAACACCATTTGCTGATTGCTGCCCATTATTTTGTTTAAAATAAAAAGCACTGATTCACTGAACTAAATACAACTTAATATTAGTAGATTAAATGCACTGAAAATGCACTCACATCCAACATTAAAGGGATACTGTCATGGGGAAAAAATATTTTTTTGAAAACGCATCAGTTAATAGTGCTGCTCCGGCAGAATTCTGCACTAGTTTCTCTAAAGAGAAAACAGGTTTATTTAGATTTAATTTTGAAATCAGACATGGGCTAGACATATTGTCAGTTTCCAAGCTGCCCCAGTCATGTTACTTGTGCTCTGATAAACTTCAGTCACTCTTTTTACTGCTGCACTGCAAGTTGGAGTGATATTACCTCCTCCCCCCCAGCAGCCTAACAACAGAAGAACGGGAAGGTAACCAAATAACATCTCCCTAACACAAGATAACAGCTCCCTGGTAGATCTAGGAACAGCACTCAATAGTAAAATCCAGGTCCCACTGCAACACATTCAGTTACATTGAGTAGGAAAAACAACAGCCTGCCAGAAAGCAGTTCCATCCTAAAGTGCAGGCTCTTTCTGAAAGCACATGACCAGGAGAAATGACCTGAGATGGCTGCCTACACCCCAATATTACAACTAAAAAAAAACACACTTGCCGGTTCAGGAATGAAATGTTATATTGTAGAGTGAATTATTTGAATCATTAACAGTGTAATTTAGAAATAAAAACAACATCATAAAAATCATGACAGAATCATTTTAGCAGCATTAGCAGAAAATTAAAAAGGAAAGAACAGAGAAGTAAAAGCAAAACAGCCCTGGAAATTGCAAATTTATTTTACTGAAAGGTATTCAGAATTAAGGGGAGGAAAAAGAGATGTTTCTTCATTTTTTGGTGTAACCGCAAAGGTCACAAGCCTGTTCATGTTGCACAAAGCTGTAGGCATTAAATTGTTATGCACAATGCAGCATGTAGCTAGTCCTTCCAATACAGAAATACACATCAATTGTAAGTAGCTTTGTTTACCACAAGGTTCTTTGGAATTACTGCTCTCCAGAATAAAAAAAAGGAAAAAAAAATCACATTGACTTTCAAATTCCTGCTGCTTGGCTCCTAGACAGACATAGTCACCCAGGCTGCTTTACAATAAAAAAGAAGGACATAATACCATAACCTATAAACCTTTATTCACAAATAGTACATTCAAATATAAAAGGCATCAAAAAAAAGATTAACTGTAATCCCCATTAGTGAGATTACCTGCCTTTGATCCAGATGATGTACAACTTTCAGAATAAGGCAAAAGGGAAAAAAAGAATAAAGCTGAAGTCTGTAATTAGACCACTGTGACCAAGTATTACGTAGGCGTATTGGCTAGTGAATTGCTACCAGATACATTGCCAGCTCAGTGAGACCTTGAACAAGTCAATATGTTCCTGTGCCACAGTGAGCAGAAAAACAGGTTGTAAAATCCTTAGGGCCAGGATTTATTGTACCAGTACCATTCAATGACAGCTGGATTATTTCTAGGTCATAACACCTTTTACTTTGGCAATGTGGAACTCAAAAATAATGCTGCTTGCATATAATAACAAGGCATGCTAAGAGTGAGTTTTGTAAGTGCTCAAAAGCTCTATGAAAATGTGTTGGCATTAAGAAGTGCAAATGGAGCTGCTAATGTAATACTTGTCTCTTCTATCAGATGACACATAGCACTCTTGTAGCTATATATACTGTACTACTCTACTCCTGCCAGAACCTGTCATTCTGGTTAGTTCAAACCTACTAGGAATTGGTCTTAGGACATCAGGAATGAGGATCTCCACCAAGGCTTGGTACATCATATGGTCACAGTTGCACATCCACTTTACAATAGACTCATTTTTGCACAGCAAAATCAGCTTTGACTTGGGCAGTCTGCTTTCTATTTCGCTCAGGTTTCTGCAGAAATGTTAAGAGAAAAGCAAACACTTATTAGGAGCATGCAGGCAAAAAAAAAGCTCTCTAACACAAAAAATGTTGACAATATTAAGCTTACTTACAATTGAAGCAGAACTCCACCCAAAAACTACCGTTATTTTTTTTAGTGAAATAAAATCAAATACTAAGGAACGTTCCAATATTCATTAAATAAAGACTTTTAAAGGAGTAGGAAAGGTACAGTATTTGTACTTGGGGTGCCAAAAGTTAGGCACCCCCAAGAGATTGTATCTACTTACCTCACTTACCCGGAGTTATTCCAGTGACCACCACAGATCGATTGTCTCCAGCTTCTTCTTTCTTCTCGGGGCTGAGCATGCGCAATAGAGCAAAACACCAAATTTTAACGAAAAAGCTGGCTATTTTGTTCTACTGCTCATGCGTCTGCCCTGGGAAATTTGAAGAAAGAAGATGATCAATCCACTGTGCTCGCTGGAAGAACCCCAGGCCAGTGTAGTTTTCTCCTGATAGGTGCACCAGCCCGGGGTGTGAATTAAGTAGATACAATCACTTGGGGTGCCTAACTGTTGGCACCCCCAAGTACAAATGCCTTTCCTTCTCATTTAACGGTTTTATTGTTATTTGTAAATGTAACTGCAGTTCACTATGCAAAACGGTTTTTGAGCTGGTAAATACAGTGGACCAGAACCAGCACAAAATCCCCTGCTATTGAAATGTAAGCAATTGGGTTTTTTTTGGGGGGGGGGGGGGTGTGGTTAATATGTGTGTAGGGGGTGCTGTTGCCTCTACTCAGAGCAGGAAACCTTAAATTTTTACTCCTAGTAAAAACGAAGGCATTACCCTGATTCTGTAATGGTGGAACCATCTGCTGGAGATGAAGCAGTGAAACGCCAGAAAGTCTGCCACAACTTCTCAATCAGGCTAAACTGTAGATTAACAACAACATCCAATATCGCCTGAAATTATAGGTGAGACAAAAAAATTCAAGTTTGTAATTAGGTGGTACAAGTGATGTGAAACTAGGCATGCCCCATAGGCATGATTTTTAGATTTGCCTAAATACCAAATTGTCAATAAAAAAATATAATATATATAAGAAGAATAAATAATACAACAAATTCAAACAATTTGCAGGTTCTGTGCATCACTATGTGAAATGTCTGGGTAATACAGTATGTAAAATCCAGGAAGGTAATGTATCTACAGTAGCACTAATACACACATTTAGTTACACCTAATTAGGCTGCACAGCTGTTTAATCTTTAGCCCCCACAATATTAATCTTTAGCCCACCTGCTTTGCTGGTCACTATATGAACTGTGCATTGCCTAGCAACATATAGTAACAAAATATGGAAACATAAAATGCTGACAGGCACTTAAATACATTTCCCCCAGATTTTATTATCTGTGGAAGTACCGTAACGTATAATCCTAAACTTACTGTTACACTTACAGCAGTGGGCTTACAATAGAATTTCATTACACAGAAATATCAAATCTTATCATCAGTGCTCCCTCCAGTGTTTTATCAGCGCAAATTCCTTTCTGGTACTGTTTGAAGTCATGGCGGGTGACTGAAGCAGAACATTTATGCAATGATTCTTCCTTAGAGGTTGACTTTAAATTGATTACATAGACTACTTCTATTTTAATTTACGAACCCTTTAAAAAAAATAATTTTTTTATATGAATTGAACCTAAGCATCATCTGATTTTCAAACAAGCCCTAAAAGTATATGAAGAAAACCTAGTTAAACAAATGAAACAAAAACATTATATTTGGTCATGCGTGTAATGAAAACGAAACAATCCAATAACATATCTGCGTGTGGCAAATGTAAGTGAATCAGTATTCAATTTTTCGCTCAATATTCAGTGTAACCCCCTTGTGCAGCAATAACTGCAACTAAGCGGTGTGGTAAATGTTGATCAGTCCTGCACATTGACTCTGAGAAATTTTAGCTCATTCCTCCATATAGAACAACTTCAGCTCTTGAAAGCTGATCGGTTTCCTCCCTTGAACCGCACTCTTTAGGTCTTTCCACAACATTTCAGTTGGATTAAGGTCCATTCCATTCATTTTCTTCTTATTTTTTTACCATTCTTTGGTAGAACGACTTGTGTGCAGGATTGTTGTCTTGCCGCATGACCCACTGGGGCTCATTTATCAACACTGGGCAAATTTGCCCATGGGCAGTTACCTATAGCAACCAATCAGTGAGTAGCTTTTTGAAACCAGCTGCAAGTAGAACAATGAATGCAGCAATCTGATTGGTTGTCATGGGTAACTGCCCATGAGCAAATGTGCCCAATATTGATAAATGAGCCCCACTGTGTCTTGAGATTCAGTTCACATTTTCCTTTAGAATTTTATCAAAATTCATTGTTCCATTAATGATGGTAAGCATCAAGGTCCAGATGCAGCAAAACAGGCCCAAACCAGAACACTCTCACCACCATATTTCACAGATGGGATAGGGTTCTTGTGCTGGAATGCAGTGTTTTTCTTTCTCCAAATGAACATCTTTCTTTCTCCAAATGAAGTTACCATGGGTTCCTTTGTAACCTCTCGGACTATTAGACACCTTGCAGTTGGAGTTATCTTTGATGGTTGACAACTTCTAGGTTGAATTTAAATAGTCTTGAGTTTCCTCCTTTGTACACAATCTATCTGACTGTTGATTAGTGGAGTCCAAACACTTCAGAGATAGTCTTGCAACCTTTTCCAGCTTTATGGGCATCAACTACTCCTTTTCTGAGGTCCTCAGGCACCTCTTTTGTTGGCGCTATGGTACACATCCACAATGTGTGATCAGGTATTGCTGGATCCCTATTCTTTAAATAAAACAGGTTATTTTACTCACATCTGATTGTCATCCCATTGACTGAAAACACCAGACTTTGATTTCACCTTCAAAGTATATGATAATACTAAGGATTCACTTACTTTTGCCACACACAGATATGTTATTGGATAATTTTTTAATAAATACAATACCAAATACACTTATTTTAACTAGGTTTTCTTAATCTACTTTTAGGACTTTGAAAAATCAGATGATGTTTTAGTTCACATTCATTTTAATATAAAAATATTAAAAATCAATTCAAACTTTCAAGCACCACTGTATATGGTTAGCATTCTGTGCACTCTTATTGCTTAGGGTCTGCGTGAAAATATACATGTTAAGCCATACATTATTAAAAATGCAAAATATATCTTTTATCCACATAAACATAAGATTAAGTATCCCAGTCCAATGCTTGATCTTTTACTTTAAGAGGACTTTTAAGTGAGAAGAGAATATCTTGCTCCTACTCTTCTGTCAAATCAAGGGTTTTAATGCACATGGAGTTTATACTCATGGTTCCTATGCATCTACATTTTGCCACTTTTTAAGAAGAAGGCTTATTACCAAAAATTCTGAGTGGTGCCTAAATGACTGGTGGTAATGTGACAAGGCAAAAGGAATTACTTTGAGTTAAAGAGGAAAGCTTTCATTAAAGAGTTAAAAGCGAAGAGGAAGCCGTTTCAAAAAAAAAAAAAAAAAAAAATATATATATATATATATATATATATATATATATATTTGATGATGCTATGGTCAATAAAAAAGTCCACAAAAGCCCCGTATCAAGAAAGTATGTCATGCACATAATATTCGGAAAAAATAATGAAATGAAGATAATGTCTGCCAATATCAAGCCTGCTAAAAGAACCCTACATAATGTTATTTTTTATACAAACATTACAATACTGTCTAAACAGCACTGTAAAGTAGTCCATCTTTGCAGGGTGCCGGTACACCACAGCCCTCCCTGGGAACTGGATTCCATGAGCTGGAACCTCAAGGTGTCTATTCATAAATAAACTAGGGGCAATACTGTTCCACATTTGTTTAGAAGTTGTTACTGTGTGAAGGAATGACCATTCTATGGCCTCTTTTAAGGGTGCCTACCAGTGACGTAAATGACCCAGTGGCTCATAATCAGAAATTAAGTTGTATACAACAGTCCAGTCCTATGAATTGTAAAAAAAAATTCCAGAATATTTCTAGGTCACAGAATCTAGCATTTATAATTTGTCTTCAGACTCAGATTCAGTCTTTTTCCAAACACAGGGCTACCTTGACAATCTCAGATATAGAAGAAAAGGGGGGTGTTTATTTAAATCCACTTTCTTACATTTAATGGCATTTCTCTCCCACCAAAGGATTTGATTGTTGCTTTAAGTATACATAATGGCCGCATCTCATACATTTAACTATTAATTATGCTGTTTGAATTAAATGTAAGAAAACTAAACTGAACTGAAATTTTGAACTGTGTTGCAGACATCTGTGGCAATGATTTTTTTAATGCATTTAACCCCTTTGCCCTTATTTTGTTGCACAGACCAGTGTTTGAATGAAAAAGCTCTGATTAAAACAACAAGATGGAAAAGTGGAATTAGTGGCCCCAGAATGTACCAGTGGGTAGCTGGAATCCACAGAATGCTGCCTTACCTCGCAGTGCTCTCGGTAAAGACTCTGCAATGACTTGATATCTTCAAAGGTTGTACCATCTGGCAGAGAAGATATTTCAACTTCTGCAAACTCTGGAAGAGCTCGAGACGCATCTGTTACCATAACAACATAATGGAAGAAAGATATTGTGGATGATGCCAATTACAGCTTCATTAGGAAAATATTTAAGAAGCATAGCAAGACAGGCATTCAAAAAGGTCACATTACTTAATGAGCAGAGGCTGGCCAGATTTTATTTTTATTTTTTTGATAATGTCGGTAGAAAAAAAAGAGACAATATTTTTCAAACATGATATAAAATTAAAATCTGTATGTATAGCATATATATATATATATATATATATATATATATATATATATATATATATATATATATATATATATATATATATTCACACACTAACACATACGTATGGTATATGTTTTGCTTATGCCCCTTTTTTTTTTTTTACCCAAAATGGCAAACATTTTTGCTACACTGTAAACTGCCCTCAGTGCATGACCATTTTAAGAATTGTGAAGGGGTAGAAAATCACAGGCACAACGTGGATATTTCTAGCAGGGAGAACCCTTGCTCGTTTATTGCGGATGCAAATTTTAAGAATTGATCATAATAATTTGGGGATAGTGACTTCTTTGTTGACTTGGAGGGTCAGAAAGTGTTTACCATATTCAATGCAACAGAATTTATATTATATAACATTTCTTCATCTTCATTATGACCACTGACTTCTGGTAACTTAAGAGTAACCACAGCATTCCATCTAAAGGGGCCAGGTAATATACAGTATGTGTTTTGAGGTTAATAGGGATGTTGAAATTATATTGACAAAGTGTGGAGTATTCAAGAGTAATAGACCCATGTTTTTATATTCCTCATGGCAACCCAAAGGAAGGAAGCAAGAGTTTTGAACTAGTAAGCACAAGTCATAGTGAGACATTGGAGAAAGATGAGTCCTAGCTAAGGTACTCTTGGAGATAAGACTAATAATCTGCAGAAAATGAATTAAAATGACAGTGTTTTGTAACATTAGCTACTGGTTATTACAGGCAACCTTCTGATATTAAAAAGACTGCATGCAAAGTGTATACAACATTTTACTGGTGCAGCCAAACCTCAACATTATTATAGGATGATGGACATGGAGCTGGAGATGCAATTTCTCCTCAGCTTGCTTTCAAGTTTGTAATTGGATGAACTTGTAAATACAGTATATGTTTTACATTGATGTCAATATTAATACTAAATCAAAGAAAGATTTCTTCTTGTTTTGGCAGTTATGCTTGATTCTGAAGACTTTAATCACTCATTTATTGGCCTTGAATCCAAATTATAGCATTGTAATGAGCATTGTTTAATATTCCAAGTTATACTCAGATAGTGAATATCTAAAGAAACTGTGTGTATATTTGTGGGTGCATGGAGATTATATATACTGTATATACATGTTTTTTTCAATTTTGTTTTTTTAAATGCTCATGTAATAGCATATTCAATGGAAATAGTTTGTAAGTACAAAACTATTAATAGACTATGCCTACAGTGTGTCAGCTGCTGCTGCTGTATCAGAAAGAATGCAGGTTCTAGGCAAGCCTTTCTTTTAAATTCATTGTCCTGGGGCATTGCAGGCCAACAAAACCTTAGAACTATAAAGGCTATGAACTCAGCAAGGACAGTGAGTGGCACAACTACAGGAAAAAAGGACACCGGAGAGATGGGTGAAAAGAATGGCTCAATGGGAGACTAAGGAAGTCGGACATTAAAAAGGATTCAAGTAGAAGGCCAAAAGAAAACAAATGTGCACAATACAGCCTGTAAAACCCTGCAGTTCCTGTGGTAATGACAGCCCCACATATAACACTACAACTTTGATATATATCAATAGTTATTCAGAAACCCATTATCCAGAAAGCTCCGAATTACAGTAAGGCGTTTTTAAAAATTATGTCCTTTTCCTCTGTAATAATAAAACAGTACCTTGTACTTTATCCAAACTAAGACATAATCAATTTAATTGGAAGTAAAACCAGCCTTGTGGGTTTATTTGAATTTCTAGAAGTTACATGAATTTCTAGTAGACTTAAAGGAGAAGGAAAGCTACGGAGGCATTTTATTGCCAATAGATTAGCTGCAATAGTGCAAGCTAGAATGCTATATTTATTCTGTAGAATGTTTTACCATACCTGAGTAAAAAGCTCTAGAAACTCTCTGTTTGTTTAGGATAGGAGCTGCAGTATTACTGTTGTGTGACATCACTTCCTGCCTGAGTCTCTCCCTGCTCTGGGCTCAGATTACAGTAGAGAAGGGAGGGGTGGGTGAAGAGGAGCAAACTGAGCATACTCTTGCCCAGGGCAATGATGTTTAAGCTGAAGGCAGGAAGTCTGATACAGAAGCCCATGTGTAAACAATAGAAGGAAAGAAATGCAGTGTTTCTTTTCACAGGGCACTCAGAGCAGCACTACTTTGGGGGTTTACTGGTATATTTAGATGGACCTTTCTGATAAGGCTTACTTAGTTTTAACCTTTCCTTCTCCTTTAAGGTATGAAGATCCAAATTATGGAAAGATGCATTATCTGGAAAACCACAGGTCCTGAGCATTCTCCATGACATGTCTGATACCTGTTCACATGCACTGTTTGTTTAACTACAGAGTACAAACTTTTAAAATTGTGTAAATGCTTAATAGGATTAGTTCAACCTCACAAAATGAATTGTTACAAGTGATTTTGTGAAATGGCAATACATTTTTCAAAAACATTGAAGTCAATGTTTTTCCACAGCAACCTTTTGCTCAATACATTGGAGTCTATTGCCATTTTTTTGCAGCAAAACCTGGAGAAAAATGTTGCCCATCACTAAATTTGTTACAATATATTACACCAAAATGAGGGTCTGTTTAGTTTTTCTCTATTTTCTAAAATGAATTAAACATCACAAATAAACAAATGTAACATTGCTCAGACTACTCTTTGGAGCACTTATGTAATTAACATTTAGGCCTACGGCACATTGAGAATTTACTGCTGCAATCCAACGGAGAACAATAACAGTAAAAACATCATTCCCTACCTGTCATGGCTCTAAAATCTGCAGAATCAAAAAAGCCAAGTCTGAAATGGTGGCTGGCTGACCTCAGCATCAAAAAGCTCAAAGGAGCATTTTGGTGCAAATGTTACCCTGTTACTGCTCTGTGTGTGTTCAACAGAGTGCCTATCATTCTGTAGTATTCAGAGCGATAGAAAGCAGATAGGGGCATTTTGTCTGTTGTTGCCATATGCCATATATAGCTTTTCTATATATATTGTATCGTGAATAGTTTTTCGTTACCAACTTTTATACCATTTCCCTATTAGACTGATATTATTGGACAGGGCTGCTGTCGAGCTTCACTGTTCACATATACCCATATACCCCATGGGAAATTATTGCTTTTAACTATTCTAAGAAGAAAATCATATAACTAGAATTTTAAAAGCAAGTAAAAATTTCAATAATCAACAAAGATATTATGTTGAAAACCTGAAGTTAAAGGAATTGTTCAGTGTAAAAATAAAAACTGGGTAAATAGATAGGCTGTGCAAAATAAAAAATGTTTTTAATATAGTTAGTTAGTCAAAATTTTAATATTTAAAGGCTGGAGTGATTTGATGTATAACATGTCAGTCAGAACACTACTTCCTGCTTTTCAGCTCTCTTGGTTTACACTAACTGGTTACCAGCCAATCAGAGACTTGAGGGGGGGCACATGAGTCATATCTGTTGCTTTTGAATCTGAGCTGAATGCTGAGGATCAATTGCAAACTCACTGAACAGAAATGTACCATGTGGCCCCCCTTCAAGTCACTGACTAGCTCAGAGTTAAAGAGCTGAAAAGCAGGAAGTAGTGTTCTGGCTATTATGTTAGACATCTGTTCACTCCAGCCTTTATGCATTACATAACTAACTATATTAGAAACATTTTTTATTTTGCACATCCTATCTATTTCCATAGTTTTTATTTTCACCCTGAACTGTTCCTTTAATATGGGGTTTCTAAATCTGTACCTACTGTTTATTTATGATATGAATAATTCTTCCTTCAACAGGAAGCTGCTATTAAAGTTAAGTATGGATGTTTGTTTGTAGTTGCTTTGCATGCAAGCTTGTGGCAAACTGTCCTGCATATTTTTTGCATAAAGACATTATTTTAATAACACAGAGTAAGCAGGCTGAAGTGAATTAAGAGCACAATCTTTAATTATTGCACAATAGACATCTGCATAAACATTTGGTTTATCTCTTCATTGTGGGCATCTGTGCATTTCTTCTTTGGTGTGAGATTATGACAGACAGGGTTACCAAAGAAATGCATCCATCTCCTCTGAGAGCCTCAACCTTCCCCAGGTTTCCAGGCATTATGTGCCAATGGAAAGGGGGGGGGGGTCAGTTTTCAATCACTAATCAATTCTAAGGCTGCACTACTAGTAGCGGCTACAGCTGTATTTATATTCTTTTCTTTATAGTAAAGCCCAAAAAGGCTTTACTATATTTTGCACATCCTATCTATTTCCATAGTTTTTATTTTCACCCTGAACTGTTCCTTTAATATGGGGTTTCTAAATCTGTACCTACTGTTTATTTATGATATGAATAATTCTTCCTTCAACAGGAAGCTGCTATTAAAGTTAAGTATGGATGTTTGTTTGTAGTTGCTTTGCATGCAAGCTTGTGGCAAACTGTCCTGCATATTTTTTGCATAAAGACATTATTTTAATAACACAGAGTAAGCGGGCTGAAGTGAATTAAGAGCACAATCTTTAATTATTGCACAATAGACATCTGCATAAACATTTGGTTTATCTCTTCATTGTGGGCATCTGTGCATTTCTTCTTTGGTGTGAGATTATGACACACAGGGTTACCAAAGAAATGCATCCATCTCCTCTGAGAGCCTCAACCTTCCCCAGGTTTCCAGGCATTATGTGCCAATGGAAAGGGGGGGGGGTCAGTTTTCAATCACTAATCAATTCTAAGGCTGCACTACTAGTAGCGGCTACAGCTGTATTTATATTCTTTTCTTTATAGTAAAGCCCAAAAAGGCAAAGAGATACATCAGGAAGAGTTATACTTTTTCAGATGTGCATGGGATTTGAGCATTTTTTATTCTGGAAAAGAACTTTGGAAACTAAAAGAGATCATTCGCTGTTTTTTCTCTGTAAAATCTAGGCATATATGTATAATTTTGGATATCTTTTTAGTCTCTCATCCTCTGACAACTAAGAAAAAAATGTGTTCAGTTAGGACTGAAATACAAGACTTTATAGCTATTTTTGTAACAGGGAACATCACATTTCTGATATTTAATTAACATCTTCAGTTAAGGCGCTCATGACGGAGTAGTGTAGCAGGGAATGAGTAACATATGCGTGCCTGCTGCATCTGTTTGCAGGAGGGGGGGTGCATGGGGCTCCTCCAAATGGCTTCTGCAGGTGGGCCCGGCATTTTGTTACGCCCCAGGTCACTGCAATGGTTCTAACATATATCAACATATATGATGGGATTAACACATAATGCCAGTATCAAGCTATTTCACAGCATTCAGCATCCAATTATTCTTTATAATGTATTTCAAATGTATATTTATATTTTATTGCAGCATTATTAGAAATAAAAATACAAAGGAGAGGCTTCGGTGTAAATTCCACATTGCATATTTGAAAGGCAGGGTTCATAGGTAATAAAATCAGGTCAGTTAGCATACAAAATGGTAAAAGCAAAGTGATTATTATTTCTTTTTTAAAATCCTTACCTAAAAACTGTTGATGGTGTTGGCTTTGGGCAATCACAGTTTGCTCAACAGAGGCACCAGACTGCGCACTACCTGCAAATCCATCTCCCACTCCATCCACTTTCTGCATAGGCTTGTACCTAAAAAAAGAAAAATTCAAAAATGAGAATAACTAGTGCTTTCTGTCATGCCTTTGGTCTAGAATGCACAGTAGCTATGAACTGCTTCATCCAAATGGAAAAATCCTAATAATGTTTTCAGCAAACATTTACCATAAAATTACATTACTTTTATGTACTATATTTATGTGAACATTTGCGACAGCCAAGCCATGGATCTTTCCTTCACCTCTTCTTTAGAAATGTATAGCATTTTTTAAAGCTCCTAAAATGCACCATTGTTACTGTTAAGGGAAGGAAACCTTTAACAGTGGTAGTAATACACATATAAGATTAGCCTATCTCCTGACTTACTTTGCACCCTAAATCTCACAGCATCATAATTAGCATCAAATAAAATGTGAAAAACAAAGGCAAAAAAACTATTTGACTGTTCAATTGAATGAAGAAAGGTATGTATGGAAATAGTAATTTGTTTAATACAATTGATGTGATGTTCATTTTGATCACTGTGACAAGTCAGCAAGGATTGAATATTGCAGGTAGAACACAAATCATCAATGTCACTCAACCGACATCCTGGTGTCTATCTAGAGAATTCAATAAGCAGCTATAGCTAAGAAATATGACACAAAAGTGTAGATGTTTCTTATCAAACAATAAACCTATATTGTTCTTATATTGTTATCAACAATCCCTTTATAACAAATACGTATACAAAAAAGTTTGGACCAGGCATTTTTCAACCTTCACTAAAAGCATTTCATTAAGCCTGGCACTTCAAATTAAATGCAAATGTCACAGTGGGTTCTTACTGAGCAGATACAATAAATAATTTCACTGAACTTTCAAAAAACCCATTAGAAATGTTATGCTGCAATACTGCTTGAATGGTATGGGTGCTGATCAGTGTAAATCAATTCAGTAAAAGCTGTGGCAAAAACTATTTAGCACCTATTAGACCTAAGGTTTTTGCTGTTTGTCTTTCACATTAAACACATATGAATTCATAAGTAGTTCAGAAACTCAGCCTATTTTTTGCACACCACAGGACATGATCATCTATTGGAACATCTCAGTTATTAAAATTCCCTTTATTTAAGTAAATGTCTAGGAGGATTTAGTCAAATTATAGCTTTCAGATGCAAAAATAATAGAATCATTTTTAGAATCAACAATAAACAATTAGAGGCCCATTTATCAAAGGTCGAATTTCGAATTCATGTGAATTTTTTTAAATTAGAATATACTAGCAATTCGACTGGGAGGCTGTTTAAGAACATTTTTTAATGTGTAATATTTGATTGATTGGTTCCGACCCGAAAATTCGAATCGTATTCGATTTGTATGAATCAAGTTTTTCTCCCCAAAAAAAAATTCAATGTCAAGAAGGCTCAAGGGACTTGTGCATGAACTCGGCAGGTTTTAGGTGGTAAATATTCGAATTAGGACTGTTTTCATGGTCGAGGTGTGATAAATCTTACATTTGAATTTGCGTTCGAACAGGGGGATTAACATTCGAATGGGTGAATTTTTGAAATTCAAATTTGAATTCAAATTTACAATTCGCCCCTTGATAAATCTGCCCCCAAGAATGCTTATTAGTAACATGTCATCCTGATGCAGAGTGTGTACAATTTGTCTCTACCTAGATGCAACATATAAAATATTTTGTATTTACTGACCTTTGTTTCTGCTGCATGGGTTGTTGTCTCATAGCCATGTATTGCATGTCCTCTTGTAGCCTATTAAGAGGGGAGTCTGGCTTGACACGAATCCCATAGTAATGGTACTTGGAGTTACCCCTGTGCAAAACAGGCAGATTTTCAGCACTAAAATTCTCTTCAACTTACACTGGTCTGGAGTATACATTATACATATGTGGCAGGACACCATAAAAGGGGTCAGTTGTAACTCATAAAATGAAACAGGTCTGACTCTAGTTGAAGCTTGAGTGATTATTAAGCAAAAACCGTTGTTGTGGATGCCGTTATTATTTCCAAATAAAATAATATAGGCTACCTTTTACTATGCCATGGGCGTATTGTTGAAGCAATATTGTGGTTGAGAACAGATGAATGGAAAGAAATTATGGCTAATGGATGGATCATGGCTTATTGCATGGTTAAAGCATAGATTGGTGCTGTACTCTTGTTTTATTCATTTAAAAAAATGCCGAAACATAAAAAACAGCATTCCATTGTATAGTCTCCACTGGGAGACTAAAGCAGTGGGGTACTACTTTAAGGGATCTCTATGGGGGACTTTAACATCACTGGGTTAACATGTATTTATAAAACACCAACATAGTCTACAGGTTTGTACAATAAATGGGTGTATACATTATATGTTTTATATGTAACCTTGCAGATATCATATGCTCCAGAAAATTCTCAGTTGTATTTTGTACCTACTGTTCATATAATATGAGATAGATATATTATTTTTAGATTCAAGAAAATAAAAGAAAAAAGCATTATAAGTATCATGTAACTGTCATAGTATGATATAAATCACAAGCTAACATATTTATTATAAATTTAATTATGTGACAAATGATTAGAAGCAGTCCTTCTAATCTACTAATAAGAACTGACAGGCATTGTGAAAGCTTTTGCTGTAAGTAAATTAATTATGATTAGTTGCTTAGGACATGTATTTTTTTATTTTTAATACAAAAGGGTAAAATATCTTGTGTTGTTATGTAAAGCAGAGGTAGGCATCAAGTTATAAATGCTAAAATGAAATTCCTTTATGTCAGCTGATAATACTTGGGAAGGTACATACACCTTTGATGGAAGATTTTGTGCATGAAAGGAAATGCTCTGAGCAAATAAACCATCACTAATAATAAGCAAGAATAGCTTAGAAATTGCTGTAATAAAATATAGAAGCACAGTTATCCAAAAGTGTGGTTTAAAGTCAAGGCAACAGACTGTTACTATTGTGACCATTTTTTGTAGTATTATACAACAGGCCCAGTTCAATTCGATGAGAAAGACTCATCTTCTAACTCAATTCTAAATTTCCCCATAGACTTGCATTGATTTTCAAGAGATAAACCCTGAACCATGTTTTTCTCATGGAGTTAAATCTGGACCAATGTATGGTTGGATTTTCTCAAACTTCAAAATATCTGTTTTATGATTAGCCATGGTCCAAAAGTTAAATTCCACTTCAATAAGCTAAAGATCCAGGTGATGTTGTTATTTTGTTACATTACATTTTTATAGCAGGATAATAATTATACATTTTAAAACAGGACAGTACCAACCTGGTCCCTAGTCTTCGAGTACGCAGTCCCATGAATATTGACCGTATGAGTTTTCCAAAAGATGCAGCATTGACTGGATCCAGTTTGTGCTCTTGACAATGTCTTAGGTAATGATTGTACAGAGTGCTTCTAGGGAGACTCACTCCTTCTGCCGTCTCATAGTTATCCAACAGCCACTGGAGCTATGGGAAAAGTGAGGTTCGTTCAACTTGGGCTTCAATATTATTTAATGGATTATAGGCTTACACAATAAATAAACTATACATACCATTGACACAATGACATCTATTGTGCAATTTTTAATTATATTTTAGAAATGATTTGTCTTTATTAAAGAGCACATTAACAAAAAGAAAAAAAAAACATAAAAATTGTAAATTCCACTTAAAACAGGCATAGTATGCTTAAGCATGCCAAGTAATAAAGGATTAATATGAATAATACAAGAAATAATAAAAAATTATTGATCTTATATTGCCATTATAGTAATGCAGAACTCATGATATCAGAAAGTGCAATCCTGTTCAATCCAGCTGCAATTTAATCTTTTTTGCTCGTTACCAGAATGTGTTTCAAATTCCCTTTCTTCCCTAGTGGACATTAGTCTTATAATTATATTCAATGAATCGGTTGTTTTTCCAACTTTTCTTTTTTAGTTATTTTTTTTTCTGATTATTCTTATGAAAAACATTATAAATGCCAAGAACAACACATATATAAATAGGATATTCTGCTGTTTATTTTTCAGAAACTTTCTCTGCATTAAAAGTTGCTACATATTCATGTTTACAAGATGAAATCAGAAAATCAAAAGTCGGAAAGAAAACTCCACATAAATCTGTTTACGCACAAACTTAGTATTAAGCCTTATGACCTATAAAGTAAGATGTTTTCTTTTTCATGCATGTATCAAGCCTACTGAGTAAGCAACAGCATCAAGCTGGTGTTACACTGACCCAATGTTCCACCACAAAAGTGATGTGTGAAAGGCTGTGGGTGGATAGTTGTGACTGAGTAACAGAAACAGGTAATTCTAAGATTTTCTAGGATCCATGAGCAATTACTACTGTAATTTATAAGACAATGAAGTCACCAAGGAGTTCTGAGGAGTTCCGTGACCACATAAAAATACAAGGCTACAGACCAAGCACTATTAGAAAGATTAAAGTACTTCTAAACTCATTGGTGTTAATTTGAGAAGAAAAATATGACTTTTGCAGTTAAAAAAACAAGTTTCCAACTTAAAACATACAGTATGACTAACTTATCCTTGATGCTTTGTAAATAAAGGTATGGGATCCATTATCTGGAAAGCTCAGAATTTCGCATAGGCTGTCTCCCATAGACTCCAAATAATCCAAATTTTTGAAAATTATTTTATTTTTCTCTGTAATAATAAAACAATACCTTGTACTTGATCCCAACTAAGATATAATTAATGCTTATGGGATGCAAAACCAGCCTGTTGGATTTGTTTAACGTTTACATGATTTTCTAGTAGACAACGTATAAAGATCCAAATTATGGAAAGATCAGTTATCTAGAATAACCCAGGTCCTGAGCATTCTGAATAACAGTTCCCATACCTGTACATACAGTATTACTAGTGGTATTAATAGTAGCAGTATGGGAGCCATTATCCAGAAACCAATTATCTAGAAAGCTCCAAATTACGGAAAGGTTATCTCCTATGGACTCTTTTTATCCAAATAATTAAAATTTTGAAAAATGATTTATTTTTCTTCGGTAACAATAAAACAGTACCTTGCACTTGATCCAAACTAAGATATAATTAATCCTTATTGTAATCAAAACCATCCCATTGGGTTTACATTAGGGGCTGATTTATCAAAGGTCGAATGTTTTTTTTTACCTCGAATGAACTTGAATGACCTAGAAAAGCAAAAAGTATTTTATTTAAGAAAAAAACTTAAAGCCTAAACGTTAATGAATATTACCATCTCGAAAACTCGAAACCAAATGTATTAAACTCAAATCAAGTTTTTTCATTGAATGTCAGGAAGGCTATTAACATCTTCAAATAGGTCACTGGACCTCTGCCATTGGCTTCTGCATGAACTTGGCAGGTTTTTCGTTGCGAATAGTTGAATTTGAGTTCCCAGGGTCAAGGCATAATAAATCTCAAATTTGAATTATTCATATTGGTATTATTCCCAACTCAAATTTGTGAGTTTTGACCAAAAATCCAACTCTAAAATTCAAATTTGAATTTACAATTTGAACCTTAATAAATCTACCCCTTAATGTTTACATGATTTTGTAGTAGGCTTAAGATATGAAGATACAAATAATGTAAAGATATGTTATCTGTAAAACTACAGGTCCCAAGCATTCTGGATAACAGGATCCATACCTGTAGTATTATCTTTGCTTTTCAACCATTTTCTTATTATATTAATAACGAATTAATGTTTTTTTATTAGCTTTTGTTTTAAAAACAGAAACACTACATTAAGGGGCAGATTTTTGTGTCAAAACAAATTCTAATTGAAAACATCAACTCGATTGTAAAGTCGAATGTGAGATTTATCACACCTTAACCATGGAAACAGTTCTAATTCGAATATTAGCCACATGCCAAGTTTATTTAAAAGTCGACAGCAGAAGTCCATTGAACCATTTGAATATGTTAATTCCTTTCCTGACATTCAAGGTTTTTTTTCAGGGGAAAGCTTGATTCGTATGATTTTTTTGGGTCGGGGCTATTCGATCGAATATTAGATGCTCGAGTTTTTTCGAGTTTTGAGTACATTCTAATTTATTAGAGTAAAAAAATTTTGCATCAATTCAGAATTCGACCTCTGATAAATCTGCCCATAAGAATACATAGTTTCAAAAATATGCTCAGTAACCCCTTCATCTTACAAATCCACCTATGCGTCTAAAGTTATATCCAAAAATATGTATTGCTTTTGAGGGCTGAGTTTTGATTTAACAATATACAGCATGAACAACTGCATGGAAAGGCAAGGATGTTTGTCATAAAGAACATGCCAGGTCACGGCTTAACTGTACGAAATTAAATTTCAAGTAGAGAATACAGAATCTCTCAAAATGCAGAAAATAATTGTTAGTCCCAGGTGTACAGAATAAGAATACTGAATGATAAAAAAGAAAGAAAAATAATTATAGGGATCAAAGGACCTTGGAGCTTAGAGTACATATAGTCTGCACAGGACATTAATGTGAAGTAGAAACACTTTGTGTACGACACAAAGCAAAATGATTTCTCTAGTACTCTTGTGTTCTGCGTGTTTTTTTGAAAGAATTAATGCTACAGCATGACCATATACCAATTCCTGGAACTGAAACGGACCTACTTAAGCAAATCGTGATCTATAAACTAAGCTTGCCTAAGGTTTGTAAAGGCCTGTGGGCAATCAAAGCTTGCTCTATTTGTTAAAGATCATTATGGATCAATACCTGAACCAGTTTTTGCAAACACAAACACACTGGCTTGATACAAAGATGTCTCATTCCTAAACAGCTATATAATATACCAAACAGAAAACAGTAAATGCCCACTCTAACTATGAACAGAAAATAAATAATGTTAACAAACATAATAGTCATATTATTTTATATTATTAATTCTTTTCCTAAAGATATAAGAAATCTCTGTGGTCATCTACACCATACATTCTGGCAGACCTATTCTATCACAACAAATTCTAGTACTTGTACTCTAGTAAAAGTTTAAGGTATAATATGCAAGGAAAATTATAGTAAACAATGTTACATTTTCCATTTATATTTTTAATTGGCTTTTCTTATCAGTTGTGGAAACATTTCCATTCCCATGTGTATCTTGGTAATATGAGAAGGAGGCTTTTGATCCCATGTTAGTTTAAACCACTATTATTTAAGTTATTTTAAATATCCCTGAAGAATATGTAATTATGCCTATAATTCCCTCAGGAGGGATCCAAGACAAATTCTTTTTTTCTTCATGTGGAACAAAAAAACCTGATACCTTGTGAATTACACTACTGTATATATATCGCTTATTTAACGTTTACTCAGCTGTATTTCTTGACAGATAAATGGGTTTAATAACATAAATGTCCAATGACACCCTGGCATTCGTTTCTTTAATAAACACAGGATATATATTGTAAAGGATTGTATTGTACTATAATGTAATATGCCCATCATGTTTCACACATGTCACCTTTACAAAATATAATAAAGCTATTGTCTATGAGGTAGGATAGGCACTAATCTTACTACACACAGAGTAAGAAATACTACACATTTACTACACAGAGAAATCCACAGAATTCTGTAGAATGCTTATTGTGAATGTTATTACTGCAATTAATAATTTAAGCATTTCAGACTGATCACACATGACATCAGGGCTAGTAAAGGTTTAATTGTGTGGTTCACTAGCAATATATAGGCCAAATAGCCTGAAGTAAGAATGTGACCTTGAATGTGACCTTATCTGGTGTTCACTATAATGAACAATGATTAGTATGCAAGTAGTTATGTTGAAATAAAAATATACATAATTATTTAGGTGGTTTAATGAATTATAGTAATAATAATGTATACATACTTCAAAGGTTTCCTCTTTAATCCAAGGGAGAACTGTGTTCTCTTGGCCTATGAGACTACTATGCTTTCCCACAATAGCTGCCTCAGCAATCCTACAGTCATATGAAAAAGTTTGGGAACCCCTCTCAGCCTGCATAATAATCAGGAAATGGAAGGCCACAGGCACAGTTGCTGTAAAACCCAGGTCTGGCAGGCCAAGAAAAATACAAGAGCGGCACATGAGGAGGATTCTGAGAATGGTTACAGACAACCCAAAGATCACCTCCAAAGACCTGCAAGAACATCTTGCTGCAAATGGTGTATCTGTACATCGTTCTACAATTCAGCGCAATTTGCACAAAGAACATCTGTATGGCAGGGTGATAAGAAAGAAGCCCTTTCTGCACTCACGCCACAGTCGCTTGTTGTATGCAAAAGCTCATTTAAGCCACAGTCATTTTGGAACAAAGTGCTTTAGACTGATGAGATAAAAATGTAGTTATTTGGTCAATAAAAAGCTCTTTGCATGGCGGAAGAAGAACACCGCATTCAACACATGCTGCCTACTGTCAAATTTGGTGGAGGTTCCATCATGCTGTGGGGCTGTGCGGCTAGTTTAGGGACTGGGGCCATTGTTAAAGTTGAGGGTCGGATGAATTCAACCCAATATCAACAAAATCTACAAAGACATTTATGCAGAGGGAGAAGTACAATATTCTGGAATGGCCGTCACAGTCCCCCGACTTGAATATCATCGAAAATCAATGGGATGATTTGAAGCAGGCAGTCCATGCTCGGCAGCAATTAAATTTAACTGAACTGGAGAGATTTTGTATGGACGCATGGTCGAAAATACAGAAACTCATCAAAGGCTATGGCAGGCTTCTAGAGGCTGTTACATTTGCAAAAGGAGGCTCAACTCAAAGTATTGATGCAATATCTCTGGTGGGGTGCCCAAATTTATGCACCTGTCTAATTTTGTTATGATGCATATTGCACAACAGGGAACATGAGAACACTTGGTTTTGTAACGGGATAGGAAACAGAAAAATTCCCACAAAATGTTTCACATGCTGATCAAATATGAAAAGACCAAGTGAAAAGTTTTAGCTTTTGAACCATTTTATGTGTATTGGCTTTATTAAAAGCAGTATCTTGATAATATCAGATTTCTGAAGCTGACAAGATTTTGGTTTATGTTGAGGATTGATTGTGGAGATTTTCATGTAGTTCTGTGGCAACTTTTGAGACATCTGCTTTACATCAACTCACTAATTACAACTGGAAAGAATTACCAAAGACTGAATGTTTTCCTTGATAAAAGGTATTGTTGTGCATATATGAAGCTTCATGTTTTCATTATGTTTCTCTAGAATTAAAGTCCACATTGCAGTGTCAGAACATTCTACATCTAGGAAAGAATGATGATAATAAATACAGGCACATTTTGTACAAAGATTTTATTCCCCTGTAAAAAAAATTCCTCCCAACTTTTGATAAATATGTCTTTGCTTTTAAATTTTAACCAGATCTCACATGAATAAGTAATGCATTTTACGTTTTTGTTCCATTTTTTTATCTACCTCCCTTTACACTCTCCATACTCTCAAAACAAATCTCACAAAACTCACTTGTCCTACTTCTTACTAGTACAAATGTTAGGTAGTCTTATTCTTCACATACAATCCGGCAAGTGTTTAGAAATTTTATATCGGGTGTTGTTTAGATAGACAATCTGTACTTTTATTCAGCTTACTTATTAGATCTTATGGTCACACAAAATGATTGTTAACTATCAATGCTGTTTAACATTGTACTGCAGCTAAACAACATTCTACAGCCCTTGAACACTGCAAACACTACTTGGGAATTAAAAACCAATCCTGGATGCTCTGAAAACAGGTTAATTTTTAATACAGGTTAATCTATTTTTCTGCATTGCTGAAGTGAAGTGCCTCAGCCCGTTAATCAAATGATGTCCTCCTTCTTCTTCTAACAGATGTTATCACTAGAGGTGAAAAATTGTGATCATGTAGTTCAAACATTTAAATAAATAACAAATAATAGTTTGAAATAATGTTAAAGTAATTTTTGGGACAAGAGACATGATTTATTATAGCTGATCTATTCTTTATCAGATCCTAACCATCTATCAAAGTAAGAACTGCATGGAATTGGTTGAAAATACAGTGAAACCTCAATTTATAAATATTTTCCACCACGTTTTACATATTTTTTTGTGGTACCACCTATATATTATGCCAAATATATTTACCTGATTTTCTTGGATTGACACTATATTCTTGTGGTCCCCTAAATATATAAAATGGGGGTTCTATAACAGCTACAATTATAATATTTACTGCTTTCAAATCCATATTTTGTTTTATTGACCAAAATATACTGGTCATATATTTAACTACTGACGAAGCAAAGTTTATGTGCACAGATGGCTTACTAACTTCCACTTTATCATTGCATTTAAATATATTATCACACCTTTTTCAGTAACTTCTATGACATATTGTGTTATGCCGTATGTACAAGTGTGATGTCATAGCAAAGTTTGCTCCCCACTATTTTTGCATGGTTTAAAAAAATAATACGTTACGCATGTGGCCATCTTATTAGTCTAAGCTGTCAATATTGCACCCCCAATGAAATGACAATAAGCAACATTCAATTCCATATAGATATTTCCGACAAATTCACAATTCAGGAGATAGTCTAACCTAGTTATCAGGTACCTTGCCTGAATTGGTTTGTTTTGGGTGCCCTATATTATTAAATTGTCCCTTGGTGCTCTTGCTATAGAGTAATGCAGTAAAGCACCAGTAGAGCAACCACAATATATATACTGTATAAACGTAACTTGCTTTTATCGATTAATTAGTTAAAATGTGTGTTAACAAGTACTGTTTTATAATGCTGTACTGGTATAGCAAAAGTATTCCACCAGTTTGGCCACTACCAGTTTCTGTGCACTGTTTTGGAAATAGATATTACCCAGATTCATCCCAGCACAGTTCAAATGTATATCACTATCTATCTATCTATCTATCTATCTATCTATCTATCTATCTATCTATCTATCTATCTATCTATTTATCTATAGCTGTCTTTATATACCACTACTTAAAATGTATGTTGTTTATTACTATTTAAAAAAACCTGCCCACACTGTATAAAACACACCAAAGAAAAACAATTCAGACAACTTATCTGACACATAATCTATGACTAATCATAGATAAACACCTACAACATTATTGTTAATGAGCTTGAACTCTAACATTATTTTTGTGAGGTATGAACTGAAGTTGGCAACAAAGTTTTCCTATTATCATATACTGAGGAAAATCTCTACTTATTCCCAAATTCTGTAAGTCTGAGAAGCACCAGCACCACAGACTTCCATAATTCAGCACTTCAATTCAGACTTGTAGAACTACAGACTTTTCCTTAGAGTCCTCATCTCCTTTTAAATGATTATATCAGACTATTAACATGCTTGCTATAAAAGTATTGTTATTCCATTATATTTAAATTGTCTATAAGTACTTTTCTATCTGTGTCTATCTCCACCTGGTAGATCCAAAATGTTTGTCATTTCCATAATTGATGCATTCTTTACTGGTTCTTATTTTAAGTAATCATTACCCATCCAACCGAGATTACTGTAATGTTTTTGGTCATAATGTCTAGACACACTAAGGGGGTTATTTATTAAAATCCGAAAATATCGGAGTATTTTCTGAAAACTACTCCGACCAAACCCACAAAGGTTTTTTCCCCTTCTTCATCACTACATTTTTCCAAAAATTTGTGTGTGAGAAAAAAAGTTTTTAGATTTTCTGCTCAAATTTTTGTCCGAAAACCACCAAATCTTCAGATTATTACACGAAACCCAGCGCAGATCAATATTGTGACTTCTCCCACTGACTTATATACAACCTTGGCAGGTCTGAGATTCCAGATTCTGACTTTTTCCATAAATCCCGAATTTGTTTCCTAGTTTTTGGCATTTGGACTTTAATAAATAACCAGTGTCAACATTTGTGTTCTGATGTTCCTGAAGTCGTTTTTAATTTCAAGAAAGTCCTTCCTAAATTAGTAACCACACTCCATTAAGTAAATTATGCTGTATTTTTAAAATGTATATATTCCTTGATATTATAGACTCTCTTGCTTTTATACACAGTATGTCTTTGTGCATTTAGACATCCAAAAATGAGTTTAAGATACAATCCTAATCCCAGTACTATTTTTCCTAAATAATTTAAGGGTGCAATAATTCCTCCAATACTAAGGGGAACATTTGTTAAAGGTCATATTTTACAGGTCGGGCTTTTTGTTGCTGAAAAATGTGGGGGGAAAAAAGCTGGACTCTTTGGGATTTATTATGCCACAACACTGACACAAATCAGAAAATACTCCAGCTAAAATTTTTCAAACTCACGTTGCAAATTGCAACTGCCCCTGTTCAACTGGAAGATCTGTCTTGCCTTCATTATCCTCAAGTGTTTCAGGCATTTGAAGCTGTTTTTTGTGCAAAAAGTTTTTTTTTACTGAAAAAGTTGTTTTTTGAGCGACAATTCAAAATAGTCGCATGATTCTGATTTGTCACACAATTTTGTTGTGATGTGCTTTTTTTCGTTCAGATTTTTTAGTAAATTAAGGCCATTCACGGTTGGAAGTTTTTTACATAAAAATTAGAAAGAAACAAGTTTTAATAAAGAACAAAATGTGATTTGTTTGGTGTTTTTACCCCTATTTAATCTTATAATCTGTCAGATTCAATTCAGTGAGAAAAAAAGTTATTTCACGGGTTATCATGTAAAAACTCATAACCATAATTTAGTTACAGATTTTCCCATAGACTTCCATAGATTTTTCATGAGTTTTCTGAATTAAATTGGATCTCAAATTGAATCTCATCCATGATTTTTCATGTGATAAAATTTTTCTCACTGACTGGAATCAGGACCAAAATGGGGTTTTATTGTAATATGTATCATGTTCCCTGGATTTTTAATGTATTCTGCAATACATCTAATACTAACTATACAATCTAAATACAGCCTGTATCTTTTTTGTTTTTTTTATTTTAAAAATACTTTCCTTTCCAGCCCATCTACTTTATCACATGCAGTCTTGAATTTATCTTTATTATGTCCTTCAATTCCAACTTCTAATTAAAATCTTGTTTTCACCATTATAGTTCTGTATTTTGTAGATCTGTTTCATTCCTCTTAATTCTCAAATGGTATGTTAACTATACATTGATTTTGATGATAACTAGTTAATTGAAACAGTAATTGCTTTCAACGTTGTATTTTTTATTTTAATTATTACATCCTTCTTTTCCACAAGTAGTTTTACATCCAAATTTCCAATGAATTTAAATTAACTTCATTGCTATTTAACATAGTCATGAAATTCTCAGTCTCAACAGACCAATTTCAAATGAATTTAAGTCTTTCTATGTACCAATAATATTTCATTTGGCAGTTCCTACAAATCTAACTTTAACACAATGCTTCATTTTACCATAATCCATTTATAAATTAGCATATTTCAGCACAATAGAATGCTCTTCATTTGATTGTTCTGCATTACTCCATCTTGTTTTATTCAAGTGCACACATTTCCACATCATCCAGTATATAAATATATATAGAGCTGTCACAACCTATAATTAGCACTTTGAGAAACATATCCACTTACAGATGAAGCCACTTGGATTTGTGAGTTAAATGCGTCATGACTCAGGGTTAATTGAATAAACTGTGTTATCTAAAGTCATCTTAACTCATTTAATGCATTTAACCTTTTCATTAGCATACCAAAGCACCATTGTTCACAATGGTGAATGCTTTGATTAGGTGGGATGTTGTGACACAGTTTTCTGTGTTAAATGAGATAAATGGGATATCTGTGTTTAGTTATTCTGTGTCAAACAGATAAACCAAAGTGGCTGCATCTGTACATATCCCTGGAGGTTCTTAATACCACAATGGATTTTTGGTGAAAGTAAAGTATACATGTACATGGATTTTCCTACATCAAAAACTGGTACTCTGAGGGAAACCTTTAAACCTTCTCCATGGGATACAAAGCAACCAAAATACATTTTCAGTGCTGCCAATGGTACACCACACAGAACTGGTGGAAAACCCATTTTAGCACAATTATTAATGTGCCATTGCCCTTAAAATATTTTGCACATAGGGCCTGCCCTACGGGTAAGGTGCACACCACAGCCATTTTCCGAGGCAGAAGTGCTCCCATACAGTACATGAGCACATGTACTGTATGTACTGTATATTCCTATTGCCCTTATTGCTCTTACACTTCTGCCTGGGAGAATGACCTCTTATATATTTTAATTTTCAAACAAAATTTAAAAAAATCAGCTTCAATAAAAGTATCAAAGCTTACACCAAGGGGCAGATTTACTAAAGGGTGAAGTGACTAACACTGGCGATGATTCGCAAGCATTGCCATTTTTGGGCACTTTTCTGATTTACTAATGGGCGCAGGCGTAACTTCGCTAGCGAAAGAGACAGATGCTAGCGCTCATTTGCAATCTATCGGCAGGCGAATTTTCGCTCTCTCGAATGGACAATTCACTAAGATGCGGATTTTACGGAACATTACCTCTTTTGCCAGACTTGCCTTCACCAGCTCAGACCAGGCAAAGTGCAATGGAGTACATAGATCTTCCTCATTCTATTGTTACTTACAGTACATCATATTTTTTTTTCTTTTTTTCAGAGTGATAGCCTGCAAAAGTCCTTAAAATATTTTTTGGGTAACAGGGTTCCCCCATACATTTTCTAACATATGGAACATAAATTATACACTGGGCTTATGCGTAGAGCATTATACCAACTCTATTGTCTTTATTTAGGTTCCGTGGACTTGTGTAATGTAATGTATTTGCTGCAACATATTCGTCCATTCAACTATAAATTTCCCGCTGAATGCAAATTAGCCTGATCGAAGACCTCTAACGAAGTTGCGCTAGGATTTGCTCGCATTGCCAAAGTAACGCTAGAGAAAATTCTCCAATGTTCGACGCCCTGTACTCAACTTCGCATTTTAGTAAATTATCTCTGTCTGAGCAAATTTTTTCGCACGGTGAAGTGTTGCAAAGGCTGCTTAGTAAATTTACCCCCAAGTGGCTTAGTTAAGGTCTCGCAAAAATGGACACAGTAGTCATCTCACAAATAGGTGCTACTATTAGTTGCAGATTTTGCCTCTGTACCATTGACCTTTCAGCTCTCAAATGTAATAAAAAAATGTAGCACTACAAGCTTCTACAGCATGACAGTTGCAGACAGTGGGATGGGTGTACAGGCAAGACAATCTCAAAAGTTTCTTTCTTAAACTGAGAGCTCCATACTCAAAATCCTGTTCTGATCCTCTATAGAAGTGCAGGTTGTAAAATTCACATTATTTAAATATCCCATATTAACCCTGGTCCTAAGTTAGTCTTCCCACAGATGCCTGTACATTTACTGCACCTACTGATCTGCTCTTACCACATACACACTTATATACCATATACAGAATACGCTATACATACTGTATACTTTATGTACTGTATACCCTGGTTTAGAAATGTGTAAATACAAGGCAACAAATTTGCAATAGATAAAGAAATTTTTTACCCAAATACATGCCCAAAAATGCAATTTATTGCAAATTTATTTAATTTTTATGACACATAGTAAATTTCAGTTGAGATCATCTTTAAAGACAAAAAGGAGAGTATCCACAACATTCCTATATTATTTTCTCTTCCTAGCATAAAATTTGAATATCATTTTTATAAATCCTGTATCAAACGTGGAGATATTTCACTTCTTTGTACAATACACTCAGTGGGTTATTTATCAAAATCTGAAAAGCTCTCACGGACTTCCCCCCCTTATTTATCAATAAATTTTTCCGAAAATTTCTTGTGAAAAAACTTGAGAAAATCAAGAAAACTGCAATTTTTTAGGATTTGTTGCTGAAAACCACAAAATCTTTGGATTATTTCACAAAACCCAGCACAGATCAGCAGAACATCTGTCATTGACTTCTACATGAACTCGGCAGGTCTGAGTTTTAATACTTTTTACTTTAACTTTTTTTACACCATCCAAATAAATCGGAAAAAAGGGTTTTTTTTCTATGAAAAAATATTGGGTCTTCCCTTTACCAGAAAATATCAGACTTTGATAAATAACCCCCTCAATGCTGTTCCCAAAAACATTCCCAGCAGCATATCTCCTAATAATTCCCCCAATTGCAGATACAAGTATCCAGGGGTGATAGAACATAAATAAGATATGTTCCGATCAGTTTTTTTTGTGGACTGTTCAAGACTTTTTTTTTGCAGTACCTCATCTTAGAAAAAGGTGGAGACCAATCTTGTCTGACTTGAAATTTTATACTACAAAAAGATTCAATAATAAAACCTGCATTCAATGATACTGTACAGATTACAGGTGTAGGGTATTTATGTTGAATCATATGCCTATAATCTTCATCCAATTAAGGTTATACACTGTTGTCTGTCAGGATTAGGGTAGCACCAAATAGTGCATTTAGTTCAGGCAAACAAAAACATAAAAAAGCAACAGAAGTAATTAAAAACAGATTGCAAGCAGAAAGGAGTAGAAGATTTTATGAAACACTTATGCTATAATACTGCATGAATTTATGTCATATATGCAACACTGCAACACAGTCAGAGTGATCTCTCTTAAACTGGCACAGACCAATATACAATGGTCTTCTGAGTCATAAAGTATGAAAAATATAAGCACATTGAAACAGAATTTTTAACATTCATAATAGTCATAATATGTCAGAAGCCTTCACATTAAGGGGTTATTTATCAATTTATCTCAGTATTTCTAATATTAAACTTTGAGCAACTCCAAATTCCCGAATGGGCCTTATTTATGAAGAAAAAAGCCCGAAAAAATAGCGTCAGGCAAACTTCGGAACGTTCACCAAAAACTCTAAATTTTTTCTCGGATATCGTTACGGACATCAGCGCAGACACTGGAACCTTCCCCATTGACTTATACAGGACCTCGAGAGCTTTTAGATGCTGGGGATTCACATTCAGAGTTTTTAGACCATCGGACTTTAATAAATCTCAAAAAATTCATTGCTGTTTTGTTGCTCCGAAAACTACAAGGTTCGGATATTCGGAGCTTGATAAATAACCTCCTAAGTGTTTACTTATTGACAGTATTTTAAATCCATGTGCTGCTTTAATTAGCTAGTGGGAACAGGCACCTTTTGTTGATAGCATCACCACCTACTTCAGAAGACAACTATGTGTAATGTAGAAGAGAAATTGTTAGCAATCATTCAATCTATGATTTACCACTGGTTTCATGCAATCTAAATGTTAAAAAAATGCTCTTCAATCTATGATGAACACTGTTTTCATTTCCTCTATGAATGTACAACCCTACTGCAGTGTTATAGCATTAGTGTCCCACTGAACATGCAGATCATTCAGGAGATTATACTTAGAGAAGGACTTACATGGCTGTTGAGAAGAGAGCTTCTGTGACTCGACAGACCGTCAGACTTTTGCAGTGTCTCGATCGCCATTTCAATCTGATAATAGAGGTCATTGGAAAAAAAAGGCTCAAGACAGGCTCACATTAAAAAAGGAAATCAACATTAACAGAATGCTTAAGGTTTATATGTAATGCCACATTCAAAAATGACTAAAGAGAGGAGACATGCAGTTCATTGACCCAGTTCCACCACCAAATTAAAAAAAGGAAAAGCTCTCAAAAACACCTAAATGAAACCAAAAGCAGAAACAGGAAATGTAAAGGAAATTAAAGTATATTATTTATATTTGGAAGAATGTGAAACTCCAGATGGAGATGAAATAAACTACACCTTGTAGCAACATTCAAGTGGCTCTGTGTGGAAGCTTGGAATTGGAGTCTTATGCCAAACAGGCCCTCTCTGAGTTAAAGCAGCCAGATATAAGATTAAATTCGTATAAAAGCCTCCAATGAGCCAGTGTTTGAGTTTGCAATGTTTTAGGAACAAGAGCCTAATAAGCGTATGCCATTGGCCAAGAATAAATAAAGCCAAAGGTTATGTATTAAGCATACTGTATGTCATAGGACCCTTAATACAACTACTTTTGCCTTTTGAGTGATACAAGACCAAAAATCTCCATTAATTGTACGATTAGGTTTGTGTACTAAACCACTAAGCTAACTGCTTAATTGCTACTGCACCTTAGGTCTATGGCCCACACAGCCATTTCCAAAGGCCAATCCGTCCCATGTGTGTAGTGACACTGTGCAAACAGGGCACATTTTTAGCCAAATAATGTAAAAACAAGAGCTTTCTGTCTGAAATCTTCTGGCAGTGACAGATGGTTCATGTTCATTCTTGTCACTACAGACAGGAGACTAGTGTAGGAAGGATCTAGCTCTTCCACTACCTGTGATATAGGCCTTAAGGTGGCCATACACGGATAGATCCGCTCGTTTGGCGATGTCGCCAAACGAGCGGATCTCCCTCCGATATGCCCACCTTGAGGTGGGCAATATCGGGCTGATCCGATCGTGGGCCCTAGGGCCCAACGATCGGATCCTAGCGTTCACCAAACGGGCGGTCGGATCGCGGGACCGCATCAACGAACAGATGCGGCCGCGATCCGACGGGATTTTTAACCCCATCCGATCGAGATCTGGCCGACTTGGTCTGTCGGCAGCTTTTATCGGCCCGTGTATGGCCACCTTTAGTCTATACACAAAGACTGAGCTAAACCAGAAGAAAACCATTTAAAGTAAACCATTATCATGAATAGTAATAAGGTGTGGTCTAAACAGTGCTAGAAATCTGATGCCCAGGAGAATATAGTCTGTACGTAGGGTTTAATTCATGTTTATTTTTCCTTAATTATGGTGTACAAGAGCATAGATTAAAAAGCACAGAACATTTCTTTTCTGTATATATGAATTCATAAAAAGGAATTAGGTACTGCCATACTGATTGGATCTAGGCTTAGAGGCACTCTCTGTTTGTATTTAAAAAAACCTAATCCAGGCCTGGATTAACGTTATCCTTTTGGCTAGCACAGTCTCACAAAATGCCTTACATAATTACAGTTAGTACACATGTTGAAAATTAATGGCATAATAGTTTTATGTATAACTCCTTTTGACATTTCCAGCTATAGATGAAACTACAGAGAAGCAGGGGTATGTATTTTATACAGTATGCTAATGTTCATTGACAAAGGAACAATTTTCTGAGTTCCAGTGCTCTCATCTAATTTTTTGTGACTAATGTATATTTATGTGGTTTTAATCAACATGTGACAAGTGAGGTGTACTGATGAATTTATTCAAGTGGAGCTGCTGAAAGGGCTGAGGAGTGTCTGAGACAATCTAATATGCTTCCTTCAAAAAGTCACCTTTTCCAGCAAACCCTGGTTTCGTTTTGACAGCGGAGGAGCAGTGGAAAAGAGCAGAGTGGGCTGAAGTAATAGGTTTGGAGACAGGTAACTCATTGAGAGTGAAAGGAAGAGGAAACTGGATGGTGTTGGTGCATTTTTGCACGCTTGACAAGGCCTTGCAATGCTTAGCTGCTGACACTGAAAGGCTGCCTGTAAAACACTGTTCTCTACTATTTTTAACTTGGCAGAATAAACTAATCACTTGCTTATTAAATGGTGATCCTTAAACATGTACAAATTAGTAGGTGCCCTTCAAACCCCCTTTTTAAAGTATAAATATTGTATATTTTTTATATCATGTATGGATCTGTCTATTCTTGCATGTTCTTTTTAAATTGTAAACAACGGCAGGTAGTGTATAATTGCCTTGTAGTTTAGAGGCTCATGGGATTCTGCTGGAGGAACTGAGTTAAATATGACATTAGTGTAAGAGTTTCTTCAATTAATATAGACCAATGTTACTGGACTGCTTTTTTCTTCTCCCTGTAAGAATAAAAAAACAAGCGTAATGACTGATATAACTTACAGGGAGAAGGAAGACTGAAGGCACTTAATAGGAAGCATGGGAAATGATATATTCACTGGCGCTAATTTGAGGGGAAGTTCAACCTGAGAAATAACTTTCATATATCTACATCATTTATAGAACTATATTTTGCATTAGTATACATGTATATATTGCACACTTCTAATATCTGTGGTGTGATTACTATCACTAAAGGCATCTTTCCAACTAAAGATCAGCAAGTGGCACCTACAGTGTTTTATTCTATACAGAATTTAAGGACTTAATGCATCATTTTGGTACAGTAACAGTTCCGTTAAACCTCGGTATCACCCGATAATTTGATCACAGCGACTGATGTTTTTGACATTAGTGATTTATGGCTGTTTCCATTAGATGCCACTAATGTGATGTTTCTAGAGTAGCTGAAGTAATTACCAGCCAATGTAACGTTGCTGAAGAAGAAAATAAATAGCCAGGGCTGTTACAACAGGGCATTTTTTAGAGCAATAATATGACAATTGTGACTATAACTTAAGCTGCACTTCACAGTAGTTCAGTAACCTGAGACTATTCTCTTATTTGGTCATGGACGACCAATGGTTTCTGAGAAATATTTAAAGTACAACAATATTTGTTCTCCTTCAGCTATCCAATCATTTCAAACTCAAGAAGAACAAGATGTATTTGAGACCTATACTTAGCCTGTAAAAAAAAAAAACACCTGAGAAAGTGAGAATAATTAGGTTCTAATGTAATAAGTCAGAATATTTATTCAGTGATGCGTTCATCTACAAAAATTCTTTTTCATTATACCAACAACATGATTCATTTCTTTTTGCTATCAATTGGGAATGTGACCTTTTCTGTCTAATAATCTTTTATTTAACCTTTGTCTGAACATACACAAAATGAAAATGCAGAATCACAGCATGATAAGTTGCAAGTAGCCCAGCTCAGTTTGGGAATTGCATATGATTTCAACTATGTAAAAAATATACCAATTAAATAAGTCTCAAACGCAATGGTGAACACTTGATTCTGCATATGAATAAAAAGTAGCATAAAGAAAATGATCAAGGCTGCACAGGCTAGACGGAATTATGTTGTTTCAATTCATAGCTGGATGAATATTTTTATCCTGCAATTTATACAATTACATTTCATCTAGAACATAGGCTTAAAAAAACAACAACCAGACATTTCACAATGGAATGCATTTAACTCTCATTCAGCCACAGAGGTCGGCAACATATTCGGCAACTTCAGCAGAAAGATGCTGAAGGAAATACACACATTTATATGACCTGCCATGGCACACTGTAAGAGCAAACAGATTTTTTTATATTCAATTTTGAAGTTTCACATGGGGCTAGACATATTGTCATTTTCCCAGCTGCCCCAAGTCATGCGACTTGTGCTCTGATAAACTTCAATCACTCTTTACTGCTGTACTGCAAGTTGGAGTGATATCACCCCTTCCCTTCCCCCCCCCAGCAGCCAAACAAAAGAACAATGGGAAGGTAACCAGATAGCAGCTCCCTAACACAAGATAACAGCTGCCTGGTAGATCTAAGAACAACATTCAATAGTAAAAACCCATGAGACACATTCAGTTACATTGAGAAGGAAAAACAGCAGCCTGTCAGAAAGCATTTCTCTCCTAAAGTGCAGGCATAAGTCACATGACCAGAGGCAGCTGGGAAATTGACAAAATGTCTAGCCTCATGTCAGATTTCAAAATTCAATATAAAAAAATCTGTTTACTCTTTTGAGAAATGGATTTCAGTGCAGAATTCTGCTGGAGCAGCACTATTAACTGATTCATTTTGAAAAAAAAATTTTTTTCCCATGACAGTATCCCTTTAAAGTAACTGTTCTTGACCTATGACAGATAACATCACTTAACTCCATTTATAAGGCCATATTTTATAGGTTTTATTAGTGGCTTGTGTATTAAATCAAAATTAATGGCACACCTCCTAAAAAAACACATTCACTTCCCTTAACTAACCTGAGTTCTCTACTTATAATGACACAAACTCTAAATAATTTAACCATATGCTCTCTCTTATTTTCTTCACACATCCAAAAAAATTTCAGAAAATATATCAAGTGAAAAAGACAGAGAAAAAACTAGCCTCAACTTAAAGCAGTAGGCCAATGCATGATTCATATGAATATACGGTTAGCTGTTCCAACATGTACTCACTGTTGCTGGAGAGGCTCGAGTTGTATGACTCACAGAATGGCCTGAGTTTTCCATTGCATTGCCAATCAGGTAAGTTCCACCAGTGCTACTAATGATTTGTCCTCCAGTGACACCCATTTGAATTCCTCCAGTTCCCACCATGCTGTGTGTTGAGACCACTGTTGTCACCTGTGCTGATCCAACCTGGGTATCAAAGTAATTCCCACCAGTATTTTGGCTGTACATCTGGGTTTCTGTGTAAGGATATGTTGTTGTCCGGCTTAAAGAGAAAAACATAGAAGGATAAACAAGTGATGTCCCACTTAAGGAACAATCCTGTTGCCATCAAATGTGCACTAAATATGCTGGTCTCTATTTTTAAACCAGAAAAAAACATGCTATTAATTGTCACCCCATTTTTACAACAGGTGCCATCTTTTTCTCTTTGGTAATCTTCGGGAAGAGATCAGCACATGCGTAGTTCGAGCAATCTTCAAGTTCGCGTCAAAAGTGACGAAGCACCCGAAGAAGACTCGAAGATTACCGAAGAGAAGAATGCGCTGGAATGGGTTTGGTTCTCCTTTAAAGTGTCCCATTTGTCATAGCCCTTAAAACAGCATTTTGTTCTCTTTAATATGAAATAATTCTGTTCTCCTATACTTTACCTCTGGCTGTATAACATACATATAGCTAGTTATTTAAACAATAAAAACATGAGATCTAACAGGGATTGCCAATTTGTATGTAAAGGCAAAAAAATAAAATCCAATTTTTACTTTCTTTAATGAAAAAGAAACCTATCTACAATATACTTTAATTAAAAAATGTGTACCGTTTTTACAAGAAACCTGACTGTATGTAGTGAAATTATCCCTTCATTTACTGCTGTGGATAGGAATTGTCAGACGGTCCCTAACTGCTGGGCAGGGAAACAATCATACTTATGAACAGCAGGGGGAGCCCCCACCTTACTTCCCAGCTATGCAGAACTCGAGCAGCTTTGTTTGTTCCCCTGTAAAGCAGTCGGCGACTGTGTAGAGATTCGTATTGGATTTTATTTTTGCCTTTACATCCCCTTTACTGTTTCCAACTCCAGCTGCAGGGATAAAGATCATGGAGCCAGATTTAAACAGATAAACTGGGATTCTATTTGGAGGATTATTTTGCTGCAGCCATTGGTTCTGCAGAGTTGGAGAAAGTTTGTATTAAACAATACAAAAACTATAAAATCCACATTAGATTACATGACAACACAGGACCCAGTGCAGTCTGCATATTCTGATATTTCAGTCTTGCTGTATTGGCTTCTGGCAGATATTATTTGACTTGTGCTGTTTTGATAATTTATGACGATCCCTATGCAGCCCAGACCACACTGAGCATGTGCACAGTCTTGGTCTTGCAAAGATGTTTAACAAAGTTACAAGATGGTGAGCCTCTGTGGCCAACTTTGAAAGCATAAATCATTTGTTTTATTGGGCTTGTGGTGCAGTAAGTTCATATTTATGTTTAGTATACAAAATACAGCATTTCTAGCCTTTTATTTTAGACTTTACTACTCCTTTAAGCACAAGGGGGCAGAGGAGGGGGATACTTGGGAGTACTGAACAAGATGATGACAGCATCCTATGCACATTCAGTATGGAGCATAGGGTATTAGCATTTATATTGACGTATACAGCAGTTACTGATTTTATATCTCCTTGTAAATATTGATCTTGTTAGAGATTTACAGGACACCATAGGTATTGTTTTCAAGGCCATGGTTACAAAGGTATATAATAATACAGCATTAAATATATTATCTTGAATTTGGCCCACTTCCTTTTTCCAAAATGACTGCACACTAGGTAGATGCTTCTGCTGCCTACCCTTAGTTCGAGGCTTGTGAGCAGGTATGAAACCCGACTGGGGAAGTCTCAGTCAGCATCCCTTTTATCCTGGTAGAATTCAGTCTGTCTGTTCAAACTGAAATTGTCATCTGACCATACTATATTAGGATGGGTCGTTAGCAGATTAAGATGTCAGGAGCAGCAGCCCTTGGCTGTTCCTTCTTTTATACTGTTATTGTATTGACAATGTATAATTTAAAAACTGTATAGCATATAGAAGAGCTAGGGTTTAAGTGGCTACATAAATTGTTATAGGGCTCAAGGTTTAGGTCATGTATCTATAATCTATACTTCTAAACATTTACAGATGTACAAATACCATTCTGCATTCTTAATAGATTTCTTTTCAACATTTTCTGATAGAATTCAAAATGAAAAGAAAGCTTTATTATAACAGAAAGGCACTAAAAAATGGAATCCGTGAACTTTAATTAACACTTCTTGTGAATCGTAAAGATCTGTAACTCAGTTCCTTTCTAATGTTATTATTACATTAGATATGGCAACCTCTGTTAATTTCCATGACCTTAGCCACAATTAGAACATGTTCTCTGAGACACAATATAAATGAAGGCAGGAACCTGGGACGCTGCTGAGAATTTTTTTTGACATTTTTTTTTACATTCTGTAGCAGGATTTAATGGCTTCAATAAAATGTATATTCGTAAATGCACAATTCATTGTTGCAATACGTTTTCACCTTTAAAGAAAAATAAAGTGGTTATCCAATATGATTCTATATGACTGTATTATAAATCTCTCTACTAAAAGTCTAACTACAATTAAACTAAAACTGCTAGACTGGAACACACTAAATGCAATCCAACTTAATTACCATTGGATAAAAGCACAAATACATGTTTTTTTGAAAAGAATCTGCATTTTCAGTCTTTTATGTAATTTGAGTGGAGAAAGGGACATAGGTGTTTCAAGGGAAATAATGAAGGCTTTTCTCAGATTTTGCCTTGCATCCTTCAACACTTTAATAATAACCCTACTCCAGGCTTTTAATTCTATTTCCAGTTTCTTTCATTCAAATCCATATTTTGATTAAAAACCTATTAAAAACTCTTTTTTGTTGTTTGTCAGATTGCAGTTTCAGCCTGAAATACGATTCCACTGCATGTGATAGCCCTCTGAACTAAGCCCCATCTTTTTTCAATTTATTCTTTCTTTCTTGTGCTTCAGAAACTTAACAATTCTAGGTAGAACATCTGCAACAGATAAAATATTCTGATTATAAAAGTGTCAATAACCAGAAGAAGACAACTCAGATGTATAACTGTCCAGGGGGACTTTCAAAATCAAGGGGCAAATTTACTAAAGGGCGAAGTGACTAACGCGGGCGAAAATTCGCCAGGGTGACGTCATTTTGGGACTGTGCCGATTTACTAGCAGGCGCTGGCGTAAATTCGCTAGTGAAGGAGATAAACTGTATAGCTACTTCGCGAATTTTCGCTCTGGCGAATGGACATAACTATGCAAATTCACTAAGATGTGGATTTTAATGTACGTTACCTCTTGCACCAGACTTGCCTTCGCCACCTCAGACCAGGCAAAGTGCAAAAGAGTAGATAGGAGTTCCTAGTTGAAAAATTTTTCTAAGTCCCAAAAAACTCTGGCGTCTTTTACTTTTTACAGGGTGATAAGCTGAAAAAGATTGTTAATTTTTTTTTGGGTTTCCTCCTTCCCCCCTACATTTCCTAACATATAGCACCTAAACTATACACTGGGCACATGTGTAGGGCAATATAAGACCTCTATTTTATCTTATTAAGGTTGCCTGGCCTGGCCTTGTGTTGTGTATTGTAATGTATTTGCTGCAGCATATACGTCCATTGTACTTTAACTTCATGCCGAATTAGGCATCGCTAGTGTAACTTTGAACTGCTTATCATATTATCACTAGCGCCACTTCACAAGCGTTCGGAACCCTGGACACAACTTCGGATTTTCATGAATTAGCGTTGTCCTGGCTAATCTACGCCTGGCGAAGTGTTGCAATGTCAGCGAAACCATCGATGGCACAATTTTGGAGGTAAGTAAATTTGCCCCTAAGAGTCAGACGCTCTACAAATGTTTAGGGACTGAAGCACAATGTAGTGCTGATGCTTTACAGTATATTATTCAACAATATAATATTTTATTTGTATAACACTAAATTCAAGCACAGTCACCAAATCTGTTTTCCTATGGCAAAGCCACTAAAATGCACTTTTGTGAAGACTGAATTGTTTCATGCTACCAAACAGCAGTGATACTCCCCAGAGCAATATCCCTAAAACTGAAGTTAATGTATAACTCTAGAGTAAAACTAAGAATCTTGTGCATCCAGCAGACATTTATTTTTAAAACCTTTAATCATACTAAGTAAGTATTAAATACGTTTTAATACAATACATAGCTCTATCTTGTAAGAGGGTCAAAGCCAGGACTGTTAAATATAAAAGGTTTAATGGTTCTTCTAGATGGGAAAGAGTGCAAACTTACATTGCTCCATTTGTGTAGACTGTGTCACTTCCTTCAACATATTGTACTTGTGCTGGGTAAACATGCTGCACTTGCTGGACAGCCTGTACTTGCTGAACCTAAAATTAAAAAAGATCATTATTACAAATAGCCTATACATTGACAATAAGGGGCAGATTTATCAAGGGTCTAATTGAAAATTCTAATTTTTAAATTTATTTTAGTGTTATTTGACTGGGGAATAGTCCCAATACAATTTAAAAAAATTAGAAATTCAAATTTAGAACAGGTGAACAATGTGGCCAGTTTCAGATTGGGATTTAGATGTGAATAGTAGGGTGTGAACAATAGAAGTGTTACAAGTGGGAACAATGCAGGGGGGAATTACATGTGTGAATACAGGGGATTACAGTCTGAATTTGAGGTTTAAACAATGCAGGGGCCAGTTAATCTCTGCAGTGATACCTTTTAAACCTTACAAATGGTAAACAGACACAGCAGGCAGACTTTCAAATGGGGGGCTACACAAGGGGAGCGGTCACGGGCCGCATACTTAATAATTATTATTCTAATCCTAATTTAATAATTGCCTTCTTGTTTCAACTCAGAGATATCGAAACAGAAATTTAAAAAATGTATAATTTCAAGAAAAAAACATCAAAGAAATATCCTATACTGGGCCTTATTCAGTTCTGTGACTGCTTAACACACCGGGGGCAGGATTTCCAACTAATTTTATTACATTAAATTGAGAAATAGTTAAATTATTTTGTGAAATACAATCTACATGTCCCTCTGATACCACACTTACAACCAATTTCATAGTAATGCAATTAAACATGATGCTTTCATATATTTCAGCACCTAACACTAAAAAGAAAGTAGAGTAAAGTATGTAACCCAAAACCAGGAAGTCTATGCTCGAATTCTCCATTGGTGCTTTCAATTATGTTTATTATTTTAAGAATAATTTAAGAAATGAATTTTTTTTTAAAATTTTGCATAAATGTTTAAATGCCTTAGACATAAATATCACCTTTAGCGCAACTAAACACAGGTGACAGGATACTCATTAAAACCCAGTAAAATTGCTGTGCGAAATATCTCAAATAGGTTTGCTCTCTAAATATGTCCCAAAGACAAAGGAGAAGGCAACCAGTGGAGGGATTATCCATTGTTATTTTCAATGCCAGGGTCAATAGTTAGGGATAACTCACCTGCAATACAATACTGATGGGGGCCTATTAATAAAACCTCAAAATTTTCTGGTCGAGTTTTAAAAGGGGAAAAAAAACCCTGAATTTTTAGAGGGAAAAAATAGATTTTTTTTTTAGAGATTTATTATCCTCTGAAGCTGCTAAAAATTTGAATCCCAAAATATATCCCAGCAAAAACCTCTCGAAATTATGTAGAAGTCAAAGGCAGATGGTCCTTTTATCAAATGGAAAATGTTTTTTACCTTCATTATTCTCTATAGTTTCGGCCTGTTTGTGTTGGTTTTTGTTTGATAATCCGATAAATTCAAGTTTTCGGGACGACAATTTGATAAAGTCACAACAATTCGAAAAAGACGCATGATTCGAATTGACACTCTATTTTATTGTACAGATTTTTTCTAGAAGTTTTATTGGTAAACTAAGGGGATTTTGGTTTGGAAGTTTGGCCAAACTGTTTTTTTTTCTTAAAGTGAAAAAAAGTCTAATTTTAGTAAATACCCCCCACAAAGTGCTTACATTGATTTACCCTGTTTGCTTTATAAAAGTGTCCTAGAAGTATTTACATGTTATGCACATTTATCAAAGCTCTTGATTTCATAGACTGAGCATGACTTTGTTTAGACAGCAGATACAACTGCTGAACACATTAAAAAGGGTTCTATTTGAAAGACATAACAATAAAATATACATGTTAAAAATTAGTATATGTTAAAAATAAAATGAATAATTTCCATTTGCTGGTGCTTGCTGTTCCTTTAATGACCTTTAAGCCTCTTAATGAGGTGCTTTTTCTTAAATAAAAAACTTTTCTAAAAATTGACTATCACATCTTACCATTCTTTCAAATAAGAAGCAGCCCAAAAGGTCAAAATCATTCCTATTTTTAAACTGGCAAAAAAAGCCCTCCAGACCAATAATTTTTCAATGTCTATAATAATAAAATAAAAAAACCTGTACAAAGAAAATATGCTCCTTGATGAGGTAAATACTTAGAATACTTCAACTTTGAGCAAGTGTTGATATTGGGCATTCATTTAAGGAGTCGAATAAGCCTCCAAGATAATGACACCAATGTACATTTAGCTAATGTTATTTCTATATGTTTATAATTGGAATGGACAGATATATAATTTAGGATTTATTTGTTCAGTCTGTTAAATCTTTCAAGGACACATTTAACACTGAACACATCTCTTCCATAAAAGTTTTATGACATATTAAAGTCTGTTAATTTCCACCATTTACAAGACAGAAAGTGAACTATTTTTTTTTTTTTGCCCCTTTTACCTCATTACAGCCTATGAGCTATATTTTATAAAGTGGGAATGAAAATGACTAATTTTGAGGTCAGCTCCTTTCATGTTTCACCTGAGGAAGAAAACATATTTCCCTGAGACTGGTTTCTTTGAGTAATTAGCTTCATGTTCCAGGCAACCATGTGTGAGCTCAGATTTCTGAACCATAAAAGATATGACAATAAGATAACACAGGCTGTCAGATACAATGCTTATTTCATGTTTGTCTCTTGTTAACATCCCACGGTAGATCATGAAAAATATCTAGTATGGGGATAGAGTATATAGGCATAATATAAGCAGGGCAGATGTCAAGTATGAAACACAGAGAGAGACTAGATGCAGATTATATCTTGAAAACCAGCCTATTGCTCTAGTACACACCAAGCCTTCTGAATGGAAAAGTGACATTTACAAAAAAGGTAATTCACTGTATATTTTTTGACAGTAAGGGTCAGATTTCTCAAAGGTCGAGGTGAATTTTCGAATTAAAAAAATTCGAATTTCAAGCTATTTTCTGTGTACTTCGACTTGGGTATAGTCCAAATTCGATTTGAATTTGAAAAAAAATCGTAAATTCGAATATCGAAATTTATCATGTACTGTCTTTAGAAATTCGAGTTCGACCATTCGCATTCTAAAACCTGCCGAATTGCTGCTTTAGCCTATGGGAGACCTCCTGGAACCTACTTGGAGTCAATTGGTGGACTTTGGAAAATCAAAGTTTTTTTGGGGAAAACGTTGAATTGAATTTGATCAATTGCGCTATTCCTTCAATTCGTACGATTCAAATTTGGCCGAATATGGACCTATTAGATCAAAAACAGACCGATTCGACCAAAAAAAAACTTTGTCTTAATTCTTAATGCATATTCTCAGGTTTGTAGTGATTAAAAGTAGCCATGGTCCAAAATCCATTTAGGTTAGGGCGAGAAAGACAGGCATTGCAAAGCCTTATGAAAGATTTTTTTAGTAGTCTAAAAAAACAAAAAAAAAAGAAATATATATATATACACACACATATATATATGTGTGCGCTAGTGTCGGCACTCGCAGAAAAAGATAAAGTCAAAAGGAGCAATGGTGCTGATTAGCTCAGGTTTATTTTGTCCAACGTTTCGGTTCTATACTAGAACCTTCCTCAGGGAACAGAAACCTTCCCTGAGGAAGGTTCTAGTATAGAACCGAAATGTTGGACAAAATAAACCTGAGCTAATCAGCACCATTGCTTCTTTTGACTTTTTTATCTTTTTCTGCAAGTGCCGACACTAGCACATATGTACAATTGTTTTCTATATCGCTCTGGCACCCAGACTTCGATAGCCTTATGGTTGTGCATTCCATTTATCGTCTCTCTATATATACACTTGGGGGTTATTTACTGAAACTCGGTTCTTTTTTTCATATTTTACCAGAAACTAACTCAACCTACAGTAACTCCCATCCATGAATCTGGATAATTTACTAATAATTAAACGCAACAAAAAAATTGATAAAAAAACGTGAAAAATTTAAGTTTTCACGAATATATATAATTTTTTACAGTTTATAGGCTTAAATGCCTTGAACTTTTATGGGGTTATTTATAAATGCCCGAATGTTAAAAATGTAAAAAAAATTTGTTTTTTTTTTACTATAAAATCTGAATTTTTAATGGAAAAAAAAGTAAATTTTTTTTGAGATTCATTATACCCAGAGACTGCAAAAACTCTGAATCTGAAAATACTACATTTTTGACCTGTCGAGGTTCTGTAGAAGTCAATGGTAGGGGTCCTATTTGCAATTTGAAGATATTTTTGTCTGCTCTGGGTTTCGTACAATAATCTGAACATTTTTGGCTTTTTTCCGATGATTTCACGAAAAACTGGGACTTTTTGGGCGTCAAATCAGAAATATTCAAATTTTTTGTGCGAAAATCTGAAAAAGTTGTGTTTTTTGTGCGAAAATCTGAAAAAGTTGTGTTTTTTGTGCGACATTGCGAAAAAGTTGCAGTTTTTCCGGATCCAATTTTTTTCCTCGTTTTTGATAAAAAAAAAGGCAGATCATGGATTATAGTTTGGTCGGACTTTTTTTTAATTTAAATTAAAATTTGGATTTTGATAAATAACCCCCATAGAGTTTATATTCTTAAACCCCTTAAATACCTCAAATTTATTTAGTTTTTGAGCAAAACACCCTAAAATCGTAAAGGCAAAAAATATCTTCAAATGGTAAAATGGACCTCTGGCATTGACTTTTAAATGAATTAGACAGGTTTTAGCTGGAGTATTTTCAGATTTGGATTTTTTGCTGCTTTGGGGCATAATAAATCTCTAAAAATTTGAGTTTTTTTTAGTCCTCAACTCAAAATAGACCCTATAATGTTTTGCTAAAGAAATCAATAGACATGTAAAAAAAAACATTTGTAGATTAAAGGGGTTGTTAACCTTCAAATGAACCTTTAGTGTGGTGTGCAGTGTGATATCCTGAGACAATTTGCTACTGGTTTTCATTTTTTATTTGTGACTTTTGAGTCACTTAGCTCTTTATTCAGTAGCTCTTCAGTTTGCAATTCCATTAATCTGGTTGCTAGAGTCTAATTTACCCTAGCAATCATGCATTGATGAGACTAAAATATGAATAAGAGAGGGGCCTGAATAGAAAGATGAGTAATAAAAATGTGCAATAACAATAGATGTGTAGCCTTACAGAGCTATGGATTTAGATGGGTCAGTGATCCCACTAGAAAGCTGGAAAGAATCAGTAGGCAAATAATTAAAAAAAACTATAAAAAAAGAAAAAATGAAGTCCAAATAAAAGGTTGCTTAGCATTAGTCATTGTACAACAAGCTAAAAGTTAACTTAAAGGTGAACCCCCACAAACAGCATTTAATAAGATGCATGTTGCGGTGGAAACTGAAAGCAGTAAATAAGGTCGGAAACTAATCTGTAGCAGTCATGCAGTCTATAAGACATGCACCCAAAATTTCCCTTAATCTCTTTAAAAAAAAATGTTTTTGCAATTATTTAATAATAAAAGAAACTGGAAATGCCATAAACAAAGTAGAATAAATAGGAGATAACTGCATATGGTGATGGTGTACCAGTGAGTGCACACTATATATTACTGGTACACCATCACTGAGGAAGGGATATTTGTGTCGCAAAACATTTGATTGTGTGTATAGTGTTGTGAACATCATGCAATACAATTGGGATCAACCCATTTGCTTCACAAATCCATGTATTGGTGTTCAATTTGTTACAAGTGTATATAGCTGTCATGTGGCTAGGCCAGTACAAGTACCGGTACCTCAGCATTTTTGTGTCTGCAACCAATTGTCTAACTTTGCCACACAGAAGTATTTTTCTTGCATTCCAAGGAAAGGCTAGTAAAATATCATCCTTGTGCTGTTGGATATTACTGTTGTGCTGCATAATTCTTAAAACAAGCTAAGCTGTGATTGGAGTTATTATGAATTTTCCACAATCACATCTTCCATTTTATTTGTTTCATTTGAAAGTGTTGTGGGACATATCATTGCTGCCTCCCTCCAATACAAGAGAGAAGAATTTAAGAAAATATAAATATATACAGCATATATATTTATAAGAGTTTAAGCATCCCCATTTATTGTAATATGTGTATATACACAAATATTTCTACAAACTATTCAAATAATTGCTATTAAAGACATTCCTGTGGGGTGACTTAAAGGGGTGGTTCATCTTCAAAGTTTACTATGCTATTGAATGGCTAATTTTAATCAACACTGCATTCCACTGTGGCCTATGGGCTACTAGTTATACAGCTCTGTTTTTGATGACTGCCAATAAGATTAATTAATTTGCCACAGTAATGTCTTTTCAGCTTTAAGAGCTAAAGCAATCATAGCCGGATTTAGTGGACGTCCCTAGGCCCACCACCGGTCGTCGCCACTGTCCCCTCCCCTTTATTCATACAAATTTAGATAGATAGTAGGCAGTTTGTAATCTTGGTCTGAACATCAGTGGTTAGTGAAGGTGAGTCTGAATATATCAGGATGTCATCAGCATACAAGGGATATTTAATGCTGATGACAATATACAGTCAAGGAGAACAACAAAGGGTCAAGTATAGAACACTGAGACAACCCTACACTAAGCTGACCCAGGGGGTGGGGCAGGATTTTTTAGCAAAAGTAACAGAGAAGGAGTGGTCAGAAAGATAGGTAAGATAACCAGGATGGAGCTTGATCCCTGATACTAAGTAAATGGATAATCTGCATTAGAACAGAGTGGCCAACAATATCAAAAGCAGAAGATAATTTTACGAGAATGAGAATAATGTCCTTTGGCCTTAGCAGTCTGGAGATCATTTGTAACTCTAAATAAAAATAATAAATAAAAAAACAAACAAATACAAAAAGTATTGTAGAAGTGATACCTATATTGGCTAACACTAAAAATACATTGCAAGCTTTTGTATTTGTTTGTTTTTTTATTTGTTATTTTTGCTACTGACTAACATGGTACCACAGTTTTTGTTTTGTGCTTAACTCTCAGTGGAGTGCATGTCAAAACCCAGACTGCATAGGATCCAGCAGATTATGGGTGCAGAGAAAATTAGTAATATGAGAAAAGACAAGATGTTCCAGAAGTTTAGAGTCTTTAAGTAATAAATAAATGTTAGTAATAATGATATGACCTCATGGTTTGGTTAGCAGGAAGAATGTTCAATAAGTTAAGTAAGGAATTTTTTGCACAATCCCACTGTTTGAAGCGTCATATTATTTTATGTAGAAGGTCAATTCACAATTCAGTGTGCCTGAAATGGAGCTCTAAAAATATCCTACCTGATAGTCATCTATACTTGTAGATGAACTCAAGTATACATGCCATTTGCCATGTTGGATTTGTAAACAAAACTACTTTCGAGCTGTGCGTGATTTTTCACATACAAACAAGCTAATTATATTTTTCAACTTGTTTTTTATGTATAATTGTTTGCTGATAAAGATGCTACATAATTATTTATACAATCGACAATGACTGGCCCTAACCCTTTCAAACATTAAGAAGAATGAAAAGCAAAAACTAAAATAAAGCTTGCTTGGGTACGCAGTGTAGGCTGACAAATAATACTAATCACTTAGATGTATGAATGCTATGCACCAATGATGAAAGGGCTTCACATAGAATAATTTATTTGATGTAAATAATAAACTCTTCAGAGGACAAATCATTTTGAAGATTAACATGTTGTTAAAGATTAACCGCCAGCTCCCCAAGACAGCCTAATTCATTTTTGTTTTGAAAATCAGTATATCAATTGTAAAATTGTGAATCACTTCTGCTGCAGGAAAACTAAAAGTAATCTTTAGGGATGCACCGAATCCAGGATTCGGTTCGGCATTCGGCCAGGATTCGGCCTTCTTCAGCAGGATTCGGCCGAATCGAATCCTAATTTGCGTATGTAAATTAGGGGTGGGGAGGGAAATTGCGTCACTTTTTGTCACAAAACAAGGAAGTAAAAAATGTTTTCCCCTTCCCACCTCTAATTTGCATATGCAAATTAGGGTTCGGATTCGGTTTGGTATTCAGCCGAATCTTTCGCGAAGGATTCGGAGGTTCGGCCAAATCCAAAATAGTGGATTCGGTGCATCCCTAGTAATCTTAAAGGGATACTGTCATGGGAAAAAAAAAATTTTTTCAAAATGAATCAGTTAATAGTGCTGCTGCAGCAGAATTCTGCACTGAAAAACAATTCTCAAAAGAGCAAACAGATTTTTTTATATTCAATTTTGAAATCTGACATGGGGCTAGACATTCTGTCAATTTCCCAGCTGCCCCTGGTCATGTGACTTGTGCCTGCACTTTAGGAGAGAAATTATTTCTGGCAGGCTGCTGTTTTTCCTTCTCAATGTAACTGAATGTGTCTCAGTGAGACATGAGTTTTTACTATTGAGTGCTGTTCTTAGATCTACCAGGCAGCTGTTATCTTGTGTTAGGGAGCTGCTATCTGGTTACCTTCCCATTGTTCTGTTGTTAGGCTGCTGGGGAAAGGGGAGGGAGGGGGTGATATCACTCCAACTTGCAGTACAGCAGTAAAGAGTGTTTGAAGTTTATCAGAGTACAAGTCACATGACTTGGGGCAATTGCAAAATTGACAATATGTCTAGCCCCATGTCAAATTTCAAAATTGTATATAAAAAAATCAGTTTTCTCTTTTGCTGAATGGATTTCAGTGCAGAATTCTGCTGGAGCAGCACTATTTACTGATTCATTTTGAAAAAAAAAATTTCCCCATGACAGTATCCCTTTAACAGCATTTCCTTCAGCAGTCCCTAGCAACCTGGTATGGTATCAGTTGACTCATTGAGGTGATTAACAAACATAGGTGCTCATTTGCACCAGCACAGTTACCAACAGAAACCCATTTGCTATTAGTTTTCATCAGTTTACTATAAATTACACAATTAAAGTAAAGATCTGAATGGATGTAATCTAGCCCCAATGCTAGTAGCTATTGATAAGCTATAACAGCTGCGACACGGGTTTAAATTTTGGGTAACCATGTGATTTTTTTACAGATGATTTAATGTGGGTCACTGAAAACATTTTTTTTGTTTACCAAAAGTAAGATAAACATTTATTTCAGTATTTTATGCACTAAAAGAAATGTCAAGGAATTAGATATTGTAATATCTCTAGGTAAAATTCAGGCACCAAGCAAATATTTGTTTTGTATAAATTATATTAGAATACATTAGGAGTTGAATTTTTTTAATTAATTAGGATGGTGCTTCATAAAGTGCGAGCATAATGAGATGGCGTACTAAGCAGACAAAATGGTTTATTCATGTTACTCATTCACAAAATAATTTTTAATGTTCCATATTTGTATATCACTTCAGAAACTATAGTTCCATTTGATACAATAAGAACATTGGAAACAACAAGGGGCAGATTGATGAAGGTTCTAGAAAATTTGAATTAGAATTTGCGAGTTTCAAAATTCACACATTCGAATTTTAATCCCCCTATTCAAATGTAAATTCGAATGTGATATGTATCACACCTCGACCATGGAAACGGTCTTAATTCAAATATTCCCCACCTAAAACCTGCTGAGTTCATAGGGTAAAAAGTAGTATATAAAGTATAGTTGGGTCCCTTTATTACTTTCTTATTGAACTGAATAAAATGCTCAGATGAGAAGTGAAATGTCTTCAATGATTACTCGGCAAGCCCAGTTGTTTTAGAATTATTTATACTAGACATTTTTTTAGACAGTATCCGTAGAGTAGTTGTAGTGTGCTATTAATCATTAAGTTGAAAGCAGTGTCCTTTATGGTGGAGACTGATCTTAATGAAAGATGATCATTTGCCTGTATGATTTGTACTCCTTCAGCCAGGGGTCCCCAACCTTTTTTACTCGTAAGCCACATTTAAATGTAAAAAAAGTTGGAGAGCAACACAAGCATGGAAAAATCCATGGGGATGTCAAATAAGGGCTGTTATTGGCTGTTTGGTAGCCCCTATGTGAACTGACAGTCTACAAGAGACTCTGTTTGGCAGTACACTTGTTTTTTATGCAACCAAAACTTGCCTCCAAGCCAGGAATTCAAAAATAAGCCCCTTTGATGCCCCTCGGAGCAACATCCAAGGGGTTGGTGAGCAACCTGTTGCTCACAAGCTACTGATAGGGGACAGTAATGCAGACAAGTTTGGGGAAAGAATACCAACAGGCGCAAAGCTGCTGCACAGGTGCCTTTATTCACACGACATGTTTCGAGCTAGTAGCTCTTTTTCAAGTAGGGGAGGGGACCACTGTCTTAAGCAATATCCCCTTCTAAAGTTCATAAATAACATTATAACTATTGTTTTTGTTAAGATCTATTAACTGTTGCTATAAAAAAAAAACTTACAAAAATAATTTAAGGTGAAACCAATTGTAAACACAAAAAAGGCAAAATAACAGGGAAGACACTTCTTGGCTTGGATTAAAATTGATTAAAACAATCAAAGGGCTTTGATAGTTCATACACATTTATCAGGCACCTCTCAGGCATATGGAAATGTCACACTATTGGATTTCTGTACAATGATAAGCAGTGTTCTTTGTCCACACCGACAGCGTGGAGAATAATTCATGTGCCAGTCCCTGCTCATAGATCTTTGCAATGTCGCCTTGTAACACAGATTTTGTACACTGCTCATTTAAATAGCTGCATACATTTCCTTGCTTACTAGAATTAGAGCTATTATTAGTTTTAGAACTATGGCTATGCATGCAGTTGTGGAATTACATGAAATCTAAAAGTGTATAAACTGATGACTTGCAGTAAAATGTTTAGACAGTACAGTATAGCTTTATAGCAATCAGGGGTCTTACAATAAATGAACAAGGGTTACAAGGTGTAACAGTAGTAAGTATAGAACAGAAGAATGTTGTCTGTAGCACTGGAAACACAACACTTTATCATACTGTGATCCAAACTGCAGAAATAAAATAAAATCTTACAAATAGGTACAAAGAATTCCGTCAAAATATTCGGACACATCTCTTTACTGTGAGAGCTGTGAAGTTGTGGAATTCTCTACCTGAAGCTGTCATACTGGCTAATTAGGTAGTTTTAACAGAGAACTAAAGCTTAACTAAAGAAGTATGCTAGAAATCTTGTACATTATGAGCCAGGTTTATCAAAGGTCGAATTTCGAGTTTATGGGAGTTTCTAAAAACTCCCATAAACACCAAAATCTAAAAAAAACCAACCAATTTAAATGTATTAAAAAATTTGAATTTTTTAAATTTGGATCAACCTGCAAACTCGAATCCAATTCGATTTTTTTTTTCACGCAGAAAGTTTTTTTTTTCAAAAGTCCACCAAACGACTCCAAATTGATTGTAGGAAGTCCCCCATAGACTAAAACACCAATTCGGCAGGTTTTAGATGGTGAATAGTTGGATTTGAATTCTTAAAGGGACAGTACATGATACATTTCGAAATACAAATTTATTTATTTTTAATCTCAAATCGAATTTGGACTATTCCCTAGTTGAATTACACTAAAGTAAACAAAAATTATGTTTTTTTTTTTTATAACTTGTTTTTTTTATTGCAAATGACAAAGTATAATCACATTGAACATTTATACATAGTTCCATAAAGCGGAGAGCATATCAATTGTGATTCTGAAAATATAGCAGTTCAATAACATTGCAAAAATTATGTTTTGAAGTTCTGTACCAGCCCAAGGCAACCACAGGCGTTTAGCAGGGGAGATCTGTGTCTTCAAAGATGCCCCAGTAGCTCCCCATCTTCTTTTCTGCTGATTCACTGCACATGCGTTGTGCTGCTGTATGATACTGTGTTTAGTGGCCGACTCAATACAGTACACATAAAATATAAATGTCACAATATAAGTCTGATTAGTAATAAATACAGATAATTACTACGTGGCAGCACAGAAACCAGTGCCACTAGCATAATTATTTAATAATCAGCCCTGTAGCATCAGCTTATATTAAAGATCAAACTCATTTTCTGCTTGATAATTTGTGATGACCCCTAAGCTTAGTTTCTCAACAGTTGCTCAGAGCCCACTGTCGCAGAGCCCACTGGTGCTGACGCTTTCCAAGATGGTGACCCCCTGTGACAAGTTTGAAGTCCTGTAATAAGTATGTCTAAGTAAACTTTCAAGAAGGTGCAAGAAGTTTTTATTAAAGCTTTGCTTGGAAACAGTGAGCGGAGATACTAGCATCTAGTTGTGTCACATTTGAGAGATACAAAAAAACAAAAATAGACCACATTTAGGTAAGACACTAGTCTTGAAATGCCAAACTCAAAGGCATTTATTTGTATCAAACGTCATTTTCCAGAACCCTTAGCTAGAGATCCATGAGAGTAGCATCTGTCCTTCATACCTTAAATGCATGCAACCTTGACCCTTACCTGTTGCTGTACTGGAACCTGCTGTACCACCTGCGTAGGAACTGCAGCTTGACCTGCCACGGATGTCTGCAGAGTCACTGTCGAACCCGTGTCCGACACTGTTTCTGATGTCTGCATTGTAGTCTCTGCAATTAGGAAGAAAACTGAGTTTGTATTTTGCATCAAAGTAATAGCATAATATGTGCACACAACGACACATACGTGTACATATAGTCAAGGTATACAGTATTTAAAAGCAAATTTTCAATCTCTGATGTGGTTTGCGAAACATGGTAACTAAAATTAGTCTCTACCAGGATACAGGTTTGAGATTTATTATGCAGAAATGTATTACCCATCCAGCTTTAACATACCTGCCAATTTCCCATAGAATCCTTTTTAACAATTATTATTTTTGACCAATTATTAATTTTGACCAATCTGCTGTTTGGTAGTGCAGGTATGGGATCTCATATCCAGAAAGCTCTGAATTAGGGGAAAGTCATCTACCATAGACTTAATTTTCAACAAGTAATTTTAATTGATGGTAACGAAGATGCATGAATCCAAATTGGTGGCAAAAATACCCTACTGAGTTTATGTAGGAGCAGATTTACGAAGGTTCAACTGTAAATTCAAATTCAAATTTTCAAATTGTTTTGGTCAACACTCACAATTTCAAAATGTAAAACCACCAACTCATGACACATGGGGGCAGATTTACATATGGTCGAATATCGAGGGTTAATTAACCCTCGATATTCGACTGCCGAATCTAAATCCTTCGACTTCGAATATCGAGGTCAAAGGATTTACCACAAATAGTTTGATCGAACGAAAAATCGCTCGATCGAACGATTAAATCCTTCGAATCATTCGTTTCGAAGGATTTTAATCCATTGATCGAACGATTTTTCTTAGACCAAAAAATTGCTAGGAAGCCTATGGGGACCTTCCCCATAGGCTAACATTGCACCTCGGTAGGTTTTAGGTGGCGAAGTAGGGGGTCGAAGTTTTTTTTAAAGAGACAGTACTTCGATTATCGAATGGTCGATTTTAAGTTCGAATCGTTCCATTCAAAGTCGTAGTCGTAGTCGAAGGTCGAAGTACCCAATTCGATGGTCGAAGTAGCCAAAAAAACATTTGAATTTCGAAATTCAAAGTTTCTTTTATTCTATTCCTTCACTCGAGCAAAGTAAATGGGCCCTTGTTAAATTCTGCTAAGGTTTGTATACTCAAACCAAAGAATCGTGGTAAATGGCTGGACACCAATAGTAGTAAGTGACCTTTCATTCGCCACAAAGCAAGCCAGTTCAGGAAGTGGTAACACTCAAAAAAGTAACAACATATAATTTAAAACGTAACTTTTACTGTTATATTGTTAAAAAACACGCTCTCTGAAGTACACACCCACTAGCCAACCAATCCGTCGGCAGTGCTGGACAATCTCCATAAAATATAATTAAAAATAGATTAAGCGTAAGGTGGAACGGTGAGGTCTACAAGAGACTTCACTGGTTGTTATGGACATATATTTTTGCACACTCCCATATACAGGGAGACCACAACCGCCCGCTCCCTCCCTTCCAAGCAGACTCCTCCGTGCCAGAAAACCTGCCTATCTACGTTGGGACTGCGTGGGAGCTAGGCACTCCACCGTCCACCTATGCCCGCCCTACGCGTTTCGCCGATACACTCGGCTTCGTCAGGGGCATAAGTAATGAGCGTGTTTCTCTGCCAAGTTTAAATAGCCGGTTTCAAGTATCCGGGTACTCGAAGTCTCGCGATAGTTCGGCCGTGACTTCCGCATTGGTCACGTGACGTCGCGGTTGTCACGGAAACGATATACAAGATCAACTCGCAACTCTCATATGTTTGTATGGTGAAAATTTCTTTTAATCGTCCACAGTTGGGAACAATCATTTAGTGTTTATATAGATTTGATATTGATATGTGTTATTGATTAAAAATAAACCTTTACTGCTTATCAAGCCATTTTTAGTTCGTAGTGAGTTCCTTAATCATGTATTATCCGATATTTATGGCTATTCATTAGGGAGATTTGACGCAGCAAAAAATTAGTTTTTTATGGAAATTTTTTTTAACAGGATTAATTATTAATTCAAGAAGCTACATTTTATATTTACACCTATTAATGAACAGTGGGGTACTCTTTTATTATTAAGTGGCGGACCTAGGTACTTGGATGTATCGATTGCTCAGGGGCATTTATGATAGTGCAAAGAAAGTACTTATAGGAATGGACTGAAGGTAAAGCCTTTATTAAGACCACTCGGAGCCTTGCTATTTAGCCAATAAATCCATTTGGCTTCGCACTCCAATAGTTTCCTATCTATATCGCCCACTCGGGAAGTGGGTTTAAAATGTTCCACCCCAAAGAATTTCATGACCCCTGTATTACCACTATGGATTTCATTAATGTGGGTGGCAACAGTCGTGTTGCGATTGTTTTTGACGTCTCCCACATGTTCGAGAATCCGTCTTCTGAATTCCCTCTTGGTTTTCCCCACATAAGTTTTTCCACAGGCACATTTCATAATGTACACAACACCTACTGTTTTGCAGTTGATAAACTGCGATATTTTAAAATTGGCAATGTCCAGCCTCCCTGTAACACAGTTAGTCTTTTGTATAAATGGGCATGCCATGCAGGTGCCACATTTATAACAACCCTTCGTTTTGTTTGTTAACCATGTGGTGTTCGTGGGGGTTTTGTAGTGGCTGTGTGTCAATTGGTCTCCGATTTTTCTGCTTCTCCTAAAAGTTATCAAGGGTCTGTCCCCTGCTGTCTGTCACTGCTGAGTTGGATGTAGCAACTAGTGTCATTTAGTTGGCGTTTACATTCCTTGACGTAGAAGGTACTGTCCATGATGACAATATTACCTCCTTTGTCGCTTGATTTGATCGTTATGTCGGAGTTGCTGGCTAAATCCTAAACATAACTATTTCACCTTTAATAACAAATATTACCACCAACAGAGGGGCACAGCGATGGGCAGTAGCTGCGCCCCCACCTATGCCAATTTATATTTGGGATGGTGGGAGCGAAACTTTGTTTTCAGTGAGGAGTTGGCAGAATACACACAACATATCTCCTTATGGTTGCGCTACATTGACGATGTAGTGGTAATCTGGTCAGGCACGCAAAAAAGCTTCAACGACTTTGTTGATAAACTCAACACTAACCTGATCAATTTGAGAGTCACCTCGGAGATAAACAAAGATACCATCAACTTTCTAGATATAAGGATTTATCGGGGTCTTAATAATGAACTCAAAACAACGGTATATAGAAAACAGACCGCCACTAACAGCTTATTATTTGCCAATAGTCAACATCCCCAAAGTACCATCAAAGGAATCCCGACTGGCCAATACTTACGAATAAGAAGGCTGTGTAATACCCTTGATGATTTCAAATTGGAATCTAAAAAACTGTATGAAAGATTCAGGGAAAGAGACTACAGCCATATTTCTCTGAAAAAAGCATATAAAAAAGCATTGTCCAAGGATAGGAATTCTCTTCTGATCCCCCGAAAACAAAACTGATAGGGGATTTCAGCAGAGAACATAAAGATATCACCCGAATATTGACCAAACATTGGCATATCTTAGAGCAAGATAGAGATTTGAAACAAATAATAGGGGACAGACCCTTGATAACTTTTAGGAGAAGCAGAAATATCGGAGACCAATTGACACACAGCCACTACAAAACCCCCACGAACACCACATGGTTAACAAACAAAACGAAAGGTTGTTATAAATGTGGCACCTGCATGGCATGCCCATTTATACAAAAGACTAACTGTGTTACAGGGAGGCTGGACATTGCCAATTTTAAAATATCGCAGTTTATCAACTGCAAAACAGTAGGTGTTGTGTACATTATGAAATGTGCCTGTGGAAAAACTTATGTGGGGAAAACCAAGAGGGAATTCAGAAGACGGATTCTCGAACATGTGGGAGACGTCAAAAACAATCGCAACACGACTGTTGCCACCCACATTAATGAAATCCATAGTGGTAATACAGGGGTCATGAAATTCTTTGGGGTGGAACATTTTAAACCCACTTCCGAGTGGGCGATATAGATAGGAAACTATTGGAGTGCGAAGCCAAATGGATTTATTGGCTAAATAGCAAGGCTCCGAGTGGTCTTAATGAAGGCTTTACCTTCAGTCCATTCCTATAAGTACTTTCTTTGCACTATCATAAATGCCCCTGAGCAATCGATACATCCAAGTACCTAGGTCCGCCACTTAATAATAAAAGAGTACCCCACTGTTCATTAATAGGTGTTAATATAAAATGTAGCTTCTTGAATTAATAATTAATCCTGTTAAAAAAAATTTCCATAAAAAACTAATTTTTTGCTGCGTCAAATCTCCCTAATGAATAGCCATAAATATCGGATAATACATGATTAAGGAACTCACTACGAACTAAAAATGGCTTGATAAGCAGTAAAGGTTTATTTTTAATCAATAACACATATCAATATCAAATCTATATAAACACTAAATGATTGTTCCCAACTGTGGACGATTAAAAGAAATTTTCACCATACAAACATATGAGAGTTGCGAGTTGATCTTGTATATCGTTTCCGTGACAACCGCGACGTCACGTGACCAATGCGGAAGTCACGGCCGAACTATCGCGAGACTTCGAGTACCCGGATACTTGAAACCGGCTATTTAAACTTGGCAGAGAAACGCGCTCATTACTTATGCCCCTGACGAAGCCGAGTGTATCGGCGGAACGCGTAGGGCGGGCATAGGTGGACGGTGGAGTGCCTAGCTCCCACGCAGTCCCAACGTAGATAGGCAGGTTTTCTGGCACGGGGGAGTCTGCTTGGAAGGGAGGGAGCGGGCGGTTGTGGTCTCCCTGTATATGGGAGTGTGCAAAAATATATGTCCATAACAACCAGTGAAGTCTCTTGTAGACCTCACCGTTCAATCTATTTTTAATTATATTTTATGGAGATTGTCCAGCACTGCCGACGGATTGGTTGGCTAGTGGGTGTGTACTTCAGAGAGCGTGTTTTTTAACAATATAACAGTAAAAGTTACGTTTTAAATTATATGTTGTTACTTTTTTGAGTGTTACCACTTCCTGAACTGGCTTGCTTTGTGGCAAATGAAAGGTCACTTACTACTATTGGTGTCCAGCCATTTACCACGATTCTTTGGTTTGATTTTGATTTCACATGTGTGTTACAAGCTTGCGGTGTAGTGGAACACAGTTACTGAATTGAGCTCAACTATTTTTCCTTATTTGAAGGTTTTTATACTCTCTGTCTTTGCATTGATATGCTGGACCCACATACTCCTATCATATCAGCTAATTTAAATAGTTTTGACTGTACTTGTTCAACTACTACTAACTGTGGCATTTAGATTCCCAAACAAAAACTATTTTGTTGTACAATACTATGGATTTTCTTAATTCTTACCCACATACTACACATGCTACTACTTTCTGGCATGATTTTGTTATGTAATTATAATTTTGTTATGACATTATATTATTTGTTTAGCACATTTAGAAAACATCACACGGAAAATCTGTAAATGTAGTTTCCCCATTAACATCACTGAATCATCACTCTCTGGAGAAATTCTGGGTGGCCTGTCACATGAAACATAGTTTAAATGCTGTGATTCCTGGAGCCATGCTGTTGCTCATACTCCTAGACATTGAATTCTGTACCTCCTCTGCCTTACGAAGACTGAATAAATAAATAACTGTATTTGCAGAATACAAAGAGAAAACAAATTGTTTGCATGCGATGAATAAGTAAGTTGCACAAACTTACATTATTTGTGTTTTAAGGAGCTACTAAGACTAACATGAAGAGTGAACATCACAATAAACAGTAGTATGTTTGCATGGCTTTAGTACATGCTACACACACACACACACACACACACACTAATATAATGTCCCTTTCAATTTGGTATGTAACAGTTGAACAAAAACTTTTTTATTTTCTCTTTGCTGACTTCCGTATGGCTCTCAAAAAAGAGGTAATGGAAAATAGAATGAAAATTTGAAGAGTTTTGAGAACCGTTTTCTACTGTAATAAGGCAGCAGATGGGGCATGTATAACATGCAAATATTTCACAGGTTGCATAAGTATAAAAAATAAGATGTGTTTCACACACTTATCATTAGCATTCACAAATCATCTCCATTTAGCAAACAATCTGAGAAGTGACTAAATAGTTGGCTCTTCCATGCCCCTCTGTGAAAAACTGTCAAGCACTTCAGTTAAATATTCTCCTAGAGGTTCTTTATAGGTGATCAATTTAGCAGGGACTCTGCAAAGGATCAATTAATATGCTAAGGCATGTTCATGGAGAGTAACCCTCTCTGCCATCATTTTTTAATCATTTGGACCTAATGGGTACGTTTTAAAGGGATACTGTCATGGGAAAATATTTTTTTTCCAAAATGAATCAGTTAATAGTGCTGCTCCAGCAGAATTCTGCACTGAAATCTATTTCTCAAAAGAGCAAACAGATTTTTTTTTTTCAATTTTGAAATCTGACACGGGGCTAGACATAAACTTCAATCACTCTTTACTCATCTGACTTGGGGCTAGACATATTGTCAATTTCCCAGCTGCCCCAAGTCATGTGACTTGCTCTGATAAACTTCAATCACTCTTAACTGCTGTACTGCAAGTTGGAGTGATATCACCCCCTCCCTTTCCCCCCCAGCAACCAAACAAAAGAACAATGGGCATTTTTCTCCTAAAGTGCAGGCACAAGTCACATGACATGGGGCAGCTGGGAAATTGACAAAATGTCTAGCCCCATGTCAGATTTCAAAATTGAATATAAAAAAATCTGTTTGCTCTTTTGAGAAATGGATTTCAGCACAGAAGTCTGCTGGAGTAGAGCTATTAACTGATTCGAAAACATGTTTTCTGATGACAGGATCCCTTTAACATATCCAAATAGTATTCTGGACCAGCTCAGATTCTCAGACTGACAGCATTCAAAGTCAAAAATGAAACTATTCAAGTTTTGAAAACTATTTCAAGTTTTTGTCTCAACTAAGTCAACGAAAATGAGTGAGCTGTGGGCCCAGGATCAACCACTTGTATGGTCATTTCTCGCATGGCTTATTTTGCTTATGGTTTATTAGAGTTCCATGTTGTTTCTGTACAGCATGCATATTATCACAGAAAATCAGGCACCTACATTTCCAGATGCTGGGTAGATGCTTGCATTTATTTAGGAAATATGTATAAAAATTCTATCTAGTCATCCTTGCCTAATTCGGCTGTCAGGTGTGTTGTGAACAACAGATGCTTGTATGACAAAGGACCTTTTTATTCTAGCTAATTAAGCAGTTGGACACACCCGCCTGTTAATGGTTCCTTTTTTGTACAGCCAGCCCTGGCTGAATCATGCAAGATCTACAGCTAAATAGGCCACCGTTTAAAAGAAGGCTAATTAACCCCTAGAAGAAGGAAAAGGCTACTTCACAAACCCAGCTGCTCAGTGAGACAAGATTAGCAGAGTGTTTTTTTTTTCTTTTTCCCAACTGGCTGGCAAAATCTTTAGAAAAACTTACCATGTTTAGAACAAACACACTCTCCTGCAGGATTTCTAACAGTCTTTGTCAACATTCTGAAGATTATTTAATACACTTTAATTCGCAGCGGGGATTCCTCTGATATGCTCAATTTGGATGCCAGACAAATTGGTTTAATTGTGTGACCTAATCAATTACTTTATCAAACAAACTTTACACATGGTTGGGTTTAGAACAAAATAGATTTTTGTTCCTATTTAGTTTTAGTTGCCTTTAAATAAGTAGCCTTAATGTGCAAGAAAAAAAAACCATTCCCAATATCTATGTTTGATTGCCGTCTTACAACACAAGGAAAAGCAACGGCTTTAAATTCAATACACCAAATAAAAGGCTGGGAATTCTTTTTTTATGCCTCGGACAATCAAATAAGCCATACTTTAGATGAACTAGGACTCAAAGCCTCAAAATAACTTGCAGGTTGTGGGTAGGATTATCAGATGTAGGTATAGATATGGGTCTATGGAATGCAAGTCTTATCTATATTTCTTATATAAAATTATCTACATTTACTCCATTAAACGTTTTTTTTTTAACTTTTTTCTACCCTGCCCACTTCTGATTACATCACATCCAGTCTACAGCAAAATCACTTTCTGTTTAATGGTGATCCACAGGTCGCAGATAAGGAAGTTAGAAGGTAAAAATGCAGATAGAAGGTAAAAATGCAGGTTGCCAGAGGATGCCAATGTTTTGCCCATATATTATGCAAAGCTAGTAGTCCTTGCATAATGTATGTTAAATATTGAAACAGCTACAACACTTTGTGCTCTACAACTGTACTTATAGGCATGCCTTGCAAATAGCAGAGGGGTCCCTATAGCAAATGAGCCCAAATTTTTTGACTGTAATTTTTTCCCTCAGCAAATTAAATTGAGCTATTCAGTAACAGAGATGAATGCATTGTCATGATGTCTGAATTGTTTTGTGGTTACAAAAATTAGGGATTGAAAAATGACAAAGGGGATACTTCTGCTTCCAGAATTGAGGAGTATCATCTCAACTAATCTGTGCTTTGTAAGGCATAATGGGAATAAATTCAGTAGATGTTTTCCCATTGTCCCATTTTCTGTTTGGTCTGTCTAAGCAGTCAGTGGTTGCTTCTATAAACTTCACTTGAATAATTTGCAATTAGTCCAATTGTGGATGTCTAATTACATTTCAAATTACTATGCAGAGAGGAGAGCAGTTTGGAGACTATTCGGCAACATATGAAAGCCAGGAGATTATTTCTGACTTCATTATTCAGTATTTGAGATAGACAAACCACACATAGGAAATGTATTATTTCTAAATGGTTTCAAACTACAGATTCAGTAAAAAATACAGTGACATAAGGCTAGTTAGTCTTAAATACATCCTGAGAATAATTACAATTGTTTTATCCAATGCAATTTTTCATGGGCATTGATTCTTAACATTATTTTATATTGTGCAACATGCATTATATTTTAGCACAACTAGTGGACAACTAAAGCAATAATTTAACTTTTGCCAGTTGTACTGAATGGCTATGTAGGACCATGATACAGGAAGTTCATGCTACACAGATGCCTCTCCTATGCCATGCTACACCTCCCTCTCTTCTAACTAGCAATTAAGCAGGTTTCATTTAGACAAAAGGGATGCATGGAAAATACAGAGAGGACATCTTGCAAGCAAATTTAAGTTAAGAATTAGTATTTTATAAACTATTATTTAGTTAATATTTATTATTTTCTGAACTACTATTTAGAGTGCCTATTAGCAATGTGTTAATAACCATAGATATCTGATTCAAAGTACCGATAACACCAAAAAATGAAAGTGTTTAATGTAATGACAATGTAACGTACTGTTACCTTGCACTGGTAAAACTGCTACTACAGTTTATATTACAAGATGCTGTCTAACCATGGGGGCAGCCATTCAAGCACAGGATATACAACAGATAACAGATACGTGCTGAAAAATCCCATTGTATATTATAGAGCTTATCTGTTATCTGCTGTGTATAGTGTGCCGTTTCTCCTTTTTCAGCTTTGAATGGCTGCCCCCATGGCTACACGGAAGCTTGTTTATATACACTATAGTAGTGTTTCTGAAGTAAACACACATTGTCATTCCTTTAAAACACTTTCATCTTTTGATTTTACTGTTCCTTTAAGTATATAACCTATACTAACCAATATACTATAAGAACCAGTGTCAGGTACAGCCAAAAAGAAACTAAGGCTAACTAGTCATTTTTCCAATAAATTCCTGAACAAGATTGAATCATAGCTTAGATAGCATAGATTTTCTACTTAGAAGAAGCATATTTTATGTAACAAAAGATCATTCATAATTTTATTACAATTTGTATTTTTGTGGTTGCCTGTCACATTATAAGGCAGTCTAAAAAGAAGAATTACTTTGTAAATGTAATGTTAATTCAATCAATGTAATACAAAAATAAAAATTGGCATTTTATTCATGTCATGAAAATGACACATTTCTAATTATAAACCACCTAAAGGAAAAGTACCACGAGTTCTCTAAAAATGAAATTCTTTTGCACTACATTTCCTTCCTACAAGCATAAAGATAATCTTGACTAATATGTGTTAACTGCAGCAAGAAAGTGAAATCTGGCACAGGATTTTATCATTTGACTGTAAAGCTTTGTTGGAGATTAGCAAACATTCCTTCTGTAATTAAATTCGAGTTTGAGACCAACTCTATTCATCAGAGTATGGGAGGGCCAGTTTGTTCCCAGTGAGTTGCAGTGCAATGGAGGAAAAAAAGAAATTCCACTAAAAATCTGCCTTGAACTTCTCGGGGGGGGGGGGGGGGGGGGTTGGGAATAAGATATGTAAAAAGCACTGGAATAGATATGTAAAGTGGGTCTCAGCATCAAGTAAAAAAAAAAAACAATTAGGTAACTGTGTTAATACTGTTGCATAAAAATAAGAAATTAAGTTTCTTGAAGAAGTCATGTGAATGGGTTGGAGAGGAGATGTTCTCTTTCATGAATTAGTTAAAGTTAACTGATTATAACCTATACTAATTTCCTGAGCCAGTAAACCTTATGCTGCATTGCTGTAATTAAAGTCAATGTTGTTGCATTAACTCATGGTCACCAGCAGCTCTGTTGTAACGATATTTAATTAAGAGGTTTAGTCTAAGGTGTATGACTTTAGGAGGCAAATCCTGCTGAAACACAAATAGGAATCGAGAAACATAAAGTGTTGTACTCAGAGATTGACTTTAATCTGTGCATAAACTATGCAATCAGAAACATTCTACCAACCAGCTACTACATCATGTCTGACAGCATCTACATTCTACTTAACACTACTATAGAAGACTTGTGTTCCATCATCATTACTGAGAAAAGAGTAAAATGTGACTTTTGGCAAAGCAGTTTGTAATCATGTGAAACCCCCACTAGGCTTATGTAGCAACAAGAGCAGCCCAAGATTAGTGAGCCACTGCATCCAATCACCTTGATGAAAGAACACAAATAGAACAATAAATACTATTTGTGTACCTTGATTCTTATGGGTTATTTAAATCCACCAGATACACAGGGGCACATGTGATCATTATTGGATAATATTGTAAAGTATTAATGCACAGATACAGTCATAACCAATCATATAAACTTGCACATTCTGTGCAATAGCAATATTAATGAATATATACATCTGAATAACTAACATTGCCCATAGCTAGATATTATTTTGGCTGGTTTGAGATAAATGAATCCTGAAGGTCTGGGCAATGATACATTTTAATGATTATGGAATCTGAAGAGAATCAAAAAGCTGATTAGGAACAATGTCTATCCGAAAGAGTGTTCAAGATGCCACACGCACAACACAGTTAACTTTCTATTTCTAATATCATTCATGCACATATATCACAACAGCAGAAGAACTTCCTCTTCATTTCCTCATATGCTGATGCACAATGCACTGGCAGATACAATTTTCAAACTTTCTCAATTCCCATACACACCATTATCCATAGTACATTAATATCAATCGCATCAGCAGGTCACCATATATACGTACCAATAATCGTATGAAACAAAGTTAAATGGCCGTAGAAATAACTACTGAATAGATCGACCAGTTGGATGGATTCCTCGAAATACCTGGGCATTTTCAATAACTTGGAACCCTTCAGAATTCCCAAGTCAAAATGGTAAATCAACATAGTTGCCATGAAGTACACTGAACAGGGGAATTCATATCCCCAGAGCCAATGTTTAGCTACAACTTCAAGCATTCTCCAATGACTGTAGTCAGAAAGCCTTGCGATTTCAAATCATAAGTAAGATTTAATAAATAAGAATGACATTATACAATGAAGCAGTTCTGTGACTTCCCTTCCAATTGCTCAGTCAGGAAATGTTGCTTTAATGTTTGAACTATATGACAAATAGTGGCTGTGTTAGTGGAGTAGCAAGCACTTTCTAGGATGAAAGGTTGAGGAACAAAACTACAGGTCAAACACCAATCTTTATAAATGAAACAACATTTGTAGGGCAACCTAGAATTATACTAATAAAATTATCTCTGGAAAGTGTGGCATAACATATGAAGAGTATGCACTGTGTAAATTAAGTTTAAGTGCAAAAAGGTTACTTTTTTATTACTATCTTTTAAAAATCAGACAGTTTTTTAGTTATGAACATTATTATGACCAGTATTGCTGTCACTACTGCCTTGGTAGTGCAATAAGAATAAACTACAAAAAGGGGGGATGGTGCACTACCAAAGTAAATACAATTTCAAGAGTTGCAAAAAAAGTCATATAAGCAGGAGGGAATACTCACAGTTCCAAGGGTGCATGCACATAGTAACACAACCATAGGAGTGAGTTCCTTCAAAAAATAAGAATAACCTAACCTAACCTGGTATGCATACAATATAAATAAAAGGGAGCTACATACATCCTATAAATAAATAGGGTACATTTTCCCTTTAAAGTAGACGATGCATCAAGAAGATCTTGAACTTGAAGCCTGTCTCATGTTAAGGTCATTAAGCTGAGTTGTTGACATCACCAAGAAAAGAACAAATAGGAAGCCACTTTTACTCAGCAGGCAATAAAATCATTGCAGCTCTCTCCCTGTGGAGTATTTAATGAATTGTGTGTTTTATAAATGCAATTCTTGGTCTTTTAATTGACAACTCACAGTGCGAATCCACTCAGTTTAAGAAAAAAAAAGCCACTTCAAATTTTATAATTCAGCATTTATTGATGGGTTAAAAATACATCATAATTCCTACAACCATATTGAGGCTGAGAACAAATCTAATAAGCTTTTGTTTATAAATAATTGGCTTTTGCCCAGTGTATTACGTTTGCCTGGAAGGTACTTTATACTGGTCAAGGTAATTTAATCCAAGATAGGAAAGATCCTGTATTAAAGTTATCTCTGTGCAATCTAACATCTAATCTAACAGCAAGGAGAAGTGCAGGGTCAGTTAATTAAAATGTATAAAAAATATAAATATCTCCTACTTAGGGTGTGGTCCTATCAAACTAGGTCAGAGCCCCATCTGTAAACTATGTCGAGCTGAAATAGTCTCATCCCTGCAATTTATTTGAATATTGCAGCTGGTAAACCCAGAGTATCCATTCTATTATTTTGTTCTCCATATGTCACATGGTATTATTATTCTTGTATAATGCAATAAGAATCACAGATGAGGTGATTATTCAGTTACATGAATGTGATAAATGCAGCTTGGCATGCATCTCATAAAGGAGATTTTATCATTGACGGCAAATATATTACCAAGTTTAAGGCTTCACTGAAGAACGTTATGGATTGATTGATTTATCATATGGGATGCTGTGAATCAGTCTACTTTAGATCTATCACAGCACACATCTGCCATTCATAGCATCAGTTATATTAATACTGAACAGGATAACAACATTAAAAAAATAATTGTTTTGGAGGGTCTGAGATGCTGAATCCTACAGGCAATGATAAATATCGATCTTTATCAACTCAATCAGATTGCCCAGTCGATGTCAATGTAAAAATTATAGCTTTAAAGGCAAACTGAAAATGAAAGCTTTAAGAACACTAAAATATCATGGATCACAGCTTATGCATAGGGGGAATACAATATATATTCAAAATGTCAAGTTAAATGGATAAGTTGTCTTAAATGGTCTTGCAGTAAGATTACTTTCAATTAGATTTTTTTAACAGATATGCAGATTTCATGCGTATACAATTTAAGTGCATCTGCCACATTGCCTCAACTAAAGGGGACCATGCAAAAGACAAGCTAAACCAATAACAGATAGACTGGTCATGAAATAACAAAAGAAAACCTCTAAAATCACTTTGCTCACAGCGTTTAACAAATAATCAAAATAAATACATCATCAAAGTTTTTTCTAAAAAAAAAACAAATGGCATTCCAGATGTAAACCAATGTTTCAACAGGATTATCTAACATAAAAAGCACAAAAAACAGAGGCATAATTATGAGCATACACCATTTGGCAACTAAAGGTAATACAGGTATGGGATCCATTATCCATAAAGATCCGAATTACAGAAAGCCCATCTACCATAGACTCCATTATAATCAAATAATCCAAATTTTCCAAAGTTATTTCCTTTTTTTTGTTATGATAAAACAGTACCTTGATATTGATCCAAACTAAGATATAATTAATCCTTATTGGAAGCAAAACAAGCATATTGGGTATATTTAATGCTTAAATAATTTTCTAGTAGACTTAAGGTATGAAGATACAAATTACAAAAAGATCCCTTTTCTGGAAAACCCCAGGTCCCAAGCATTCTGGATAACAGGTCCCATACCTGTATAAGGAACAGCACCTTGGCCAAACAGACCCCAATAGTTGAAGGGTATTAAAAAGACATTAGGAGCCAGGACAACACATTTATGTTTTCCATTTGCGCAATCGCAAATGTCTTTTCCAAATCGCATATATGTTTCCTAAAAGGCATTATCTAACAAGGAGTTACTCTTTATTTGTATAGCACCAATAATTCTGCAGTGCTTTACAAAAATTATATATTACTCACATCAGTTCTTGTCCTTTTGCATATACACACTGAGATAAACTGCACCACCGTAAACAATCAACAATAAATCTTAATTTTCTAATAGAATCTTAAAATGTATTTTTTTTTTTAAATCAATAAAAGCGCACAGATACACCTTGGTGTTTATTACCAGACATTTATTTATGTATTCTTTGCTTAACCTTAGAGACACACACAGTTTATACACACACACACACAGTATTTCTCCCTCAAACAAATATTCAGGGCTTGAGTGGGTGAATAAAAATGATGTGTCTAATGAGGATCTGGGATGAGGTGGAAGAGGTTTCACTTGAGGGACAGGTGCTCCCAAACAAAGCATTTGGCATGCAAGGCAGCTCTGACACTGCCAGGATTCAGTCAGAACCTGACACACAAACACTCCTTGTCTGAACCTCCAAAACATATGTTACAAATAACAGATCACTGCAGTAGGCTTTTATAAAGGTTCTTTTTTTCCTTGGCTGGGGATATTAAGACAGCACTATTACTATACTAGTTAAATGAGATATTTGCCAGTAAATGAGGAGAGAAGAGCCAATGGTATTCCAAAGGGATGTAGGAGAGCAAGGATTACAAAGAATCCTTAGGGCAGAACATGACAGCTGCACAAGGGCTTGATTGACAACCTGAAAAGAGATATCGGGATTGGATTTGACTTGGAGATGATGTGTGCTGGGTGATGGGCAGATGAAACAGAAGTATTCTGTACAACTACAGGGGCTTGCTGTAACTGCATCTTTCGAGAGCTCCTTAGTGAACACACTTAGGTAAGATTCAGATTAATCCCTATAATAATGTATTCTACTAGCAGAACAAAAGATCATGAGAGCTAGGCATGCCATTTCTTTAACCTGCTAACCTAAATCTTTACAATGATCAAAAGTGAAAGTGACAAATATATATATATAGCAGTCCACGAAAGCACTGTATCAACAAATCTTTATTGGTGCATGGTGTATCAACGCGTTTTGGCTCACACAGAGCCGTCGTCAGGAGATATATATATATATCTCTTATATTATTATATATATATATATATATATATATATATATATTATATATATATATATATATATATATATATATATATATATATATATATATATTATATATATATATATATATATAATATATATATATATATTTCTGGAGACTTTCAAATGAACCTGAAGTGAGATACACATGGCTGTATTTGCCCTGATAGCAAGATCATACTACCCTGACAGTTGGTCATGTATCTCAGCGGTTGTTCAATCTTGACAGACAATAGCTGGATCTCAATTCAGCTGTCCAAACCAAAAATTTCATGTACCTTGTCAGATCCATATGTGCTGTTGGCTTGAACAAATAACATTTGACCATCCCTGTGTATGGGTAGTAGTATGTATAATACAAGTAATTAAAAAATAAACAACTGGACTTGCTGAGTAATTATTGAAGACGTTTCTTCAATAATTACTTGTATTAGACATACCATGAACTGGATGAATAAAAATCTTCATAGACAGGTAATAGTATGGTTTATTTTACTAGTCTTTGGCCACCTTAAGAGACAGTTCTTCAGATCCTAAGCCAAAGACAGATAGCCCCAATCCTGTCATATGCAGGGATAGTGTCCGACTGGGTTAGTGGTGGCCCACCGGGGCTCACTATCTCCAGGGGCCCCTTCCCGAAGTACACCCCCCCTCCCATGAACATACGGAATGCTTTGCATAACCGGTTCTATAATCTTCAATGTGGAAGCGCAGGCAGGGAAGTGGGCCTGGGTCAGCGGGGGCCATGAGGGCTGGGGCCCACTGTGTTTTCTACTGGTGTCCTGTCCAAGTCCAACCCTGTGCAGGGATTTATTGTTTAGAATGGTACTGCCTATTCTTGCTCTTCTATCACTATCTTCACTATCACAAAAATGAAAATTAAGATGATAAGCTTTATCATCCGGAAGTAACAAAATTTGTAAATACAATCAATTAAATATTCTGCATTGTTTCTGATATAATCAAGTTTATTTTCACTATCCCTCTCTCAGCATCTGTTTCTCTTAATTCTGTCTTCATGCAGCAGTTTGGTGTCAGATGAATGATCCAATATATCTTATAAGGGGGGCTCCCTTTACTAGCAGATGTATTAGAGCTCACTCAAATAACTGACTCCAATATTTTACGCCAGACTTCCTTCGCCACCTCAGACCAGGCGAAGTGCAATAGAGTAGATAGGGATTGCTTCAAAAAGAGTTAAAAAATTTTCTAAGTCCCAAAAAACGCTGGCGTTTTTTCTTTTTTTATGGGTGATAGGCTGAAAAAGATCGAAATTTTTTTTGGGGCTACTCTCCTTCCCCCCTACATTTCCTAACTCATGACACCTTAACTATACAGTGGGCATATGTGTAGGGCAAAATAAAATTTTATTTGCTGTTTTGAAGGTTTCCCAGGCTTGTGTAGTGATGCTACATATACCTCCATTGTAACTTCAATTTGGCGCCGTATGCAAATTAAGCATCGCTAGTGTAACTTCAATTTGCTTGGTGAATTAACGCTAGCGCAACTTCGCAACCTTACGCTTCCCCTGAGGGCAACTTCGGATTTTAGTGTATTTGCGTAGCTCTGGTGAAAATACGCCTGGCGAAGTGCGGCGAAGCGGACGCTGGCGCAACTACGAATCTTAGTGAATTTGCCCCATGATGTCTGGTGATTTTAATAGAGTGAGCTCTAATACATTTTTAGACAGAAGGAGTCCCCCTATAAGATATATTGGATCATTCATCTGGCACCCAACTCCTGCATGAAGAGAAAATGTGGAAAAACAGATGCTGAGAGCAATAGCGAAGATAAATTTGATTATTTAAGAAACGGCACAGAATTTTTATTTGATTGTATTTAGAAAGTTTCTTATTTCAGTATGTTGAAGCTGATATTGCATGTTACTTTTCACAATAGTTCCCCTTTAAACCTATAAAATCTCTCACACTTTTATATCTCTTCTCTCTCTTTTTTTATCTCTTCAGGATGGCTGAATCATCCTATACTGGGATTGCCATACCACAAAGATATTTGAAAGTAACTGTGCTGCTTTCAATATTTTACATTGGCCTGGTTACTTTGTGTTGCTAGTTTTCTATCATAGCAGAGCACAACAACCTGAAGTGAGGATTGTAAGACACTCTAGAGCCCCTCCACCAAAGCAAATAACAGGAAAAACACCCACTCCACTAAGTTAAAACATCACATCTGTCTACACTTATATGCAAATATGGGATTTTATTCTGGGTGCCTTGACAGTAATTTAATACAGTACCTTTATCTTGAATGTAACATTAAGGAGCTATATGCATTTGTCTCACATTCTAAAAAAAAATATGCAGTTCGATTGCCAAAAATAATAGCATTTCAAAATAAAACAAAAGGAAATTACTACACAGACTTAAATCCTTGCTAGCGAAGCAGCGAGGATGGCGACCTTTGGGTAATCGATTAGCGCACTGACTGTCTGTCTTATCTGTCTCATAATGCAAGGGTTATATCTGTCTATGAGCTCATAATATTCAGGATGAATCAGGGGTCAGCCTTGGTCATCATTTATCATACTGAGAATTGCTGCATGTCTGTGAGCTGACATTAAACTGACAGGAGGTGAGGCCTTGGATTACAAATCACATTTTGTATGGGGCGATGCACATATGTATGATGCAGAGCTGGCAATCGATTGCCAGTTGCTGTCTCAGATAATGTCAGTCGAGCTATGCACAATTATTTTATATTGGATTTAGAACACTTTGCATGCAAACACATGTACTTTGTGGAAAGACTACAGTTATATTAGCGGATACTGAGGCATGACATGGCAAGTACTGCCCACTGGAGCCTAGTACAATTGAAAACATTTTTTTTTTCCAGATGAATTAAGGCTATCAATTCTGTACTTTTCTTCTAAGGCTCCAGAATGAAGTGACACTATGAGCCATTATCATGGAAAAACTAGATCGTTTAGAGATTTTAGAGATGTAAATACGGTAGATAAGTTCTCATCTCTCTGCAGAATTTACAGTAGATTATATCCAGAGGCTACTATCATTTTGAGAAAAGATTTGTATTAAATAATGACAATTTATGTTTTTATTGTATGTTTTATCATATAGTGGCCTGGGATTTTACATATGCCAGCTCTCAGTATAAATGATCATACTATGTCCAGCAGAAACAATCATTTCCCATTAGCTGCCAAATGAATGTTGGTCCATCTGCAAGAGAAATTGATACATGCTTTCAAATTAAAGCATTATGCCTTTTAGCATTACTTTAACCCACTTTATTGCCTGGAAATGCTTGCAGTGACAGAAGTTAGCAATACCCAGCTTTCAATTTGGCTAGCAAATCATGAGTCATTTTATATATACAGAATAATATATGCCCCATTTAAAAAATACAGTTATATGCAAAGCTGACATCAGGGCTAGAACCAGGGGTGGGCAGAAGAGGCACATGCCTAGGGCCCAAAAGAGGGGGGGAGGACTAGGCATGTTCCTCATCTACATGCCTAGCCCTAGTTCGGCTCATTTCCCTGTCTGCCAGGGGCGTAACTACAGAGGAAGCAGACCCTGCGGCTGCAGGGGGCCCAGGAGGTACAGGGGGCCCCATGAGGCTCTCATTGATGAGCAATTTGAACATATATTGGTAAAACAGGACAAACACTGGATATGTTGGGGGCCCTAAAATTAATTTGCTGTGGGGCCCAGCAACATCTAGTTACGCCACTGCTGTCTGCCCCTTGTATGGTGTTGCACCGATTCATCACCATCACACCTTAGCTTGCATTCGTTACCCTACTCCTCCGTCAACCTACTTGTCACCTCACTTTTGCGGGGGTGGTGGATTGGGAGCTTGTCTAGGATGCCCCTTGGATTTGACTTGGCACTGACTGGCCCAATTCTGCAGGGTGAATTTGTTCATAATTTCTTTATATTTTAAAATATGACATAATTGAGCAGTGTTTATAATGATATATTTTTACAGTTTATGCTTGGATTTTTGCATTATACTGTATGCGCATATTTATAGTATAAACTATACTAAGGGGGTTATTTATCAAAGTCCGAATGTATCTAAATTTTTTCTGAAAAAAACTCTAACCAAATCTGCACTGTTTTTCCGCCTTATTTATTAATACACTTTTCTGAAAATATTTTTGCAGGAAAAGAACCCGAAAAATCGTGAAAAATTCGAATCATACATTTTTTTCTGATATTCCACCCGAAAACACAAATTTTCTTCAGATTTTTGCCCAAAAACTCTATTATTGCACGAAACCCAGCACAGATCAAAAAATCTTTGGAACTTCTCCCATTGACTTACCTGCAACCTCGGCAGGTCTGAGATGCCGGATTTTCAGATTCAGACTTTTTCCATCCCTGGGGTATAATAAATCCTGAAAAATTTGTGGGTTTTTTCCCACTAAAAATTCGGATTTAATACTAAAAAAACACACATTTTTCGGGTTTTTGGCATTCAGATTTTAGAAAATAACCTAAGAATCTTTGGATATGCTCCACTTAAGATTTGGACACTCCTTAGTCCTCATAAAAAGTGCAGCCTTGAAAGACCTCTACATTCCCTACTACTTTCTAAATGTCTAGCTGACTTTTAATCTCCTGTCTGTCTTTTTGATTGCCTGTTCATCTGTTTATGAATCTAGCCTCCATCTGTCTAAAGATTAATCTGTTTGTTTATTTATCTATACACTCACAAACAGGTATTACATGTGGCATAATAAAACCAAAGTCACCTTGGCTGGATAATCAAGCGGTTAGTCATCTAATGTGCCATTTAAATTGTTTGGATTGTAGAGACCCATAAGGATTGTAATGGAATGAAATACATGTAGCATTATATCCTCACTGAGTTGTGTGATCAGTTTATATATACAGTTTCCACCTGGTTGCCAGCAATGACTAACAGGAGGGTGAGGGATTAGCAGTAGGCAAATACATTTCTAAATGGTAAAAGTGCAGTGAATCCTTTATTGTGTCAATCTTTACTCACTTTACACAGAATCCCTTAATGTTTCTATTTCTCTGGTCATTCTGCTCAAATATCAGTCTCAGACAGTCTCAGACACAGATACAGGAAAACCCTACTTTCCCAAACTATGTGAAATAGCATTGGCTTAAAGGAAAACTATACTCCCAAAATGAACACTTAAGCAACAGATAGTTCATATCATATTAAGTGGCATATTAAAGAATCTTACCAAACTGGAATATATATTTAAGTAAATATTGCCCTTTTACATCTCTTGCCTTGAGCCACCATTTCGTGATGGTCTGTGTGTGTGCTGCCTCAGAGATCACCTGACCAGAAATACTTCAACTTTAACTGTAACAGGAAGAATGGTGGAAGCAAAAGACAGAACTCTATCTGTTAATTGGCTTGTTGGTATGTTTCTGAGTACAGTGAATCCTACGATCCCAGGGGGCGGCCCTTATTTTTTAAAATGGCAATTTTCTATTTATGATTACCCAATGGCACATACTACTAGAAAAGTATATTATTATGAAAATGGTTTATTTACATGAAGCAGGATTTTACATATGAGCTGTTTTATGCAATATCTTTTTATGGAGACCTACATTGTTTGGGGGGTATAGTTTTCCTTTAAAGGGGCCTCGATTTTTAAGCAGTTTGTTGAATTATGAAAAAGTATATGTGTACGAAGGTTTTCATTCATCCAGGTCATGGTATATCTAGTAGAAGTTAATCTAAAGCAACTGAACTTGCTGAGTAATCATTGAAGATGTTTCACTACTCATCTGAGCAGCTTCTTCAGTTCAAAGAAAGAATATAGGATCTTTTGTAACTGTAATTGCAGTATGTGTTGCAGTAGCGGAAGCACCTACTTAAATGGGAAAAGCTAAAAGCTTTGTTGATGTTTTAATATGAAATTTTACTGTGGATGAAATGCACAAATACATTTTTTAAGTGAGAAACTGTGCATGTTTCTCATTTATATGTAATACGTAGTAGTGGAACCATGCACAGTTCCTGCTATTAAGATAGCATATACCCCAAAACCTATTTTCTATGAATTAAAGTCTAAAATAGAATAATGCTAGAAATGCTGTATTTGGTATACTAAACATAAACATGAACTCACTGAACCAGAACCCTAATTAAACAAATGATTTGTGTTTTCAAAGTTGGCCACAGGGGTCATCATCTTGTAACTTTGTCAAACATCTTTGCAAGACCAAGACTATGCACATGCTCAGTGTAGTCTGGGCTTCAGTTGGGAGGTTAAGCTTTGGGATTGTCATACATTATCAAACAGCACAAGTCAAATTATATCTGCCATAGAAACCAATACAGCAAAACTAATAATAATCAGAATATGCAGACTGCATTGGGTCTGCGGATACGAATTTCTACATGGTCGCTGGCTGCTCTACAAGGAAACAAACAAAGCTGGTTGAGTTCTGGGAAGTAGGTGGGGGGGGCTGTTTGAAAGTATGATTGTTTCCCTGCAGAGCAGTTAGGTACCGTCTGAAGTTTCCTTTCCGCATCAGTCAGAGCAAGTAAATGAAGGGGGAATTTCACTGCATACATTTTTTAATTCAAGAGTACTGGAGATATGTTTCTTTTTCATTAAAGAAAGTAAAAATGGGATTTTATTTTTTTGCCTTTACATCCCCTTTAAAGACCTGGACTGCAACTGAATTTTGCTACATAGTTTTAAAAGTCAAAACCAGAAAACAATAAAGACATGCTGCTTTCAGTTGCAGGAACATTTCCAAACAACTTTATGACCACTGAACCTTTACGAAGTTTTTTCCAGCAACCCGGAGATGATCATTGACACATTAAAGGATTAATGATTAGGGATGGGCACATTTTTTCGCCTTGTTTTGCTGCAGTATTGACGCCCATAGTCTTGTATGGCGTCATGCGACACCCATAGACTTTAATGGGTGTCGGCGACATTTCGCCGGCGGCGAATTTTTGGTGAAACGAAACGGGTCAAATTCGCCTATCCCTATTGATGTGTAAGTCAGCAAGATTTTTTGTGAAAAGGCATTTGAAATGAGTGACTGTTAATAATCCACTATGTTCTAAGTCAAAAAATAGCATCAGTGGATAACAAGTAGATAGGTAAACCAAAGAAATGTATAAAATAGAAGACAAATAGACTGCGCATCGTGCACCATATAAGTGCTAGCAAAATAAAGCTTAATGTCCCCTCAAAGGAAACAACAACAAAAATCTATAGTCCTTTTTAAAAAGGGTAATTGTTTGGCGGTAAAAATCAATGGGAAGTTCATGCATTCAGTTTGATTAACATTTTCACAACAAAGCCTAAGAAGTTATAAAATGCCACACTTGCCATAATAAACATTGCATTAGAGCTTTGAACGTTTAGTGATACAATGGATGTCTTAACTGCAGTTTTACTTTTATTTATTTTTTTTAATCTCCTTTTTTCTGCTTTCACAAAGCACAAATTGTAGCTGCTGATAAAATTTGTTTCTGGCAGAAATGAAGACGTTGATGCTTCCCTCCCTTTGCAAAGGGGAATAAATGTGGGCATGATTAAGCTCCGAATTATATGAGTGCTAAAAAGAACTGCAAAGAACATTTTCCCCCACTGAAGTACTTTACAATACTTTGTATGTGTATTTTAGCAATACTTTTTACATAAGGACTAACTAATGATTTCATCACAAAACATTAATGGCTTCAGACATTTGCTGGAAGTTTGCAGAAAAGCAGTCTCACTAGATTGCCATTCTTAATTGAGATCAGAACGTTGATGTTAATAGTATTATACAGAGGCAGCTCTTTATAGTGTTTGCTTTGTGAGTCCCCTGGGCACAAGGAACTAAACCTGCACGTGTTTGGCTATGCAGCAAGAAACTGCAGGTGTTTGTATTAGAGCACCCAGGACACTCTGTGAGGGCAGGAGAAAAATGTCTGGTGAAAACAACAGTTTCCAAATCATTACCTCTGTAGATTCTTTTGTCACTGGAGTTTTTTTTTAAAAAAACAACAACATAGATATGATAAGAGGGGAAAGCCAAATATCTTTCACTTTATTTATAGAAATAATTATAGAGGCTGCTAGAAAGGATGGGAGACAAAAGGATGCACTCCAGGGGGCTCTTGCTGTGCAGAGAAAACCATGCAGAACACAGTCATTCACAGCACATCTGAGTTTAGCTTGAAGTTAAAAAAAACCAATTCTGCAGAATTGAGTGGCCTGCTGTTTGGGAAGGAATATGAATTAGCAATAATAGCAATGCATCATAATGATCTACATTTCCAGACTGCAACCCTGCAAAAGCCACAACATCATAATGCTTAGGGAATGGTGGAAGTTGTACTGGAACAAATAATGGGGGCCCCAAATAATACATATATACAGTTGTGTTCAGAATAATAGCAGTGTGTTTAAATCTGTTGGATTAAGGTTCGTGGGTTGGGTTGGTAAATCCATAACGTCAATCTTGTTGGTCTGGAACCAAGATGATTTACTGGAGTGTTTGGTGTCGTTGTCTTGTTGAAACACCCATTTCAGGGGCATTTCGTCTTCAAGCACTTTGATGTATTGAAACTGATCCATGATCCCTGATAAGTGATAAATAGGCCCAACACCATAGTATGAGAAACATCCCCATATTATGATATGTACTGTGTCTTGAAGTCAGTGTTAAGGATTGTCTGACAAATTGTCTGCAGCCCCTAGACCCAAAAAGAACAATCTTGCTTTCATCAGTCCACAAAGTATTGCACCATTTCACTTTAGGTCAGTCGATGTGTTCTTTGGCAAATTGCATGTTTTTTCAACAATGAGACTTTGTAGGGGCTTCTTGCTAATAGCTTGGCTTCACATAGGCATCTTCTAATTGTGACGGTACTCACAGGTAACTTTACACCTTCTTTGATCTTACTGGAACTGATCATTGGCTTTTGCCATTTTGGCTATTCTTCTATCCATCTCAATGATAGTTTTCTGTTTTCTTCCATGTCTTTCAGGTTTTGGTTGCCATTTTAAAGCATTTGAGCTCATTTTAGCTGAGCAGCCTATACTTTTCTGCACTTCCTAATATGTTTTCCCTCTCCGATCAACTTATTAATCAAAGTACGCTGTTCTTCTGAACAATGTCTGGAACAACCCATTTTACTCAGATTTTCAGAAAGAAATGCACTATAACTAGAATGCACAATATTACACAACACTGCTATTATTTCGAGCAAGCTATTATTATTTTAAACAAGCCTCAATTAATAATTCAGTTACACAAAATCAGCAGTATGCATGTCATTGGGTCTGTTGTTTTTATATTACTCTACTACACCTACTAGTAAATTATTTGCCATGTAGAAATAAAATTTCTACCAAAAACAGTGATTGATCAGGTTTATGATTTCGGACACAAGTGTGTGTGTCTCAATGTGTCATTGTCCTATGAAAAGAAACTTTGTGTATTGCTTTTGGCAACAATCACATGACACCAAGAAGACATGGTCAGTGTAACAAGAGCAGGCAAGATTCTTATTGGAGGACTTACATTAATTGGACTTGATAAAAAAAACAATTCCTGTAATAACTGCTTTAAGAGTCAACTCCCCTGTTGCTTGGCTACAACTACCAGTATGCTTTAATCCTTCATAAGAACAGTACTTGAGATAAAAATCTAGTGCCTAGTAAAAGATTTTAAGGGTCATTTATGGCAGCAGTGAAGTTTGCATGTTATTTTTTACTCCCAATGCAGCATTTCCAGATTATTTGCATGCGAGTGGGGAGCTGCACCTAATGCATCAGAACAACCACACTTGAGCATGCATATGTTCAAAATCAGGTGCCAGTTGTGACTAATAATAATTTCATAGTGGGGACTGCATACCTTTCCCATCCCATCAGCATGTTATTTTTGTTTTGCTAAGCTACATGCCACATTCAGGGTAATGGTAGCTCCAGGGTTCCCCGGTATCAATAGGCACACTCACACTTAAAGGAGAAACAAAACCTTAATAAAAAAAACCCTACCCTACATAGACCCCCCTCCCTCCTCCCCCCCAGCCTAGCTGCCCCGTCCGGGCAAATGCCCCATAATCTTTATTTACCCCTCTGTGCAGATTCTATCCGAGGGGGGGAATCTAGGCTGGGGAGAGGAGTGAGGGGGTTTATGTAGGGTAGGAGGTAGGGTTTTTTTTAATTAAGGGTCCAATTGTTCTTAGTGAAAACATCTTGCTTACCCATTTAAAAATACAGTAAAGGAGACAATATAATATAATACTAACAGTCATAAATTACCCTTATTATGTTTTTACTTTCTCTCTGCACATGTAGTGAATATTACTTACCCCGGTGGTCCAGTGGTGCGGCAGGGCCATCTTGGATGCCTAAGGACGCGCGCGCGCGCCTCCACGCCATTTAAAGGCGTGATGACGCCAGCGCGCAATGGCGCCAAATTTGAATAGTATAAAAAGCTCATTATGGCTGTGAGACCTTGCACGTAATAGGATCTTGTTTCCTCGTGCTTTGTTAGCTGTTCTGATTCTGGTTTTGACCCCTGCCTGGCTTTATGATTATCCTGACTTCTATATCTGACCTTTGCCTGAATATCGTATCCTTCTGCTGAACCCTCCTGTCTGATTGATTACCAGGTTTTGACCTTGGCCTGCCTGATTACGATTGACTTCTCCCTGCCTCGACCCGGCCTGTACTGACTACGATTCTGTTTCCTGTTTTGTACCGTGACCCTCGGCCCAAAAGACTCTGTTACCAGCCGTGCCCCTTTGCCAGCCAGAACATCTTGCCTTGTACCCCTCGTTAAGTCCAGGTGGCACCCAAGTAAGCTGAGGGCTCCTCCCGAAGCCCAACGGTGGTCACACTACTGCTGAAGCCGACCGAGACCAGGGTACTTGGCATTTGTTCTGGTATTGGGTGCCGGCTGTGACAGCACATAGGTGGAACAAACCTAACAACTTTGTTATCTTTACTTCAAACCTGATGGCAGACCATGTTACCACTAGATAGGCCACATGCCCAACTAACAAGGTATACATCTTTAATATTCTCTTTAATATGTCTTTATTAAATATGTGGCATCCTTTTTTACACCCACCTACACCATAAAGTGAGACATTTGGCATGGCCTCTGCCAGACGATAATGGCTAGAGAGGGCACAATAAGTACATAAATAAATAACTGCAGAGAAATGTGTTTAATGGCTGCTCTCCAAATAAATAGTAGGAATTCACTTGAAGTAAATAATGATCATTTTAGTATATGGTGGAAACCTGTTAAATGTAATGGCTTCAATAAAAGCCTCTATTCCAGTTGCACTTTTCACTGTCAAACAGCTTGAGATGCCAGAGACTCTAAAATGCTTTAGATGACAGGTTTACAAGCTTGCTATAACTTTACATTTTATGTGTAATTTGTGTTAAAACTCTGCAGCAATTATCTATTTTGTTGGGTATAATTTAGTGCATTATAGATTATTATATCTGGCTTTTTTATTTAGATAATTTTTATTTCTTAAACTACTACAGAAATATATCAAACCAAAACACCCTGCTTTTTTTTTTTACTCTTACATTTCCTGAAACACTTTTATTCTTTTCATTTGTCAGGATGAAATCATACATGGGAAAATCCTGAGCAGAGGAAGCGACTGCCTTAAGAGCTGGCGTTTGGAATATAAACAGCAGTCATCTCTTTCCAACAATTAAGCTGTAACTGTGACAAGAAAACTATGCTTGCATGTGAAAGATTACTGATCCGCTGCAAAATGTTTTGTGTATGGAATCATCTGCAGGTGTTATTACTGAATTGGCAGTTGGTCTGCATTATCTAAACTGCTGGGGATCTCTCTTTCGATAGATAGAAAGATAGATGAATTTGAATCCTTAGATAAAGGGTTTTTTTTTAACTGTATTTGGATTGAAAAACAAGTGAATTCTACAACCTAATATGCCTCTCAACCGATTCTTAGCACCGTCACATTTACATTTTTAAATAGCTGCTTGAGGATAGCAGCTTTAGGTATATTTATTTAGCTGCTTTAAACATATTGTCTTCATTTAAACACAATGTGCACCCTCTTAAAATGTTGTAAAATTACATTCTTCCGGCAGCAACTGCAGAGATCAATGATCACTGCAGGGGCAGCAGCAATAGTAAATTTCCTATGCAGGAGGCTTCTCCATTCATAATTCTCCCTACACAGGCTTCTGTTAGTACCTGCATATCTGCAAGCTGTGTTAGGCTGTAAATGGAAAAGGGCACTTACGGTACATGTGGGTCAGTGCAGTGTCTGTGATTACTGGCTGTCCCCCTGCATTAAATAAAGTGGGACAATGCCCTGATACATCAGGATACTAAGAAAGGCTCTATTAGTGGAAATAGGTTCTAAAGCCTTTTTTTTTTCTTTTTTTTAAACAAATGAAAAAAAATGCTGAAAGGGTAAGAGCTAACTTACAGCTATTGTTATCTATTGCCAAATACAGCTCTGTATAAGCATACTCCTAAAAATAAAGTGAATAGAGAGCTGTGAAACATCCCTTTGGTTAACTGCGGTGAGCTCTACTTTTAACTTTAGATAACTATGCTCATTATTTGCATGAGGCATTATATTCTGTTAACACAGCTTTTGGTATCCTCTGCAGGGTGAAAAATCTACTAAAACTACAAGCTGACTGAAGTTATATGCAGCTATTACATGCTTTTAATGTGAGAGATCCTAATACAGCTTACTGCTAAAAATGGATATCCTGACAACACTGACATAATATATTTATAATGCCAGCTGCATTTTTTTAAAGATGTCATGTGCTCCCTTCCACCAGCTATACAGGATATTGTGGGGCAAATTCACTATGCACCAAAGCGCCTAACGCTAGCGTCAATTCGCTAGCGTTGGTCATTTTCGTTACTTCGCAAATTCACTAACGAACGCTGGCGTAAATTCTCTAGTGTTACTTCGCACCGTTATTTGCGCAACGGACGTAACTACGCAAATTCACTAAAGCGCGCATTGTACTGAACGCTACCTTTTACGCTAGACTTCCTTCGCCACCTCAGACCAGGCGAAGCGCAATAGAGTAGATAGGGATTGCTTCAAAAAAAGTTCAAATTTTTTCTAAGTCCCAAAAAACGCTGGCGTTTTTTCTATATTATGGGTGATAGGCTGAAAAAGATCGAAAAAAATTTTGGGGCTCCCCTCCTTCCCCCCTACATTTCCTAACTCATGGCAACTTAACTATACAGTGGGCACATGTGTAGGGCAAAAAAAAAAAAAAATTATTTGATGTTTTGAAGGTTTCCCAGGCATTTGTAGTGATTCTACGTATTCCTCCATTGAAATTTGAATTTGGCGCCGTATGCAAATTAACCATCGCTTTGCGAATCAACGCTAGCGCAACTTCGCAACCTTTCGCTACCCCTGTGCGCAACTTCGGATTTTAGTGAATTTGCGGAGCGCTGGCGAAACTACGCCTGGCGAAGTGTGGCGAAGTGCGGCGAAGTTGCGCCTGGCGCAACTATGAATCTTAGTGAATTTGCCCCTGTATGTTTATATATGAACTTAAAGCAGAAGCTTCAAATAATCATATATTTTTTTAATTTTATGGAGAATGGTGTGTTCAACAGTAATTTGCCAATAGATTGTTGATTTTGCCAACTGCTTGCTTGTTTGTGCATGCACAAGAAAATTAGATTTTCTTTAATTTTATTTGAATAGCACTACTAGTCCACACAGTGCTGTACAGTAGAACATACATTAATAGCACACAGTTTAATATTACAATGACAGTTGGGGGCACATTTACTTAGCTCAAGTGAAGGAATAGAATAAAAAATACTTTGAATTTCAAAGTATTTTTTTGGCTACTTCGAAAATCGAATTGGCTACTTCGACCTTCGATTACGACTTTGAATCAAACGATTCAAACTAAAAATCGTTCAACTATTCGACCATTCGATAGTCAAAGTCCTGTCTCTTTAAAAAAAACTTCGACCACCTACTTCACCACCTAAAACCTACTGAGGTTTCCTAGCTTTTTTTGATCGAAGGAAAATCGTTCGAACAATGGATTAAAATCCTTGGAATCGTTCGATTCGAAGGATTTAATCGTTTTTCCTTCGATTGTACGGACAAAGGAAATGCGGTAAATCCTTCGACTTCGATATTCGAAGTCGAGGGATTTTACTTCGACGGTCGAATATCGAGGGTTCATTAACACTCGATATTCGACCAATGGTAAATGTGCCCCTTGGTGTTATACAATATATATACATACATATATATATATATATATATATATATATATATATATATATATATATTAAAAAACAAACAAACCGCACTCCAAGGACTCCAGTTGTGTCCAATGGTCAAAATTTACCTTACTGCACTTTATTTGGAAATTGGGTGAAATTTGTGGCTACATTTTTAGTAGATATTGCATCACTTTCATGTTTGGGTATAATTTTTTGCGCAAGTTTACTACGGCTAATAAAAAAAACCATTGTGGGGACCTTGAATTATCAACACTCTCATGAGTGGAGGTAAGTAGCGGTTTCATGTGTCAAAAGGTGCACTGCTTATCAAAGCAGGCTGAGCAGGTACATTGGTGCTCAGTGCAAGTGTGTCAAAGTACAAAGAATGTGTTTGGGTGCAAGTAAATTTAATGAATAAGGGGATAAATGTGGGGATAAATCTTCATATCTCATTTGTAAAGTAGAACTACTGTGTAACTCTTGTATACAAAAACTATTCTGCATATTTAAGTGGTTAAGTATGCCAAAATACAAATTTGTTAAAAATAAAAGTATGTCATTATATACGTCATTATATAAATTGTTGGCACTAATAGTTTGGCTAGAATTTTCAATACCTCAGCTAAATGTAAATTATATGTTAATATTTGTACATGTATTTCCCTTTCACCTCTCACTTTAGGAGGAGTTTGTATTCTAGCTTTTAGTGTGAGAGTTAAGGAACTACCTGTGGCAGATGCAAAAAGTGCTTCAGAATATGCTTAGTTTAAGTGGAGGGAAAAAACGTTTCCAGGTCCTGCATGTTTATAGTAATGATTATTATTATACTTTTCAGCTCCAAGGTACTTACAATTAAGAGAGATTTGCAATGTCTGCTTTTGCAGGAAAGCTTTAAATCTTCAAAGGGAATTTATTTTCCCTAACATATAATAATGCCTTTTCCACATCATACAAAAGTTTTCTAATCTAGTGGGCAAACTTTTATCAGACTTGGCCAATAATCAATTAATAATATTTTACAAAAGAAAACTATACCCCAGAACAAAGTATGTCTCTTTTAAAAAAAAACATATAAAATAGCTCATATGTAAAACCCTGCTTCATCCAAATAAACTATTTTCACAAAAATATACTTTTTCTTAATATATGCCACTGGGTAATTCTAAATAGAAAATGTCCATATTAAAGTGGACCTGTCACCCAGACATAAAAATCTGTATAATAAAAGACCTTTTCAAATTAAGCAAGAAATACAAATTATTATTTTTTTTATTTAAGCATTCATAGCTGTTGTAAACTTGTTTAAAAATCTTAGCTGTCAATCAAATACTGCCTGCCCCTCCTTTATGCCTTAGGCATAGAGGCGGGGCAAGCAATTACTTTCACTTTCCATTCAGCACTTATTAGATGTCACTGCACTCCCACCATTTAATTGTGTAGCCAGGGCATGGGGATGGACAGCAGGTCCTCCATTCTGATGCACAAACAAGATTTTGAGATGAGGCAAGGCTTACAGTGTCCACAAAATGGCTCATGCCTGCTTGCTATATTTACAGTGTTATTAAAGTTACTTTTGCTTGACTAACATTATAAAATAGGATTTGGAATACATTTTTTGGGTGACGGGTCCCCTTTAAATACTAAGGGCCACCCTCTGGAATTATAGAATTCACGGTGTACACAAACTAACCAAAAGCACACAGACATGTTAGGTCACATTGACCAATGAATGAACAAAGTTCTGTCTTTTACTCCCACACTACTTTGTGTTACAGTTAGAGCTGCATTTGTTAGAGCTGCACACAGACAACTACAGAATGGTGGCTCGTGGTAAAATATGTTAAAGGGCAATATTTATTGATATATATTGCAGTTTGGTAAAATTTATAGACCACTTAATATGATATAAACTATCTGATGGTTTAGTATTTATTCTGGGGTTATATTTTTCCTTTAAGAATACCATATTTTACAGTTAATTTGCTAATTGCATTTTATGGCACAATCACAAAGTATACCATTTTACTATTATGGCTACCATTAAGTTTAGCTATCATGTTCATACCGTGAAATTAACACAGAAGAAGGACTATTGTTATTAAATACAGAAGACAATTAAGTCTTCTGCTTCTTGTCTGCTTCTCATTCTGTATACCAACAACATTTAAGATACCAGTTCTATCTATATTTATTTAAAGATTCCATCTAAATACAAAGAAAAAATTCTAAATGTAAAATAATAATTTGCTCAGAGTTTTTGATAATGAGCTTACAAGACAATGAGCTCTCTTTATGTGGGAGAAAGCACGGTGGCAGTATATGATAGATAATGTTAACAAAATGTTTATATGGTTATATGCTAGAATTCACCTTAGTTCAAGAGTAAATCTGTAATCCAAAGAAGAAGGAAGCAGAGTCTGAACTATGAAACTTATAGGTTAATGTCATATCAGGCACAAGGGTTGCTCTAGATTAAAAAGCTTTCAAACAGCAGAACTTAACTACTACAGGTTTAGGATCTATAAAAGAGATTGCTTGAGACATAGGGTTTTCTGAAGAGGTCTTTCTGTAATTTGAATCACCATACCTTAACGTTTGGTAAAAATAATAGTAACCTTAAATAAACCCAATAGCATTGTGTTACCACCAATAAAGATTTATGCAGATTTATGCAGCTTAGTTGCCATCAAGTACAAGCTACTGTTTTATTATTACAACATATATTTTTAGCAATAAAATTATTTGTTTAAAATGGACTCTGTGGGTGTTGGCCATTCCATAATTTGGAGCTTTCTGGATACAGTAAAGAGTTTCCATACTTTTATATTTTCTCCTTGTGATAAAAAAAGAAGAAAAAAAAACCCAAATCACATTGGTCTTGGATAATATCTTTCTCTCCTTTTCAAACTGAGAATTTTCATAGCATTTCAGAGTTTTGACTTTCTTAGCTAGTGTGAAGCTGATTTAATTACAGAACAGCAGGAGCTTTATTGTTCAAGTAACAGAGAGCAGTCATCACCATACACTAAAAAAGATTGCCTGCGTGGAGGATAATCTGTAGTGGAATGTGGCTTGCAAAACCCACACGATCCATATGAACTCTGTATTCCTGCCGATACATTTTAGATTATTTGTTAGAGACTAATATAATGTCAAGCGTGTGATACTTTTATTTATTAAAGAAACATTTTAATAGCTTTAGTTTAACCCCCAAATGGCAGTCCCTTAGATAATGATCTAACATGTTTGTAAATCCCTTTATTTAATCAGTGCATAAGCCTGTCAGATGCAGTAATTTCCCAAATGAATGTGTTTCTCAAGCGACACATTTTTGTATATACGGACATTGGGTGTGCAGACAATTGTAATAAGCTTGCAGTAAGGCCACACACGGGAAGATTTTGCCCGTTATCAGGCCAATATGTAGCAATATCAATCTCGCCAAATTAGCAGATCTTCATGTATATGGCCATCTTAACTATCTACGGTCAATCTTTTTTTTTTTTTTTTTACATGCAATTTAAGATTTTCTTTGTGTATAGCATTTGCTGCATTCCTAAATTGAACATGTGATGTGATAACATATGAAAAAACAGCAGACTTGCATCAATATATTAATATTGGTAATGTAAGAATCACGTTTTCTGTATACACAATTTTGCACACCAAAAGGTTTTAAGGTGTAAGCATGGACACTCTTTTAATCTCTGAGTAAAATATATAAAACCCCTAGCAGCACTTTTATTTGTTTTTAAAGCCTTTGAAAAAAAGAAGGGGAGTTAGAAAAATCGAATAGGCAATTTTCCATTAAGGGCCTCACTTCAGGGATGCGTTCATTTAGAGGGGAGTATAAAATGAAAGTTACAGTGCTGTACAGGCTTAAAGATAGCAATTATTGCATGAGCAACTAGAAGGTGTTCCAGATAAATTCAACAGTAGGCTGATATTGTGTGCCCTATGAAACAAGACATAGAACAGACTTTGCATAAAAGCTTGCTTTTGAATTTTAAGTTTTTTCCTACTGCTAGAGAGGAAATCCAAATAATACACACTATCCAAACTTTTATCTATAAATAACAATGTCAGCAGGGCTCTTAGTGATGTTATCCTGTTAACACACGTACATTTATTTTAGATGTCATCAGAAAATGTATCTCTTCTATGATTTTAAAGTACTGCCTTTCCAACAATGCCTCATAAAATCATTTCATTATTGACCTTGCCATATTATAGCTGAAATTTTCAATGATTTCAGTGTTTTTATTATGTTTTACACTTAATACTCTATATTCTGAAGCATGCTGTACTGCTTTGCATTTTTTAGACTTCCTTAGTAAACTGCTTCCCAAAGTGATCAAGTCTATTCCACAATACAATACTCTAAACTAAAGCTTGACCTGCATACTCATGATATGCTGTTAACATACCTGCAAGATTACTTAAGTTCATTGGTTATTGTATATTATATCTACCTTTTTGTTTAGGCTGAAAGACTGCAAAGTTCAGTCATCAACATATCACTTGGCACAGTTAACCCTGCTGAACTTTGGTGGTGTAATACAAAGTTCAGCTAAGTTTGCCCAAAGAAACAGAAATCGATTAAAGAAAACAGTATAAGCCTATTCAGCCTATCAGAGGAGCCTCAATATTTTCAAGAGATGCAGAAAATCTTTGTTGAGTTGGAAAGAATTTTGTTGCTAGTGCTTGTGTCATAACTTGCAGAGGGCACGTTATGACACAATCTCTCTCTGTGATAGAATTTTTGTAATAGACTGAAGAGCTCAACCAAAGCTGCCTCCTATACATTCTTCAACTCTGGTTAAAACACAAGAGTAGCTTATAAGTCATACTTTTAATGGGTAACTACATAAAATATTATAAAGATAGCTTCCTGGACTCAGGGGTTCCTTCTGGATCCATTTCTCATCTCCAACTTTAACTCTAAAAAAAAATGACTTATTTTATACATTTTATTGAGACTTGCAATTTAGTAAACATTTATAGCATTTAAACCGTTATAGATTTATTTACTGTATTTATTATTAGATTGTATGTTTTGTGCTTCTGTTCTCCGATGAATGCAAACTAGGGGCATGTTACTAAACATCAGCTCACTTGATTGTTGGAAATGCAAAAAAAGAGATGTGCTCCCAAAAAAAAAGAGTTTACATCCATGGATTCTGAATTTCATGCTGTGCTTTATCTGCTGGTAATGCAATCCTTTCATCTCTGTTTCATAAGGACATTGTATACACATGCTTTTAAAATGCTTTAATTTACCTACACCAAGGACACAGAACTTTTTCATGCTGTGAATACCGCCCTTCATAATAGCTTGACTTTAAATGGAATCTCAAATTTGCACAAAAAACTTTTTCTCTACAGAGTTCTCAAGGACCATATGCTTATATTCATAAAACATTTGAGGGGATACCTGTGCTAGAAAAAAAACAGGATATATTGCTATGGGTGTTTTAAAGAATGCCTTCCAAGTTAGAATAACACATAGCAACAAGCTGAGAGCTCTGTTCATTTCCAAGGCACTCAAATCAATGATAACTTTTGTTCCAGTAACAAGTGCTTGAACTTATTCACACCCCCCCATTTTAGCCCCAGCTACAAAAAGTTGGCCAGATTAGCACATTTTTCATGTTCAGTTCAAGTAAGGATCCTATCTACCCCTATCTCTCAGGAAACTGGCACTACTTCAAGACCCTGGGCCGATGTGACGTGTACTAATAACTATCCCCAACTATTGCATAAAGGTCCCCACATCTTGCTAAACAAACACTTTTTTCAGTATAAATCAGCTGTATGGAGCTGCAATGTTGAATGTGGAAAAGCCACAGGTATGTGTGTGTAACAAACTCCAGTGCACATAAATAAACCTACTTTTACAGACTTATCGATATACTCACTTATCTGAACTATACAAACCAAACTTGCATTAAACTACTTGTAGATCTTAAAGGAGAAGGAAAGGCTGTTTGCACTTAGGGGTGCCACATGTTTGGCACCCCCAAGTGATTGTATTGACTTACCTTAAACCCAGGGCCAGTGATCCTATCGGCAGAAAACTGCACCGGCCCAGGGTTTTTCTAGTAAGCACCATGGAGAAATCTTCTTCCTGCTTTTTACTCTACTGTGCATGCTGGTGCAGTTTATTTGAAAACGGGCCTTGGTGTCAGGTAGAAAATAATAATAACTCAGGGATGTCTAAGTTTTACAAACCCGCGGTGATTATATCTTTCATAGTAACATAGTTCAACCCCTCCAAATGAAACCCAGTGCACATATATACACACACACACACGCACACCGAACCCTCCATACACTCACAAACTATATATAATATATATATATATATATATAAATTACACAAAGTTTAACCCCAGCACTCCAATATAAAACCCAAAGAGAAACCTATTTTTGCACAGCTGAACTGTAACTAGTAAAAAAGACACTTTTAGTTACAAAGAAAGACCATACCTGCTTTTCTCTTTATTTAGCATGATCTCTTCCAAAAACACCATTAAATGGGTTAAATGGGAAAAGCAGGTATGGTCTTTCTCCCCCCAAAAATAACACTTTTTTCACTTAGGTAGGACTGACGCATGGACACTGCCTTGACGGGGCGCGTCAGCTTATGCATATTTTGTACAAACTTTGTAACTAAAAGTGTCTGTTTTTCTAGTTACAGTTCAGCTCTGCAAAAATAGGTTTCTCTTGGGGTTTTATATTGGAGTGCTGTGGTTAAACTTTGTGTAATTTGTTTATCAAGCCTCACCCACGTGCACCCAATAAAAAGGGATGAGCTGCAGTTTATTGTGTTTTATTATATATATATATATATATATATATATATATATATATATATATATATTAATTGTAGATTTTAGTATCACTGTAGCCTTGGATATCATGCTTGCCCAAGAAATCATCTAAGCACTTCTTAAACATTAACAGGATCAGCAACCACAACATGATCTGTCAGGGAATTTCACAACATCACTGTCCTCACTGTGAAGAACCACCTATGTTGCTTCAAATGATAGTTCTTTTCCACTAGTCTAAAGGGGTGTTCTCTGGTATGGTGATCCATTTTATGGGGAAAAAAGATCTTGTGCTATCTACAGTCATATGAAAAAGTTTGGGAACCCGTCTCAGCCTGCATAATAATTTACTCCACAGATAACAGTGGTATGTCTTTCATTTCCCAGGAACATCTGAGTACTGGGGTGTTTTCTGAACAAATATTTTTTAGTGAAGCAGTATTCAGTTGTATGAAATTAAATCAAATGTGAAAAACTGGCTATTCAAAAATTTGGGTACCCTTGTAGTTTTGCTAATTTGAATGCATGTAACTGCTCAGTACTGATTACTGGCAACACCAAATTGGTTGTATTAGCTTGTTAAGCCATGAACTTCATAGGCAGGTGTGTCCAATCATGAGAAACGATATTTAAGGTTGCCATTTGCAAGTTGTGCTTCTGTTTGACGCTCCTCTGAAGAGTGACAACATGGGATCCTCAAAGCAACTCTCAAAAGATCTTAAAACAAAGATTGTTCAGTATCATGGTTTAGGGGAAGGCTACAAAAATCTATCTCAGAGGCTTAAACTGTCAGTTTCAACTGTAAGGAATGTAATCAGGATATGGAAGGCCACAGACACAGTTGCTGTAAAACCCAGGTCTGGCAGGCCAAGAAAAATACAGGAGTGGCATATGTGGAGGATTGTGAGAACGGTTACAGACAACCCAAAGATCACCTCCAAAGACCTGCAAGAACATCTTGCTGCAGATGGTGTATCTGTACATCGTTCTACAATTCAGTGCAATTTGCACAAAGAACATCTGTATGGCAGGGTGATGAGAAAGAAGCCCTTTCTGCATTCACGCCATAAACAGAGTCACTTGTTGTATACAAAAGCTCATTTAGACAAGCCACAGTCATTTTGGAACAAAGTGCTATGGACTGATTGAGTTATTTTGGTCATAACAAAAAGCGCTTGGATGGTGGAAGAAGAACAAGGCATTCCAAAAAAAAAAACACCTGCTACCTACTGTTAAATTTGGTGGGGGTTCCATCATGCTGTGGGGCTGTGCGGCTAGTTCAGGGACTGGGGCGCTTGTTAAAGTCGACAGTCTGATACTTCAACCCAATATCGACAAATAATACTGACAAATAATAAACTGTTCAAGCAACAGTCACAAAGTTGAAGTTAAGCAGGGGTTGGATATTCCAACAAGACAATGACACTAAACACACTTCAAAATCTACAAAGGCATTTATGCAGAGGGAGAAGTACAATATTCTGGAATGGCCATCACCGTTACCCAACTTGAATATCATCTAAAATCTATGGGATGATTTGAAGCAGACTGTCCATGCTCGGCAGCCATCAAATTAAACTGAACTGGAGAGATTTTGTATGGACGAATGGTCAAAAAAGCCACCATCCAGAATCCAGACACTCACCAAAGGCTATAGGAGGTGTCTAGAGGCTATTACATTTGAAAAAGGAGACTCAACTAAGTATTGATGAAATATCTCTGTTGGGGTGCCCAAATTTATCCACTTGTCTAATTTTGTTATGATGCATATTTTCTGTTAATCCAATAAAATGTATGTCACTGCTGAAATACTACTAGTTCCATAAGGCATGTTATATATTAAAATGAAGTTGCTACTTTGAAAGCTCAGCCAATGATAAACAAAACTCCAAAGAATTTTGAGGGGTTCCCAAATTTTTTTTATATGACTGTTTCAATAATGCCCTCTATAATGTACTTATAAAGAGTAATCATGTCCCGTCCTAAGTGCCCTTTTTCCTTTAAGTTTTGTTATTTAATCTGAATTAATTTAAACACTATACAAAGCAGTAATAACAGTAGTATTAATAGTAGTAGGTAAACAAAAAAAAAGATTTTTCCCCCAGTGAAAGCTATTTGATTTATGTAAAACAAAAACACCATTGCTGTTGGATTAGAAAAGCACTGGGCCTTTAGGCTCATTACTTTATTTGGTCATAGACTTCTTTTAAGATCTTTATTTGTTACATAACAGTGCACAGTGTTTCCTTTAATATTTACAGTTTCACAGTAATAACAACACTGTCATAAACGATATAATATTTTTGTAGCAATAAATGGCAATAGATCAATGGCAAAAACAGTTATATATATTATGGCTTAAAATTATGACCACAAAATACATTTAGAGGATAAATGAATAGGTGTGCAAACAAAAGAAACTTTTACAACTTTAGTTTCAAAGCTCTCTTTTTAGGTTTTTGTCTCAACCCATTTATCACATTTTGCTGAGTGTGTGGGAAGACATGTCAAGTTTGACAGTGAAATCGAACACATTTAATCAATTATCTACAATTACACAGGAAACTGCAAATTCTCCCAATTCATTTGAAACAGATTATTGAAACTATTGGATAAAGTGGTGCACATTGTCAAACCAGAATCGTTATATTACAATATACTTTACCTACAGAGAGCCCTAGTCACAAATGAAAAGCAAACAGGCTGATGCATGGGATTCTAGCAATCTATTAATACAGGGTATGTGCTGCCTTTATTAAGCGATGCTGTGAAATCTCATAAGGGCACTAGCAATGCTTTTGTTGCTTATATCAACTTCCACAGAGCAGAACAGCCTCGGAACATAGTAAGTGTTCTACATGTGCCTTCAAAAATCTCACACAGGCTTAAAGTAATTAAATACATTCTCAACAAGTAATAAGTATCAAATGGACGTACTGCTGACAAAGGCAATATCAAGCTGACTCCAAACATATACTTTCAAAGCAGCTGATTATTAAATATGTCACTGAATGAAAGCAAGCTTGCAATGAAAAATAAAAATTTGATTTCAAAACAATGGTGCACACCAACACTTGGCAAGTTCTTGGGAAAAAAGTAATATAATTACTTTTGAATCAATAAACATTTTTCCTTCAGCCTTGGGCATTCTGGAGAAAAGTGATTACATTGACCCGTTTACCCTGTGGCTTGTAAACAGCTAACCTGCATTTATTACAGAGATGATATTTGGCGTGTGTTTTGGGCAGCATCACATTTTTTAATCTCTTAGATAAAAAGCTTAACAGGTTCATGTTCTTCAGCCCAGGTACTTAGCTCTATCAGATAATCAATAAGGCCATTGCAGGACTGCAGAGTAATTGTATCTTACCAACTTAAACAGAACACTAGTCTGCGTTTCAAATAGCAATCACAGATTCACTGAAAGCTTCTGGACTGGAAGGCACAATCCCAAAATCAGATGCCAGTGTGTATGCTAATGTTCATTTAAAATAATTTGAAAATTGATATAAAGCTAATACACACAGAGAATGCATTTAGAATAGACAATTATTGTTGATGGAAAGTCTTTGCATTCTTAAAATTCTGTGGGTGTCACATCTTGGCCAGTTGCATATACGGTTTTACAATAGGGATAACCTTTGCCGCAGATGCTAAGGGTTCAGAGCTGCCTTATGGAGACTTGGGGGCAGATTCACTAAAGGGCGAAGTGACTAACGCTGGCGAAAATTCATTTCGGCACTTCGCCAATTTACTAACGGTAGCTGGCGTAAATTCGCTGGCGTAATTTCGTCAAGGAGATAGATTCTGGCACAACTTCGCACTCTAACGCCAGGCGAATTTATGGTCTGGCGAAAGAGCGTTACTACGCAAATTCACTAAGTTTTTGATTTTACTGACCCTTACCTCTATCGCCAGACTTGCCTTCACCACCTCAGACCAGGCAAACTGCAATAGAGTAGATAGGAGTTCCTCAAAAAAAAAGTTTAACATTTTTCTAAGTACCTGGCGTTTTTTCCTATTTAAAGGGTGATAGACTGAAAAAGATTGTAAAATTTTTTTTCGGGTATCCTCCTTACCCCCTACATTTGCTAACATACGGCACCTAAACTATACAGTGGGCACATGTGTAGGGCATTATTACAACTTTTATATAATTTTATTAATGTTCCCGGGCCTTGTGTAGTGTAATGTATTTGCTGCAGCATATACGGCCATTGTACTTTAACTGCACGCCGTATGCTAATTCGCCAACGCTAGTGTAACGTCGAACTGCTGGGCGTAATTTCGCCAGCGTTCGGTATCCTGTGTGCAACTTCGGATCTTCATGAATTAACGTTGTCCAGGCGAATTTACGCCTGGCGAAGTGTTGCGATGTGCGCGAAGCCATAGCTGGCGAATTTTCGCCTGTTACTGAATTTGCCCCTAAGTGACTTTTCAAATGAAGTTCTGTTTTCAGTACATAGGTTTTCAAAACTGTACATCCTAATTTGTTATGGGTTATTCGTTGGGGCAGTTGCTTTTCTATCCTTTTGTGCTACCAAACTATGGCAAACTGAAGAATGAAGAGCAAGGATTTGAGCAGAAAAGTACATAATAAATCTTTAGTATGAGGAAGCTTATATTAAATTTTCATTTTCGCGATAGTAGATTTAAGGTATGAAGATCCTAATTCCGGAAAGATCCGTTACCCGGAAAACCCCAGGTACCCGGCATTCTGGATAACAGGTCTCATATATGTGTGTGGGTGTGTATATATATATATATATATATATATATATATATATATATATATATATATATATATATATATATATATATATATATATATATATATATTGTATATACATATATATATATTTATATATATACCCCCTCTTGTAAAATATAAGGATATTATAAGTTACTGAGGCCAAAGGCCGAGTGTTTTTATACAGGTCATGGAACTCTGAGGTAACTTCTAATATCCTCAAATTTTACAACTGGGGGTACTTTATTTATTATAATACACAAATTTGTGATGTGACAGAAATGACAGAAAATTAGAACTCACCGTTTATAAGAATATAATTTAAAAGATATTCATCGCTTTTGTGTATTATATATAACTATATAAAATCATATAATATCACATCTTATCACATATATATCACATCTTATCCGACGTTTCGGTCCCACATGGGGACATTTCTCATCCATGTAAAGTGATCTGTTTTTTTAAAAATACCTTTTTGAAGGCTCCCAGTGTGCACTCACTTTACACTGATCTGTATTATAAACACATATGTGTTTGTGTATATATTATGCACACAAAAAAATTAAGTTTGTCAACCCCCCTCAGCCTACACAATAATTTACTCCACTTTCAACAAAAAAGATAACAGTGGTGTATGTCTTTCATTTCTCAGGAACATTGGAGTACTGGGGTGTTTTCTGAACAAAGATGTTTAATGAAGCAGTATTCAGTTGTATAAAATTAAAGCAAATGTGAAAAACTGGCTGTGCAAAAATATGGGTACCCTTGTAGTTTTGCCAATTTGAATGCATGTAACTGCTCAATACTGATTACTGGCAACACCAAATTGGTTGTATCAGCTCATTAAGCCTTGAACTTCATAGACAGGTGTGTCCAATAATAAGAAACAGTATTTAAGGTGGCCAATTGCAAATTGTGTGTCTGTTTGACCATGACAGCATGGTATCCTCAACTCTCAAAAGATCTGAAAAAAAGATTGTCAAGTGTCCTGGTTTAGGGGAAGTCTACAAAAAGCTATCTGAGAGGTATAAACTGTCAATTTCAACTGTAAGGAATGTAATCAGGAAATGGAAAGCCATAGGCATAGTTGCTGTAAAACGCATGTCTGGCAGACCAAGAATACAGGAGTAGCATATGCGGAGGATTGTGAGAAATGTTACAGACAACCCAAAGATCACCCCCAAAGACCTGCAAGAACATCTTGCTGCAGATGGTGTATCTGTACATCATTCTACAATTCAGCGCAATTTGCACAATGAACATCTGTATGACAGGGTGAGAAAGAAGCCCTCTCTGCACTCACGCAACGAACAGAGGCGCTTATTGTATGCAAAAGATCAGTAAGACAAGCCACAGTCATTTTGGAGACAAAAATTTAGTTATTTGGTCATAACAAAAAGAGCTTTGCATTGTGGATAAAGAACACTGCATTCCAAGAAAAACACCTGCTGCCTACAGTCAAATTTGGTGGAGGTTCCATCATGCTGTAGGGCTGTGTGGCTAGTTCAGGGACTAAGGCCCTTGTTAAAGTTGAGGGTCAGATGAATTCAACCCAATATCAACAAATTCTTCAGGTTAATGTTCAAGCATCAGTCACAAAGTTGAAGTTACGCACAGGTTGGATATTCCAACAAGATAATGACCCTAAAAAAACTTCATAATCTACAAAGGCATTTATGCAGAGGGAGAAGTACAATATAAATAATGAATAATAAAATTCATATTTATATTTAGGCAGACATATTAAAAGCAGAATTTAAATAAAAAGCAAAATCAACTGTAATTTTTACACGGTTTAAGGATGAGCTACAAATGAACTGTGAAATTAACCAACACCAAACAGGCTGCCAGTGAACATTATCCATACTGTCAGAGAGATCTAAAAATGCTTGAGTGCTAATGGTTTAATTATGTTGATACGTTACTAATACCTTGAATGTGGGAGACAATCCACACGCATCAGTCTACTATCGTTTTACACTGTATCCCAAGCAGTACATATTCTATATGCCCACAATCTCTTCCAAGTTCAACAATACATTCCTTTTGCCCATGGTGATTAGGGAGAGTTCATAAAATCAAGGCAGTGTATGTGTACAAATATATGGGGGGTAAGCCTGGTCTATGTGGCTTTTGGTGGATGTTCAACATTTCACCCACATTTAGCATATAACAGCAATATCAAGGGTCTCAAACATTAGGGGGGTTATTTATTAAACAACTAATTTTTAAATGAGTAAAAAAAAAAACTAGATTTTTTCGTAATTATTAAACTAAAAGTTCAAATAAAAAAGTACTCCATCTCAGACCTGTCGAGTTCATGTAGAAGTCAATGGCAGATAGCCGGTTGGCATTATCCATGCTGGGTTCCGTACAATAATCCGGAAAAGTTTTCGGAGTAAAATCCAAAAATCATACTATTAGGACTTTTCATTATTTTATCAAGTCTTTTCCCGGACAAGAAATGTTTGTCAAAATGTATTGACAAATAGGGGTGAAAGTCTGTGCGGATTTAGTGGTTTTTTTGAGTTTTTGAGTGGTTTTCAGCAAATAGTGAGAACATTTCGGATTTTGATAGATTACAGTTGGGAACATTCCCGACATAGGACATGCTTTTTTATTTCTGCTATATACACTATATATATGTGTGTTTTTAACTTAGCTAAGCATAACTTGGACCAGTTCTTGTACCCATGGCAGTCCTATTGGTTGATGAAATAAACAGCAAAATTACCCAGTAAAAATGCTTTTTAATGCTCAAACCTTTTCGCACATATTTTGTCAAACAGACAAAGATATTTTTCTTGATAAATCTGTTAATTTGTTAAAAAAAACTTTCCAGGTTGTTTAATAATAATGTGTTATTAAATGCTGAAAATCAGAAAGCTTATGGTATCCATAAAGCAACTGTAACAGTGCTACAGTGCAACCTATTATCCAGAATGCTCGGGACCAGGGGATTTCTGGATAACAGATCTTTCTGTAATTTGGATATTCATCCATATCTGTACTATGACATGGTTGTAAGCATAAAAAGCTTACTGAAAAAAGCTTTGTTCAGGCACTGAGCAGACACTATCTAGCTCAATGCATTCCTATAACACACAAGTCAGAAATCAAGCCTGGCTGTTTAGTACCTGACCACTAAGCTTTGCCTTAGGACTCTTTCCCCCGTAAGACATAAATGTGCCTGACAATGTCCTCCTGTGGAAACATAGTTTGCAGCAAATAAAGCAAATGTCAAATAACCACAGGATATAACTGAAATATCAGATTTTGTTTGTGGAAATGGGAAAAAAATGTATTTTAAACTTTTAGGAAACGAACGATTGTCTAAAGTTATGGATTTCTGAATAAGAAAAAAAACGGCAAGCTATATGTATTTGAGGCAGGGGGTTAGATATGAGTATTCTTTTCACATAGAGAGGTGCGCAAAGTAATGAATAGGCACCTACTTAACACTACTGTGGTATAGTGGCTAAATAAAAGGGAAAGAGCTACAGCTAAAAGCTCTCACATTTTATCACTTCAGTTATTGGATTTTCATTACTGCAAAAATACAGCAGCTTTACCACACAGTTGCAATCAATAAACTACATCAGCAGCTACATTTAGATCAAGTGGCAAATGTGTGCTGCCAGTTCAGATAAAACACTTCATTGTTAACACAACTGACTCTTTGCAAATCAACAGAAGCAGTACCAAAGGGCTGGGAATGGGCAAGGGCAGCCCTGGTTTAAAGGCACACCAAGGGGCAGATTTACATAGGGTCGAATATCGAGGGTTAATTAACCCTCGATATTCGACTGCCGAATGTAAATCCTTTGACTTCGAATATCGAAGTTGAAGGATTTACCGCAAATAGTTTGATCGAACGAAAAATCGTTTGATCGAGCGATTAAATCCTTCAATTCGAAGGATTTTAATCCATCGATCAAACGATTTTTCTTCGACCTAAAAAAAACATTAGAAAGCCTATGGGGACCTTCCCCATAGGCTAACATTGCCCTTCGGTAGGTTTTAGGTGGCAAAGTAAGGGGTCGAAATTTTTTTTAAAGAGACAGTACTTCGACTATAGAATGGTCGAATAGTCGAACGATTTTTAGTTTGAATCATTCGATTCGAAGTCGAAGGTCGAAGTAGCCAATTCGATGGTCGAAGTAGCCAAAAAAATCATTCGAAATTTCAAGGTTTTTTTTTATTCCTTCACTCGAGCTAAGTAAATGGGCCCCTTATGGTTGGCGAGATGTGAGAAATCCAATGATTTACATCAAGGCTTAATTACTAACAAAGCTTTTTGACAATTTTTTGGAATGTTAACAAGTCAACCAATTGTCAATGAAATGCCTGTATAACAACATAGTTCTGTTTATTTCTATTAAATTAGCGTAGTAAGCTCATTACAATTATTAGCTGCTTGTATTAGCCATTTCTGAGCTTACTTTTTCTTCTATGTCCAAATAAAGAGCGATCCATATATCATAAATAAATGCATACTACACTTTTTTTTCCTGTTGGAGCGCACTAACTGCAATACATTATGGAACTTAGCAAGGCTGTATTTCACTAGGAACAGAAGTGCTTTCTATAAGTCACAGAAAGCAAGAAAAACCAAGACATATCACTTCCAACAATTCATAATATTCTGGTGGCAGAAGGGTTCATTTTGTGTGACGGGAACTCATCGAAAAGAGCTGAAAATGTCACCCCATGAATATATGTCAGAGTGATTCCATATATTAGCAAGACTATTATTCTGGATGCCGTCCTAGTGCTTGACAAATATTAATAAGTAAGGTCTGGCAAATGCCAGGAGGACCAGGGTGAATAAGGGCATTTAACCCAATCTTAATATCATTTTAATGTCATTTTCATATTATTTCATAGTTTGTAATCCTTTGGTTTTGTACATGGTAATAATTTATATTTTGCTGTGTATAGCAATTCCTCTCTTTCCTAATATCTATTGATGCTCATTTTCATATCTACTTCCTCCTCCAAGTCAATGCTAACAGCAAACCAATGTTCAGTGCCATTATGGCGGTAAGAGCACAGTCATTAGTGAGAAACGTGCAACCTTCTCCACACTGCCATTACTTGCACTCGGAGACCAGAAAATGTCAGAAAAAAAGGATATAAATGGCATTGGGAAACAAAGTTTACCTTACACTGACTGTAAGGCAAGTGAAGCTTCTCTATGATGCACAGGTAAATGTATGGCTACGTAGCACTATAAACAATAAGTCAGAAACAGATCTGAAAGGTTAAGCCTTCCCTACAGAGAAACCATAGCCCTGCTGTTCACTTTGCATTAGCTAAAGTAGCATATAACAAATCAGCTGTTACTCTATAAAAGGCTGCCACCAGTATGAAAATACCTAACTGTGATACTATAGGCAACTGTATAAGTACACTTTATTTTTGTATTGCAGCCCCTGAATTTCTATTTTAGTTGATAAAGTCTTAAACAATGCAGCTGTATACTGCTTGCCCATTAAGTATCGAGTCTATAAAGATCCAGCGCATATTTACATATGCAGTACTCTGGGTTTAGGAAGTATCACAGCCATGTGATCTGAACACAGTTAGGACTATTTTTATACCCTGGGCTTCAATGCTTCAAAGAGGCATGCAGTTGCATAGCCACATATTAGGTTTTCTCCAAAAATCCTATGTACATTATGGATACTAGTATTGCCAAGCAAAATGTCTTGAATTGGCACAAAAAACTGTAACTCCAAACCAGGGGTCCCCAGCAGTTTTCACTCGTGAGGCACACTCAAATGTAAAAGAATGTCGCAACATAAGCATGCAAAAGGTTCCTGGGGATGCCAATTATGGGCTGTGACTGACTATAGGTAGCTCCTATTTGGACTTGCAGTCAATGGTTTGGCAGAATACCTGTTTTATATGCAACCAAAGCTTGCCTTTAAGACAGGAATTAAAAAAGAGCAACATCCAAGGGGTTGGAGAGTAACATGTTGCTCATGAGCCACTGGTTGGGGATCTACATCTACAATTATTGGCAATTCATGACATATTGGTCACCAATTGTAGTAGCAGGGATTAACGTGCCTGGTCCTGGGCAGGGAAGGTTAACCACTGGATGTTGTAAAGCAATGCCCTAAGACATGCAAAATTAATTTCTTGTTCTACCTCTCTTTGTAAGAACACACAAAATAACCAGCCATAAGCAGCCTAAATCTGAAATTCTATAAAGCTATGAACTTTAATGATAGATGTTCTTTATTTTAATGTCACTGGAGCTGAAGGTAAGGGAAAACCTTAAAGTTGAATTCCTGTTGCATTGTCTTTTCCTGTATTAGTAGTCCTAGCTACCCAGGAAGCAATAAGGACTGTCTATGTAGAAATAAAGGAAGCTTCTTTTACAGCATATCAAAAAGACATGACAGTGCAGCTAGCGTTCTCACAAGAGTACACAACAGATTTGTACTTTGGGGATGCAAGCTGTATTGCTTGGAAAATGTAAAAAATAATCTAGTCTTCAACTGGATATTCCTATATGGGGCCATCTATGATATGGCTGTATACAATACATTCTTCCACTGAAGGGCAGATAGATATATTACTTAACCATCAAATGAACAAATATATACACTGATAAGAGTCATCATTTGGGCTTGTTTTTCCTTTTGATTGAACAAGGTTAGTGCAATCACACAAATGCCAAATTGTTAATTAGGAAGGCCCACAATGGGACCAATTATAATGTAGTTCAGTGAAAAATAACCAAGGTTGTATAGAATAATAGGTTTAAGCCAGTTAAAGATTATTTTATGATCTCAAACTAGACCAAAAATAAGCAAGCTCAACAGGAAAAATGTAAATGGTCAGCTAGACAAGTCTCATTGTTTAGGATAGTTTTGGAGATGGACTGTACCGTGTACCTAATGGTAAAAGAAAATCCTTGGCTAAATTATCAAGACAGGCACTGAGATGAATGCTGCTGTGTAAAGAAATAAATATTCATTCTCAAATCATTTTTTTAAATTAACCCAATCCAATACACCCACTTGTTTCTGCAAACACAAACACATAGACAATCTGTCATTTATGCACATAATACATTTAAATAATTACTCATATCTTGTTTTCAGTATCCTACTGCACATTACAGAACAAAGAGATAATTATGCAACTTTGCATGAGTCATCAGGCAACAAATAGCATTTTGCACACATGTTTTTTGTTTTGCTAGGAGGATCCTTCAGATCACCTCCACAATACAGGTGTTCTAAATCTAGCCAACCTTGAAATTGAGATTTCTGAGATACTAACATGGGTCTCTTTCTGATTTTATTTAAATGTGCACTAAAAAATAAGAAGGTTGACACCTTACACAGGCTGGTGCCTGGAGCACTTAAAGACTATTTGAAATGTGCACACTATGCAGTTTCCAAATGAATGAAGTTTTTATCCCTTTCAATCTTAGAGAACTCAGCCCTTTCATACTTAATCCAGAATAATGTATTTGGGAAAATAATTAGCCCCTTTGTTCCAAAACCGCACAGCCTTAAAATGCTTAACTATCAAAACTATGGCAGGGGACAATTATCACCCTTACAGGATGGCCCAGTGGAAGTAGGCCCCAGTTACTGGAAAGTGTTTGTTTTCTATTTTAGAGCAGCCACTTTGAAATACACAAAGCAGTTGTAAAATTGGCTTAAAATTGACCAAACAATGTCCAAATTATTTTCATATGTAGCCAGTTAGTGAGTGTTCATTTGTTTATTAGAGATGAGCTAACTGCAATCATGATAAACATGAGCCTATCCTAAGCACAAAACAAATATATACATATATAGAATGATGAAGGATCAGCACACTCTGATTCTTGTGAATGAAGTGTTTATTTGTAACACAGCATTGTATTTGATGTTCCGGTCAAGGATTTATATATCAAGGGTATATATATATATATATATATATATATATATATATATATGAAAAAGAGATAAAGTTTATTTTTTATTTTAACGTTTCAGTCTTCCTTGAGACCTTTGTTAAGGTAAAGGTCTCAAGGAAGACTGGAACGTTGGAATAACAAATAAACGTTATCTCTTTTCCCCATATTGTAAGACCTGTTAGCGCCTTGCTTTACATGATATTCTACATGAATTTTCTGCAGTGTGCACTCAGGCTTTTTCTCCAGTAAGTAAGTGCAGCTATTTTTCATATATATATATATATATATATATATATATATATATATATATATATATATATATATATATATATATATATAGTATTGTATGTTTTAAAGGAGAAGGAACGGATAAAATTAAGTAAGGTTTATTAGAAATGTCTATATAAATACACTCGTAAACCCTCGAAGTAATGCTGCTCTGAGTCCTCTGTCAAAAGAAACAACGCATTTATTTCCTTCTATTGTGTATACATGAACTTCTGTATCAGACTTTCTGTTTTCAGCTTAAACCTCCAGGGCACTGCCTTGAGCATGCTCAGTTTGCTCCTCTCCCCCTCCCTCCTCCCCTCCCTGCTGTAAACTGAGCCCAGAGCGAGCAAGGAGAGACTCAGGCAGGAAGTGATGTCACATCAAGCCAATATGGCAGTTGCTATCCTAAACAAATAGAGAACACTTCAAGAGCTGTTTACTCAAGTATGGTAAACATTATGCAGAACAAATATAGTGTTATAGCTTGCACTATTGTGGCTAATCTATTAGCAATAAACTGTTTCAGTAGCTTTCCTTCTCCTTTAAAAAAACAGTAGTTTGTGGCACTATAGCTTTCTGTGTGTGTGCATTCCTACCCTGTATTACTGCATTTATATATGAGCTGGAGGAGCCATATTCCAATCTAACTTGGGATTCAGTGGATGTTAAGCTATTTCAAAGGTAAAACACAATTCTTTGCCCAATGAAAGGAATTTCTACATATATTTCTGAGGCATGTGCATCATTCAACTATTTCCACATATTATTCATGTAGCAAAGTGTATCTTTCGTTTCAGAATTGCACATGTTTTGTATTCCATCACTAACATTAAATAGTTTTGCCCATAACAAAACACAATGTTTCATTTATTCCAGATGTCTAATCCGATCCCCAAAGACTTTACCATTCATGTTGGTGATTTTAGTTCATTACAAAAATACAAACCTATGTAATACACCCAGGGGGCAGAGCAACTTGCAGTATCAGCTTGTTCTGTGGTGTAAAATCAATGTCTATCTCAACAAACAATGGGAGAAGACATTGATTATATGTATCTGGGAAGTTCTTGCTAAATCAGCTTTTACAGAGATCTGTGAGGATTCAAAGGACTATGTTTATCAAGTAAGCAGATGTTGGCTTTATAACAGGACCATATCATATTGCCAACTTTGTGTCCCTCACATAAGCATATACCCATTAGTTTTAAGTACGCTGTCAATTTTTACACTTCCTACACCACACCCTAAATACAATATAACATCAATTACAAAGTTTCTGTCTACAAAATATGGCTGTTGTATATATGTGTATATATATATATATATATATATATATATATATATATATATATATAGCAACTTTACCTATATATATATATACACACACACCTTTTTGAGAAAGGTCTCACAAAGGGACTGAAATGTTGACTGGGACTGAATCTATATACTATAATGCTGTAACATGAACCAGTAGATAGCACCTAGGCATTTGCCTACCATTTCTGAGTGCACCACTCTCTGGACTATATATATATATATATATATATATATATATATATATATATATATATATATATATATATATATATATATATATATATATACTTGAAGAGTAACCAATAGTGCTCCAGAATGTCGATCACTACCAGCTTGCTTGATATATATATTAAACAGCACAGATATTCTGCAGCTCAGAAATCACAGCCAGAGCAAGGTCTCACAAAGAGACCAAATTGTTGAACTATATACTATAATGTTGTTATATGACTCAGTAGATACACCTGGGCCTGGGCATTTGCCTACCATGTTAGAGCAGCCCAGAAATGCATGTTTGCATGGATATAGTGTAAATAACTGACAAATTAATATTTATGCAATCCACACATTTCACATTGTTTACAAAAAGTTGAAGAAAAGGACATTTTGGTACATTTGTATTATATAAAATTATTGTACTATCACCATCATTATTTCCACCCACAACATATACACTGGATCTTGCTATAAATGGCCATTTTTTGCAAATGTAAGCTCCACTTGGGAAAGTACTATGGTAAATAATGAATTTTTAATTCACAGATTTTTACTAAATTTACTAATTGTAAAGTGCTGTGGAATAATAATAATAATAGAGCATAATAAATATATTGTACATAAACCCTTTACAGTAGCATATAGCTGTCAACATCAACATTTTCAACATTTCTACATCCAGTTAATCCAAAACGTAATCAAATGAACACAGCAAAGAGTAAATAAAAAATAGGGATATTATTTTACAGGTAAAAACCTATAACTAGGTTTCAAAGATAGATGCAGTTTTTATGTAGCTGGTGAAGATATTCTCTTGCCATCAAAATTTGGCAGGAGCAAAAAGAGAATAATGGCCATGGAAGTAAAAAAATTATTTTTCTACCACAATAATTTTTCAAAATACACATCCAGCACCTGACCTCCCATTTTAATCAGCTGCTAGATATTTACAACACATTATTATTATTATTCCTGTTTTTTGTGCCTAACAGAGAAAATATGTATGTTACATTTGGCTTTATGTATGGCTCTTTGTACTGGCTATGAGCAAGTGTACATGCGTTTGTTAGTTTATAGCTATGTGGTCAGATGCTGCTTGTTCTAACCGGAATCTAGCTACAGTATAGTAGTGTGAATGTGAGTGAGCGTATCAAAGAGAATACAGAAAAAGAGTGCCCATTCCATTGAAGTCATGCATGACATGGCGGAACATGTTAGCCAAAAACCCATTTAATGAGATTAGGGAGGGGGCAAGGGACTGTGCAGGAGGGCCAGTGGTTATACAAACATTGGGGCACTTGAGATGCCTCAAGAGAATTGTTGCTTTACATCAGTTTTGAATGCACCGGCATAATTTCTGAATAAAGATAATAATTAGATGCCTAAATTCCATGAAGAAAGGTTCACAAATCTGCACCTCTTTGTTAGAAATGCCACATCTCTACTTCCATATTTGCAGTTCAATAATCTGTTTTCTACCTCATCCTGCTAAAAAAATAAAATGACTATTTTTTTACCAGTAAACAAAATTTGTAACCAAAGCTATTGTTACAATTGTCTGACAAGCTTCTAAACTTGTAAAAGAAAAATTAGGGTCAAATCACACCAATTCTTTCATTTTAGAATATATTTTTATCTATATACCTGTGCCCTCCCCTCAATATTCCTTCAAAATTTTACCAGCATATAAAAAAGGATAAATATATATATTTATTAATACTGTGATTCTGTATGTATCATTTAAATGATTACCATGGAAACTAACTTCTACCAATTCACAGAATTTAGAAATAAATAAAATAGATCACTGGAGATGGACGGGAAAAATACTCCACAATCTTTATCCAGTTCTTTATATTGCTGAGCACTAGCACGTGGGTGTTTGTCCACTGCTGCCAGATTTGGGGATGTGGTTGAGGCAGAGTAGACATGCCAAATCTGAAGGGATCCAAAATGGCATCTCTAAGGGGCTGATTTACCAAAGCTAAGTTTTAGGTTTTTTTACAATTTGAAAAAAAACAAGGTGAAAAAATGCAAGTACAAATATACTCCAGAATTTCCTTTGGAACCTCAAATAATATGCATTTATTAAAGAATAAAACCACAAAAAGTCGCCAGAAAAAAACTTGGAAAGTAAAACCTGGCGAGGTTCAATAGGAGTCAATGGACATTCAGCTCTGATCTCAAAATCACGCAACCTGCACTCTGCTTCTGACCTTCGCCTTTCTTCTCCTGTCATAAATTCAGCCCATTCCTGTCTAAAAAACATCTCTAGGGCTTCTCTGGAATTCTCTGCCTTGAGCCGTCAGAATTTCTCCTTCCTTCGAAACTTTCAAACTATCCCCAAAGACACACCTGTTCAGGGAAGCTTTTTCAAGGTATATTAATTAACCAGACATAAATATATTATAAATCACAAATTTGTTTCTATAACCCTTATGTCTCAATTGTACCCTAACCTTTAGGCTGTTAGGCTGTGAGTAGGGCTCTTTAATCCTATGTCATATACCTTTTGTGCCTTATATCACATACAGCTGCATCTCAGAAGTTTTCCTTAAAGTCAATAGTGTAATATAAACTAGAAGATCTGGGACCCTCTTAATAACTGTACTGGGTGCTCAGTAAAGGACTGTGTCCAAACAACACAAGGGGAAACCACCAAACACACTTCACTTTCCCAAATATGCCCACCCTCCCATGCTCCATCACAATTTCTAATGCGATAAACACAATTGCTTCTGCTATCAATTCTGCTATCATAACTGAGTTGATTGCCTCAGTAAAAAAATAAGTTACAAAGTTAAAAAGCATCCTACTAATAATATATTGATTCATAGAAGTATGGCTAAAAAAGATACTGGATCAGATATATTTATCAAGCTACACACACACATTAACCTGTGACTTTTTTTTAGCATTCCTTTAAAAATTTTTTATTCATTTATTTATTTCAAATTAGTGTCATGAGAGAGCTTAGCTCATAAAATGTTCTTAGAGCTTAGAGCTTTGACCTTTACAAGGTATGATTTATTTTATCCAGAGACTTGCATTTATTAAAGCAGTCTTTTGGTGATTATGCATTTGCTGCTTTTAGCCTGTGCAATATGTGGATATTGGATTCAATGACTTCTCCTCAGACAAGACACGATAACAGAAATACATGTAATCGTTTCCAAAGGAATACTAAGATAAAGGCATCTTAAAATGACATCTGGATTTCAGGGTTTACACAGTTGTTTGTTGTCATTTACGAAGTTAGCAAAAAAACAGTTTGTTTGGTGAATGGTTGGCCAAACTGGCTCAGTTTGTCCCAAAAAGCCACCCACCAAATCAGAGCCTGTGCAGCCCCATCAGGAGGAAGACTTCTTCAACAGCCCCACATGGTCTTATCTAACCGCATTCTAGATTTTGGCCATATAAACAGGCAAAGAACATTTTAGCATATGAGAAAACGGGTCAGAATACCAATACAAAGTCAAACCCATATATAGTTGCAACTTGGTGATATGGTGGCAATAATATCTAAACATACAGTAAACACAAAGGGTTATCCTGATCCTGTCCCATACCTGTATTAAGACTGCATTCAAAACAGAAAAGATTGAAATGAATTGGCAAAAACACAATCTCCTCAAGAATGGGACATTCTCATGGAACAATGAAGACATGACAAAACTTAGTATGAATTTAAATAAGAAACATAATATAGTAACTAGAGGAAATGTTATCTATTTTTACCTACACAGACAGCAGAAAGGCAGTGCTTTAAAGGAGAACTAAACCCCGCCAATATTAAAAACTCCTACTCACTACCCTACATAGTATGCCCTCCCTGCCCCCTCCCGCATAGGTGATTACCCCTGAAAGAGCATATAATTCATTACTCATGTATAGGTACAGAGAAAGTGCATCAGAGCTTGTGGATGCCATCTTCCGGCTCTTCGGGTCATGTTCCTTCCCTTCAGCAACTTCCGGCACTTTTGGCACATGCGCAATTGCTACAAACTGGAAGACTTCTCCAACTGTGCATGTGCCAATATGGTGTTCACTTCCCAAAGAATACAGTCAAGCCAAAGATGGCACCCATGAGCTCTGCTGCGATTACTCTGCACCTATATGTGATTAATGAATTAGGGGTACTTTCAGGGGTAATCACCTATGCGGGGGGAAGCAGGGAGGGGGGACTATGTAGAGTAGTGGGTAGGGTTTTTTTTATAATTGTGGGGTTTAGTTCTCCTTTAAGAATCCTTTATAAAAATTTTCAGCTAGTCTCATCCTCCATATTATTAGTTACAAAGACAGTGGAATTTTTGTCCAAACTATCCCCAGTTGTATATATTTCACACATTTTAGAACTGAATAATTATGAAAAAAACACTATGAGAAAATTTTAAAGAAAACTATCAAGGCAAAAAAGTACAACTAAGTTGAATATAGATGTCATAGCTATAGTATTAAAGGAGAAGGAAAGTCAAAAATAAATTTCAGCTCTAAGTGTTGCCAATGAACAGAACATATCTTTAACAGCAAACATTCCCTCATTAGTTTCTTCCCTAATATAAAGGCAGCAATCGTTTTAAAAAAAAGTTTAAACATGTATATAAAATCATACCCAGTTTGCAGTCCGAAAATCACTCAGAATAGCGCACACGCATGCGCAATAGTTAGCAGCAGTGCCCTGCGCATGCGCACTAGAATCTGATGTGTACCTTTGGTAGAGATGACGTTGTGGTCACGTGATGGAGCCGTACGTCATCACTGACCTCTCTGCCCCGCCTCATTCATTCTATCTCCAATCGCGATCCTGCTTCCTATGACACTCAGTGAGGTTTAAAGCTCCTGCGCTCACTCTGGTTTAAATTTACAGCTTGTCAGCGAGCAAGCGCAGGAGCTGAGGGGCTAAGCTGTTAATAAAGATAAAAAGCAATCCAGCGAACGGGTATATCTGACTGAGCTCTGCAGTGATTTATTATAAAAAAAATGAAAGGACGCATACCTTTATTGTTAACTCTAAAGCTCTAGGAGCTTGCCCAGGGCGGAAGTGATGTGCCTATTTGAAAATGGCGGCACCAAAGTTTACATTACAGCAAGACTTCTAGACGCTGGTGGCCAAAAACTATTCTGAAATTACAGTTTTCATTGCGGTGTTTCAGAAGGGGGCCTGATGACGCACAAAGTGGAGTAGGTTATATTTTTTTCGTTTCCTTCTCCTTTAAGAATCTAATAATCAATTGTGCTGTGTCATAAAGAACATGGATTCTTAGTAACAATCATGAAAAATACTGAAACTTTTCTTGAGGTTCTCAAATCCTGATATGATCGAACAGTATACAATATAATTATAGTGCACTTTTGGGCTAAGCTTTCAGGCAATAATGTGTCTAAAAACACTAATACCTCTAAAAAAGGGCTTCCAACATAAGCAGAACGTGTTCCCACACTAACACTAGCAATATTATGGTTGGCTTTAAGAAAATAAACTGTGCACTGCTTGGAAAAAGCATTATTTACAGGACCATGCAGTGTTCCATGTACAGTATATGGCACTCATCAGTACTATCAACTGTATTATATAACTAGCAAACCACTTACTCCCCACTTCACATCTTTCCAACCCTTTCCTCAAAAAGAACATGTCACCTCCATGCTGCATCCAGCTTCTGTGAGTCTCGATTGCATGGTCTTGGCATGTTCCTGTTGCTGTAACTTCATCTAGATTGCTTTTCAGCCGCATCTAAAAGTGCCAGAGTTGTACGGGAGAGGGATGAGTCACCAATGGATCATGCAATCACAAGAGAAAAAATATATAAACCATAATGTACATTTCCCTTCAAAATAACATTCTTGCATGCATGTTTTAGTCAGACACTAGATTTTATAGAGGTTCAGAAAATTAGAAACCCACTTGACATATTCATTTCAGGTTTATATAACTGAAAAAACGGTATCCATACAAATGCATGCAGAAAAAAAGGATAAATGAATGTGAAATATTTTTTTATATTTTAAAATGTAGCTATTTATATAAGACAAGATATGACAAAGAGCGAATTTTCCCTTCTGCAGCCCAAATTATAGGTGTTGCTGCTGTTCTATAGCCTGTATATAAGGGATTTCTCCTGGTAATCAGATAAAATTTTACTGCAAGTCAAACATAAACGTTTTTTTTTATATAAATCCTGAAAATTCATTTTCCAGAAATGGCAGACATTTCTTTTTAATTAGCTGGATAATCTTAACAACATACTTGTCAAGAGAAAAAAAAATGTGCATGTTCCTAATCATAGAAACTCCTTTAAAAAGTAATGTTTTACATTAAAAAAAGAAATTTGCATTTCCAAACATATTCAAAAATATTTCCTTCCTAAACCAAAATTTTTATTAAGAATATTATTTAAATTAAAGTGAAATTTTGCAAATATTTAGAACATACTTATAGGAATATTTCCTTCCTAACCCAAAATTTTAATTAAGAATATTATTTAAATTGCAGTGAAATTTTGCAAATATTTAGAACATACTTTAGAACATACTTATAGGAAATCATTACTGCACTTAACGTAATAAACAAATATTAATAAAGTGTTTGGCAGAGCAGAGGGGCAAAGCGTCTATGTGTGTCTATGCATAAGCTGATCAAAAGCAGTAATTATGCAAAGGGCAGGAAAGCAAATATATTCAAGAATACTCAAGCTATCTGTGCAAGAAGGATGGATTAGAGCTAAAATGTTAAATAAATTAATAATGTCTTGTTCAGTTTCCCAAAGATTATAAACATAAGGCCAACTAATAGGCTTTGTATAAATATGTATTTAGGTGTCTTTTCAAAGTATATTCTTTAGTCTTTTTATGTAACCAGTGTACATAGGACTCTGTTAGATGCTAAATTAACTTCAGCCATTGGAAGTCAGTGCTATGTCACATAATAAGCTATGTACCAAAACATTTTCCCTTCCCTCTGTTCTGCCAGAGTCACCAGCATAATTAGTACGGTTAAGTTAATTATACAAAGGGATTACTGGCAAGGGAGATTCAACACCCGAAAAGTAACAAATATTGAAGCCATTCATCATTTGCACTGTTAAATACATTAAATAAAATACACACTATTACACTCTATTTTGGGGGCTTATGTTTAACATTTTGCCAACTGCCCATTTATCATCAACGACTAAAAGTAAATTAACTTATCTAGTAGAATGAATAACTGAGGAATGTAAGGTTGTCAATGCATGGACTCTCTCTCCCTTTATACTCACTTTGCTGTAAATATATACTGACAGGAAAATTCTTTACCAGCACATTATTTTTAATGGCCATAGTGCAAAAGGTGAGCACTAATCATAATTCACATTCTTTCCTCTTCTCATTTCTAACTGGCTGTCAGTAAATTTACTGACAGCTAGCAACCCTGTGTGCATGTAAACCTTTTCAAATGCCAAACCATGTCCTTTTTATTGCTACTTTTAATAAAAAAGAACGTTAGATATTTTTCTGATCACTCTAACCCAAATGTATTTGGGTTATGGAAGGAGAGCATAGTATGGGTTTATGATTCAAACTGTCAGTACACATGATTAATATTGTAAAGGAAACACAGAGGCTAGAACCAAACTATGTTAAAGAATAATATATAAGTATTCTAAGTCATAAAGCATATGTAAAATATACAGATTTTAAATAATCATATGTGTATCCACATGAAAGAATGGAGCACTCATGGGACTTAAGAATGAATGAATAAAAATCTCAAAGTTCAGTCCTACGAAGAGGATATGCTAACAAAAAATAGTTTTTTTCACTCATACAAAAGTCCCATGAGTGCTCCATTTTCTCATGCGGATATTCACTTCTCTTGGATTCACCTGGGCCACTTTCTCCTATATTGGGAGCATGTTACAATCATTTGTTTGTAGTGAGGCAGGCTTTGGACAGATCGGGTGCAGGCTGCAGGCAGAACAACAAGGGAATAGAAATTGACCAGCAAGTTTATTGTTTGTGAATTCATAATACTGGCCTTGGCTGGTATTTTACCAGCTAAGCCAGTGAAATACAAGCCAGGGGACAACCCTAGCACTTAAGCAACTAAAACTTGGTCAGACTGATGGGGTGTCTAAGAGGATTGTGACATTCTAATAAATCATAGAAGTATGTCAGCATCAATTTTTAAACCCTCTTCATCCAAATAAAAAGTTGTATTTTTTCTTTGGCCGCCACAGCCAGCAAACACATCCCTATTTTTCAATCTCCTCTCTAAAGGTGGCCATACACAGAGAGATCCACTCATTTGGTGATGTTGCCAAATGAGTGGATCTCTCCTCGATATGCCCACCTTGAGGCGGGCGATATTGATCTGATCCGATCGTGGGCCCAACAATTGGATCATAATGCAGGACTACGGGTGGTCGGATGGTGGGACCGCATCAACGAACAGATACGGTTCACAATCTGACGGGATTTTTAACCCTGCACGCTCCACAATCTGGCCGACTTTTGGCCAGATATCGATTGGAGATCAGAGGGCCCCATACACGATCCAATAAGCTGCTGACTCTGTATCTCTGCAGCTTTTATTGGCCTGTGTATGGCCACCTTTAGACTCTCTCATGTCTCTATGAAAGCAAACTGCTCCAAGGTATTGTAGTTCATCTAGAAGGGATTAATAATGCAGAGGGAACTTCTATCAATATCTGGATCCTCTGCAGCAATGTTATTTCCTAGGAATTAAGCAGAATGTTTTTGTCAGAACACAGCCTTTTATATTTTTTTTTCTTTCATTCACTGAATCACTACATTCAGATAAATATAACAACTTATTAGTGAACTTTTGAGCAAAATGTAACTTGAACCAGCCTTTTTTGGTCAAATTAGGCTTCTTGGGATTTAAAAAAAAAAAAAAAAAAAAAAGGCCACTCCATGAACCAGTACTATAAACACAGTTATTACTTTTGCTTTTTAATAGTTTGGTTTCCTGTATTGTGTGGCCTGACGACTTAAGGAGGTTACTGTGCAATGAAGCAGCACTAAATTGTCACATCTATGGGGATGTCACCTCTAGGTGGAAACTGAGCCGTTTGCCTAGTGGCCAAATGATCAAAGAGTTAAATTGTTTCTTGGCTTTACCAAGCAACAGCTTTGACAAAAATGAAATCATCGGCAACATCTCAAAATTTCTGACTTTTGCATCACTCAACAAACTGAATTCCTATTTTATCAAAATCAATAATTAGTTTACAGATCATTTCTTTGGACTTAATATGGAATAAGCACTGCTGCAAGTCTAATGCAACTGTGCACAAAACCTAAGGCCTGTGCAAGTGGAAAGGTAATTATGTCCTTATGTTTCATCAGTCAAAATACATTCTTTAGACTTCTACTAAGGTATCACAGAATTTAAACATAATTAGCCAGTACCACCTGTACCAGTGCTGGATATAATTGACCTAATACTACCAATAGCAGAAAAGGTGCTAATTACCCAATGCTACCAATGACAGGAAATGTGCTAATTAGCCTGTATCTGAAACTACAAGTTTAATTAGCCTAGTACTACCTCTCTCAGTGCAAAGGGATAGCCATATATTACCTTAAGGTAAAATATATATTAATCTAAGTAATTACATAATAACTATTCTCTCTCCTAACAATTTATAATTATACTTGCACAGCTGCTAAATGTTTCTAGTATATAAATGATTGGTTTGTCATCTTGCAGGAATCTTTAAGGTCTGTGAGCACCGTGACATATGTTATATATCAGGAATACCAACATTTGACACAATTTCCCTTATATTTTACCCACAATGCAACATTTGTCCTGAGAATATCACTGCAATTCAGCTCACCATAAACAGGCATAAATTACCAAACCACATATATTTGGTGCCTGTTATGCAGTACATGTGGCTTTCCCAACCTTGCCTGTTCCCCAGCACTTTTCAGTCTTTACTTCTAATCTAGAGACCAAAAACTCTGTCTTAAACTTGGAGGCCTGGAAGCTGGAAATGTCCCACAATCATTTATTACACAATCAATTTTTTGTACAACGTCATTTTCATTGTATCTGTCCTTCAAACTTGGTAATGTAAATGTATCCCCTGCCAAAATAATAGTACTTGTTGGCTACCAAAGTTGCATGGTTCTAGTTTATGTAGTACACCTCCTACTGTAACAAAAATAATAAATGTAATTTAATTTTGCATGTCATTTTTACAAATTGTGGTCAACTATAGTTTTAAAAAGAAAAACGGATTTACAATCTTTAACTGGATCTCAATCACGATAATGCGAATCTACTTCTCCCAGCTGAATGGGAGCTTTGTCGCACCTGCCATAAGGCAAGACGAGAACTGTGTCTCAGGTGGCAGTGAGCGGCCAGCTACCAGGGGCAGCAAAAAACCGCCTCATGTAACTTTAAAAGCCATATTTCCTTTTTTAAACAGGAAATTCAGGTTCGCTAATGCAGAGAGTGCTATATTCCTAATTTGGATAATCGGCCAGGTAATTTTGACTCGGGCAGCCCTTCTAAAAACTGGGCTTTCTTGGTCAAAATCAGACGAGTCGCAAACCCTTAAACATACAGTACAACTTCTGTTTGGATTACATTGGATTAAGAGGTTTTCATGAAGTTGACAACCATTCAATCAACTGCAAACTAGAGCAATATCTTATAAGTGTTGACTGCATTTTTTATAAAAGACCAGTCTATAGAAAACTATATTGTTTATAGATACCATGGGATTCTTTGCTCTTTTTATCCTATATTATGACCACATTGCTTTTTTAATCTATTAAGACTTTTTCAACAATACCATAAATTCTGTGAGACAACAATGACTCACTGTGAATTTTGTAACCCATGCACTGTTATTTAGTCAGTTAACATATGCACGCCCAGCTGTTTTAGAAGATGAGCAATCTTTTGGAGCCATTCTACTGAACACTATGCATGGTCCCCAGGAACGAATTTAACAAGAAAAATATATTTTAGTGCAATAAACCCCAAGATCATTTTCCAGACATGGAAAATTATAATTAAAAAAAGTCACACAGAATCATATGCTTACAGATTATAACCTTGCTAATAACATATTGCAAAGGACATCCTGCTGCTAGAAATGCAAAGGGTACATTTTACAAAAAATAACCCAAGCTTCACAAAATTAGCAAAAGTAAAAATCTTTGTGGCAATAAAAAAATAATAATGACATTGAAAGTTGGGGGTCATCATGCAGGGATTGTAAGTCCAAAATGCACAAGTTATTAAAAAAATGTAAACTAATGATTTTGGGATCTCGGTGGTGTAACACCATGAATTTCGAAATACAATATGTTTTGAAAATGACAGAGCATACTTTTGCAAGCACAATCGTCACCCTTTCTCTCAATAAGATGGATGCAGTGTCCTGTAAGTGCCTGTTTAATCCATCAGTACATATCTGCCTCCTTCAAGCCATGCCACTATACCTCTTCTTATATCCAGAAGAATAGCTTATGGAGCATCGGCTGAAACTGCAATTTCAACCGACTTGGGTGTTCAAACATGTAAAGCTAATCCAAAGTTATATGGTGCTGTGACTTTCAGTTCACATACTCTGGACTAGCATCCACCTTAAATAGAAAGCAATTGAAAGCCAGTATAAAAGTCCAAATATCCCAATCAGTAAAGCTGCAATCAGACAATTGTTCCCAGCAATAAACACATCTTATAAAACAGATCTATATGTTGGTTGCCAATTAGTTATTGCTATCTAAGCCTTGGCAGTTTAGGAACCATGTTTAATAAATTCTAGCTCAACTGAAAGAATTGAATAAATATATTTCTTATTTAATGTAACAGATCCATTGGGTAAAGGTACATTGCGAAAACTAGTATTAAAATAAAGATTTATCCTGTACAAGTAACAGGGTAGGACTACACTGACAATTTTGGAGTGATCCGCAGCAATCCATGCAGCATCTGCATCAGACAGCCGTGTCACGTCAGATCAACGCTGCAACGCCATCCGACAATGCATTTACTTACCTTATTTCCGTTGCATCCGATTTGAAGCCTGTGTTTTTGCGCAGCACGTCGGATCGCTCCAAAATCGTCCGTGTAGTCCTCCCCATAGAGATAACGTTGCTGTAGGACCCTTCCAACATACTTTTTGCACCTATTTGACATCTGCTACATATACAGTGTATTCTAATCAATACTGGCACATACACAGTTGCCTCCCTACGGTAGCTCAGATGAGGCAGAGAACCCCCCTAATAAGAAAGAGGACTGATCATGGAGCAACTATCATATATAGGGAAAATATATTGAGAAAGCCTTGTGACACATGAATACAGCACAATATAGATCCCTGCTGGGGGTTTAATTAGAAACCACGTTATTCCATTTGAGAGATTTGTAGAACATCATTATACCAGAGAAACACAAAGAATGACGAATCAGTCCAGGGATTTGGCTGAAGGTCAGTGATTAGAAGCAAAGATCAAGTTGACCAAGTCTTGAGGATTCAGTCAATCAAACATTTGGTTTTCTTGTGATTTGACTGCAGATGAAACTTGATGTGCTAAGAGAGTTAACAACTAAGAAATTTTATTACCTTCCTATATTTCCTAAATGAAAAATAATTGTATTCAGGATAATTTGCAAATAAATGTTTAACTATGTTTCCTCTACACAAAAACCACCACACAAAAGAATGAACTTTTCTCATAGGTTGGTAATGCCAGACTGAATAGTCTTCTTTTTTCTTTTGGGCATACAGAATAAAAATATAGTAGATATCTGATTCTCCAGGCTGCTACTATATTCAATTTTTTAGGAGTAGAGAACCTGCTTACATACAGTAAGTGTTTCATATCCAAGCTACCTTGGAATGTACATTAATTACATGTCATATCATTTTAAATGTAAATGCTATTGAGTTGAACTTCGACTCAATGTAGCGGTTGTCAGCTTCGCTGTCAGAGGCATAAGTACACAGAGCCGTCACTCTCCAACCCCATTCCCCCCCCCCCCCACACAAAAAAGATTTTCAGAGGACCTTGTATGCAGAGCAACCCCTATCAATCCCACTCCCCCCATTTCATGATCATGATCAGCAAAGGGGGATTTCTATACAGCAGACACCAACAGTCCTGTATTGGTTTTTCAGGTAGGGTGAATCTAGCAGCAATCTAGCAGAATCTACTATAGCACCTACATCTAAAGCAGTACCACCTGAATGAGCAGACCCTGGTCCCATCGGCTCACTTCCATAGATCAGTACAGTCACAGAAAGAGACACAAAGCCTTAATGAAATATCTATTATGCAATAACCTCTTTTACCTGTATCAATAAATATCTGTATTTAATCAGTCTGATTTTTGTATTGCTTGTATTATTTTTTAATATTATTAGTTTTTAGTTTAACATCTCTTCAGCACCTGCTTGCTAGGGTTCAGTTTACCATAGCAACCAAGCAGTTGTCTGAGTAAAAGACTAAAGCTGGCCATAGACGCAAAGATCTGATCGTACGAATCGAGGATTCGTACGATTTTCGAGCCGTGTGTGGAGAGTCCCGACATTTTTCGTCCGGCGGAAATCGGTCGTTTGGTCGATCGGACAGGTTAGAAAATTTCTGTCGGCTGCCAATAATATCTCTGCGTGTATTGCCGATCGTACGATTTTCAGTGGGAGACTGTCACTAGCTTTGGTTGGACATAACTATCGTACGATTGCTGTCAGGGGCAGAACATTGCTGATCTGTTCTTTAACTAATCTGACTGGTAAGACTTTGATCTGAATGGTTAGTGGCGGGTCGGGAGATGGGAAAGTCCGATCGTACGATGATTCGTACGATCGGATCTTTGCATCTATGGCCAGCTTAAGATGAGTAGGAAAAGGCCTGGATAGAAAGATATATAATAAAAAGTAACAATAATTGTAGCCTAACAGAGCAATATTGCTACTGGGGTCAGAGTCCCCTATATGAAAGCAGCAAAGAAACAGAAGAGGAAGGCAAAAAACTAAAAATTAGAACACACTGCACATCTAACATGCTAAAAATTAACTTATAGCTGAACTAACCCTTTAATAACTAATTATAAAAACAACTTGCTTTTACAGTACATTGCTCTGTTCACATTTTTGCAGTGATTGTTAATGCTTATATAAAAGCAGAAGGAACACAAAACCAAATTAGTGAGACAAGTTTCACTTCATAATCATCAAAACATAGTGTTGTGTTGGAGACAGCAGCCCACGAGGTCTCTTGTGTTATCATTACATCCAGCATGGTCACTAAACCTATTACGGTTGCAAGAAGTTGGTTGCTATGCAACAGTAAACGGTATCCGGTGGTTTCAGGACAATACGTGTTTATGAAAACCTATATAGGCCCCATATCTGGACAGGCAGCACCACTTGCTCTTTCCTTTTAAAGAGACTTTCAATTTAGCAAAGAAAATCATTTGAGCTCTTATAACATATTCAATGCAGAATTGTGGGATGAATATGTATGAGCATCTGCTAAAAGAAAGCAGCAATATAAGTAGTCTACAGCCATTTCAGCCAAGAAAATATTTGTATTAAAATGAGTCTAAATTTATAAAGAAAGGAGTAAAAGGTAAAGGTTTACTTGCTGTAACATGTAATGGTTGTAAGAAGCATTGGCTTAATATAGGTATCCGCTTACCTTTCAATTAAACTATTTGTTTTGCTTTTCCTATGGTCCTTCAATTAATTAACTTCATTTAACAAATGCAATCTGTAATTCTAAGCAACATTTAATGATGTAATTCTAAGCAATATTTAATTATTATTTAATTATTCATTAAACAGTTTCAATTATACTCATGTGGTGTATCCCTGCTTTTGAAGACTACAGTTCCCACAATACCTTGTGCGTTCTGTTCCAGACCCAAGAAGGAGAATAACAGATGTATACAAGGCATTGTGGGAATCAGAGTCCTGGCAGGACTGATTTCTGTTACATCTCTTTCTGAAGTCAGACAAGTTGTGATGGGATTAGCAAAGAAACTGATTTTGAAATCAACAGCTTCAACAAATAACTTTACGATGACAGAAAACATTTAATTCTTCTATACTGGCAAGTTACATACAATTAATTTTCATTAAACAGAAATGTAAGTGCATATTGTAGGTACAATTCCAGGAAAGCAAAACAGTACAAACAAGACTGAAGTTCAATGGCTGCCATCTACTAAATAGTGATTGGCAGATTTCATTTACAGGAACAATGAAAGAACTCCATCTACTTTGTCACTTTAACCAATGGCTCCAACAACCACATGGGAGTAAGTCTCTATTTACAATAAATAAAGAGTACTACAAAGTAGTTGCTAGAAAAAAAGAATGAGACCAAATGAAAGTGAAACAAAAAATATACTGTATACTGTAAAACACAATACCTCCTACTTCCAGTATCTCTTTGACAGAGATGCAAATACAAGTAGAGGATATATTATCAGTAAACCTGATACCCCATAAGCTCTAAATATGGCTATAATATTTACAATTCGGTCCTATTTAAATGAATAATTCTTATTTAGATTCTTAGCTCATGTGTGCAGAGCCCTCTAGGAGACCAATTTGCGCTTGATGACGACTAAGCTATAATAAATACATGCGCATGGCTACAATGTAATGTTATTTTTACATTTGCTTTAGTACCCTGAAGGTATGGCACTCCTACTCACAGAACTATCAGGTAAAATATAACTATAAGGGGAAGATTTATGAAGGGTCAAATTGAAAATTCAAATTCGAATTTTTGACATTTTTTATGGTCAAAACTGTCAAATTCAACTAGGGAGTTATTAAAATTAAATTCGAGTTTTTTGTAAATAAAATTGATTTTCGAGATTTATCATACTCTTGCCCTTAAGGAACTCGAATTTGACTATTCGCCACCTGAAACCTGCAGAATTACATCCAGGGATCAATTGGCATTTGTTTGCAGCCTTCCTGACATTCGAGTTTTCTTCAGAGGAAAAACTCAAACCAAATCCGATTTGAATTCGATTCAAGCTTTCGGGTCGATTTTATTTATCTGAATTTGAAAATTTTGATTTGGTTTTTTTAAATAAATTTAGTTTTTAAAAACTCACATGACTTCGAATTTGATAAATGTGCCTCTAAGGGGCAGATTTATCAAAGGTCGAAGTGAAAATTCGAATTAAAAAAATTAAAATTTCAAGCTAATTTTTGTGGACTTTGACTAGGGAATAGTCCAAATTCGATTCAAATTTTAAAAAAATTAGAAAATTCGAATTTTGAAATTTATCATGTACTGTCTCTTTAAAAATTCAACTTCGACCCTTCGCCATCTAAAACCTGCCGAATTGCTGTTGTAGCCTATGGGGGACTTACTAGACTCTACCTGGAGTCAATTGGCGGACTTTGAAAAAACGAAGGGTTTTTTTTTGGGAAAAACTTTGAATCGAACGATTCAAATGCGCTATTACTTCGATTGGTATGATTCTAATTCGATCAAAAACTGATCTATTCAAAAGTGGGCCTATTTGGCCAAAAAACCCTTTGATTTAATTTCGGTTGGTCTTCTTGAAGTTGAATTTCGGAGTTTTTCAAATTTGAAATTTGACCCTTGTTAAATCTTACCCCTTAGTGTTACCAAGGTGCAGATTTATCAAGAGTCAAAGTGAATTAGAGGGAATTTTCAAAGTAAAATAATTCAAAATTCAAAGGAATTTTTTTGATACTTCGACCATCGAATATGATACTACGACTTCGACTCGAATCGTTTGAATACTCTTTGACTTAAAGGGATACGGTCATGGAAATGATACTGTCATGACCAGGGGCAGCTGGGAAATTGACAAAATGTCTAGCCCCATGTCAGATTTCAAAATTGAATATAAAAAAATCTGTTTTCTCTTTTGAGAAATGGATTTCAGTGCAGAATTCTGCTGGAGCAGCACTATTAACTGATGTGTTTTGGAAAAAACATGTTTTCTGTTGATCCCTTTAATTTCGGTTGGTCTTTTTGAATTTCAAAGTTTTTTCAATTCAAAATTCGACCCTTGATAAATATGCAAGTGTATGAAAAATACAATGTGGTATAAAATATGAATACTCTAAAAAAAACAATTTTTTTTGATTTTAAGAGGTCCAATAAGATCAGCAAAGCTTCCACTGACTTCTATAGTGCCTTGACAACTTTTACTTGGCAAAGTTTGGTATTAATGGTTTTGGTGTTTTTTTCCCTTAAAGGAAAACTATACCCCCAAACAATGTAGGTCTCTATTAAAAGATACTGAGTAAAACAGCTCATGTGTAAAACCCTGCTTCATGTAAATGAACAATTATCATAATAACATACTTTTTTAGTAGTATGTGCCATTGGGTAATCATAAAAAGAAAATTGCCATTTTAAAAAATAAGGGCCGCCCCCTGAGATCGTACGATTCACTGTGCACACATACAAACCACATGTAAGGTCACATGAACCAATTAACAGACAGAGTTCTGCCTTTTGCTTCCTCACTTCTTCCTGTTACAGTTAGTGTTGTAGTATTTCTGGTCAGGTGATCTCTGAGGCAGCACAGATAGAGTCACGAAATGGTGGTTCAAGGCAAGAGATGTAAAAGGGTAATATTTATGTAAATATATATTCCAGTTTGGTAAAATTCTTTAATATGTCATTCAATTTGATATAAACTATCTGTTGCTTAAGTATTCATTTTGGGGGTATAGTTTTCCTTTAATAAATTTTACATTTTTAGAGCTTTTATGAAATATAGGAAAACCACAAATTTTTTGAAATTCGTGGGGATAAAAATCTCAATTCAATTGTTAGTAAATGACACCCTTGTTATCTCTGCCACAATGCTGGTAAAGTTGCTACAATAGAATGTATGGGCCTTCCAGATTTGGCTCACTTATGGCAAGTGTTAAAAAAAGATCCACATTATTATGGCTTTTAGAGTTAAATGTAAGGGTATACATATGAAACAATTATACATTTTTGGTAAGGACAGATATATATTCAGATATATACTGTATTCCTTTTCTACTGTTTTGAATCTTGGTTTAAATTGCATAGGGTTAAACAAACATACCATAAAGTGTAAGCACTGTATAAAACAGTAAATGCTACTTTGAGGGCACATTTTTACATACAGTATACATGTACAGGATAACTTATCTGGAAGCCTTTTAGAAACATAGCATTGCCTGTGACAGGCATTGGATAATAGCATCCATTTTTAATAAAAGCAAGTAACACATGGCAAATGCTTCTTGCACAATTTATTTATGAGTCTAAGCAGACATTTGCTTGTGTAACAGCAGACTGCCTATAGTCCTATATAAATATGTGGGACTGTTCCAAGTCTATGTTTAATATATATCATTTGAAATTTAAGTTCAACTTTTCTAGAGGCTGCCAATGAATTTACCAGACTGATCCGTCATAAATATTGCTAAACTCAATATGTTTTCAAAAAAATATTTTTTAATGTAATTAAATAACTTTTCTACCACTTTTTTCCTTTACTAAACACTGGACTCAATTGAAGTTATTACATTTTTATATTCAATAATAAAATACATGGCCTGGAATGTAACAAACCACACAAATACAGAGGGCTTAGATCCGGAGATTTACAAGTTTTTTTTCCGTTTAAACGGGAACTATTGCGAAAATGTAATATAAGCTTCAGCATACTGACATAAGAAACTTTCTAAATAGAAATCAATTAAATATTCTACATCGTTTCTGAAATAATCAAGTTTATGTTCACTATTCCTCTCTCAACATCTGTGTCAGATATCTGTGTCTTATATTAAATTTTAATTTTCGTGATAGTTCCTCTTTAAAGGGCAACTAAAGTCTAAAATAGAATAATGTTAGAAATGCTGTATTATGTATAATAAATATAAACATGAACTTTCTGCACCAGCAGCCTAATAAGACAAATGATTTATGCTTTCAAAGTTGGCGCAGGGGGCTGTCATCTTGTAACTTTGTTAGACATTTCTGCAATATCAAGACTCGCACATGCTCAGTGTGGTCTGGGCTTCAGTTGGGAGGTTAAGCTTAGGGATCGTCATAAATTATCAAAACAGCACAAGTCAAATAATATCTGCCATAGACTGATTAATAATCATAATATAGAGACTGCACTGCGTCTCTGGATACAAATCTCTACAGGGAATCCAACAATGCTGCTCGAGTTCTGGGAAGTAAGGTGGGGGGCTCCCCCTGCCATTTGAAAGTATGATCGTTTACCTGCACAGCAGTTGGGGACCATCTGACAATTCCGAATTCTGAAAATCAACAGCAGTAAAAGAAGGGGGAATTGCACTGCATACAGTCAGGTTTATGATAAAAACTGTAGACATCTTTTAATTAAAGTATATTGGAGATAGATTTCTTTTTCATTAAAGAAAGTAAAAATGGGATTTTATATTTTTGCCTTTACATGCCCTTTAAGCAGAAGATGAGCATTTGTGAGGTAGGTAATAAGATAGGATAAGTTCAATGAGTACAGCTAGGTTTCTGCTAATGGGTACATTCCAGCAATATTTCTTAATTAGAGATAGTAAGGCCTGGAAAGGGATTCAATGTAATGAATAAAAGGGCTCAGTATACAACAACCCCTCTTCCGCTCCAATTTCAGGTCTCTGAGAAATCATATGCCTCCAAAGCACTAGGTTTAAGGCATGAATGGCAGGAGTTAATTCGGCATTCAAACATACTAAAGTGAATTTCAGGACATATCCCCAAAACTACTAACTGGTTGTCCTCTTCTGTCTAATTCTCTCCATCTAGGTTTCTTTCAGGTTTCTTTCCAACCTGATGTTGCACCCTTAGGGGCAGATTTATCAAGGGTCGAATTTAGAGGGTTAGAAAACCCTCAAATTCGACCCTCGAAGTAAAATCCTTCTAATTCGAATATCGAATTCGAAGGATATTAGCGCAAAAGCCTCGGTTGTACGATCGAATAAAAGTCGTTCGAACAATAAAATAGGCTAACATTAGACTTCGGTAGGTTTAAAGTGGCGAAGTATGAAGTCGAAGTTATTTTAAAAAGACAGTACTTCAATTATCGAATGGTCGAATGATTTTTACTTCAAAACGTTTGAATCATTCGATTCGATCGAATTTGACCAATTCGATGGTTGAAGTACCCAAAAAATTACTTAGAAATTTGAATATTTTTTCATTCAAATTATTCACTCAAGCTTAATAAATCTGCCCCCTAGAGTAAAGGGGCACATTCCATATTGAAATTATACATTTTAACAAAAACACAGGTGTCTAAGGGCTCTTACTCACTTGCGTTCTGACCTGCGCTCCCCTGCGTTCTGTTATTGGCGTTCAGGCGCAGGGGAGCGCAGGAATAGACGCATGTCATTATTTCAAATGGGGCTGTACTCACTCAGGCGCGTGTAGGTGCCGAACGCAGGTTGAGACGCAACATGCTGCATTTTTCCTGCGTTCGTCGCGTTCGTTGCAGGTCAGAACGCAAGTGAGTAAGAGCCCTAAAACACAAATGTCTGCATGTATCATAGGTAACGTTAGACTGTTGCAGCCTTTTGGATCCAGCCTTCTAATTAAGAACATTTTCAACAAATATGTAACAAAGTAAAAAAGGAAAGGTCACTGAAGAAAGGGCTAAAATTTGCAGTTTTAAAGTATTTTAAAGTATTTTTACATTTCCAATTACGGGAACAAACTTTAATGCACAAATGTCAGTTTAGTGTCTTATAAAACAATTAATTTACAATCCCTAGTCATTTCGAAACATTAATGTTGCACCATAATAAGACATGAATACAAGAACAACATGCAATGTGCAATGTAAATACATGTTAATGTGACTTCTGAGAAAGGGCAACTAGACCTATAAATAGACAGAGAAGATATGTTTAAATAACAGACAGAACACATCCAGAATTCATACCATGACCTATAGCCTTCAAAAAAGTTTAATGGCACAAAGAACAACTCAGGAGGCCTATTAACAAAAACTCTACTTTTTCACTTTATTAAAATAAATAACCAAACTCCTAAACTCAAATCCTCTTCATTTACCAATAATTATTCTCAAAATAATCTGTGTGACAAAAAGTTGCAACAAAAATTTGAGTTTTTTTCCCTCTCAATTTTTTTTCCCATTAAAAACTAGACCAAAAAAATGTGAGGTTTAATAAATTTTGTTTCATATACTGTATGCTTTATTATATTGGTAGTCGGCTCTCCGTCTGCCAAGACTTCCCATACTATGGTTCCCACAATGCTATGCATGTGGTGTGATTAAATGACCCATGAATGAAAATAACATAAATGGTAGCTGTAGTCTTGGATAAGGACAGAAAAATATTGCTTTAGATAACAATTCTATTTATAAAAAAGGTATTAATAGCTCAGAATGACACTTTCTGCTGTAACCAAAAAATCGTGGTGGACATCTCCCTTTAGAACTACCTTGAGCTAGACTACCCTGTCCAGATAAGTGTCTCTATTTAGCTTCTCCAAGTATAGTACAAGTATGGGATTGGTTATTCAGAAACCCGTTATGGAGAAAGTTCTAAATGCCATCTTCCATAGATTCCATTTTAATCAAATAATTGAAATTTTTTAAAATAATTTCCTTTTTCTCTGTCACCAGAAAACATTACTTTGTACTATGTAATATGTAATGTTTAAATGATGTTTAGTAGACTTAGGGGGTTATTTATCAAGGTCCGAAGTATTTCTAAGATAGAAATTAGAGCAACTCCGACTGAATGGACCTTATTTATAATTTATCATCAAAAAATAGGTTCCGCCAAAAATCCGATAACATCGTAGCTTTGCCTGAAAAGTCAGAATTTTATGGATTTTTCTGCAAAAACGATTCATTTTTCAGACTCTTCGGCCCAAAATCATCGGATATCGGTAACGACAGCAGCGCAGACACTGGGACCTTCCCCATTGACCTATACAGGACCCCGAGAGGTTTGAGATGCCGGATTGTTTGGGACCTGAATATTACTCGAACTGTGAATGCGCCGAAAATAATGGTCTGCTTCCGAAGTTTAACGAAGAGATGAAGATGGCTGCCTTGAACTCCTGAGGACAGAATCGGCACCTATGGGTAAGTAAAAAGTTAGGGGCATTTGTCTGGGGAGCAGGGGCAGCTAGGCTAGGGTAGAGGAGGGAGGGGGGTCTATGTAGGGTAGGGGGATAGGGGTTTTTTATGTTACAAGTTGAATTCTCCTTTAATTCCACTTTGGATACAATAATATCAAAAGAGGTCACTAATGAAAAATAAATTCAGCTCTCCCTTTAATGAGAACTTTGACAATGCCCTCACAAATTAATGTTTAATTTCATAGGGTGTACTACAACCATATAGTACATGTGTGCCTGTGGGAATAACTGCTCTGATTAGTCTTATAAGAAGGACAGATGGCTGCGTGCTAAAAGAACCCTGGGGAGCAGAGGACTGGTTACAGGTACTCTGTTTTCCAGGTACATGTGCAACACACCATGACGCCAAGGGGCCACTTATTGCCAGATGCATTGTCTGCATGACATTACTTAGCTGCCCACGCAAACAATCACTGGATTCAAGTGATTATAATACTGTGTTGTATCATCCTAGTTTCACACCTAGAAATGGTGTTATCTCGTGCAGAGGGGCCTCCGTCTGGAAAAAAAACTATAAAATCTGAACAGTGATGGGTTTTATGTCTTTCATTACAGAACACAAACAGGCAGTAATATTTAACCTTTCAAACAAACTTACAAACACTTCTAAAATAAGTTTGCAGAATATGCCAAGTGAAGCAGCACCAGCTGTGTTGTTAAATTCAGATATTTTTATCAATTAAATCAAAGAAATGTAAAAAGTTGATGTAATAACATGTCTATTTTTTATCCTTAACAATTCTATTCATAAAAAGCTATTAATAGCTCAGAATGACACTTTCTGCTATAACCAAAAAATCATGGTGGACATCTCCCTTTAGAACTACCTTGAGCTAGACTACCCTGTCCAGATAAGTGTCTCTATTTAGCTTCTCCAAGTATAGTACAAGTATGGGATTGGTTATTCAGAAACCCGTTATGGAGAAAGTTCTAAATGGCATCTTCCATAGATTCCATTTTAATCAAATGGGCTAGCATTCAGTTAAACACTGTACAGAAGCTTGCTAGAATGCAAGCTGCTAAAGTTTTAGTCCTATAGAAGTCAGTAGGAGTTCTGTTGATCCTATTGGACCTTTTTCTAATCAATTTGGGCTTTTAGAGGTTTTCTGGGATTTTTTGCTAGAGGTGTTAGAGGTATTCGTACTTTTTTTGGCTTGTTCAGCACTTTTTTCATTCATGCTATTTAAATTTGAATCTTTTAATAAGTTCCATGTAATTCCTGTGTATCACTAACTAAAGAAAAGGAAAAATTCACTAATTAAAAAAAAAAGGAAAAATCTGCCAACTGACTAGTGGCCTCCTTCTCAGTATATTAAGCTTAATAATTTATGGAACAGCATCACAATCTAAAACGTAATGCCATAATCACAGCATTCAGTTTCAAGCGTACAACCATCGTCATTGGTTTTCAAAGGCCAAAATGTCATCCATGTAAACTCTTTTATTTTGTAGTGACAGAACAGTTAACTGACCAACTGGTGCTGGTACATATAAAGGTAATGGATTTCCTACTGCCACATCTGGGCAGTTTATATAATGCTCAGAAACTAAAGAAAGCACAGTAATAGAAGGCTGTAGTTAACTTAAATATTACCTTTCTAATATTATATAAATAGTAGCATTTTACAATAAATAATTTCCTTCATTATTTTTCTGTAACTGTCTGGCTTGGAGTTTTGACATTTATCTGGTTGCTAGGTCTATAATTGCCAGCAAACCCTGAAAAGAGCTGAAGATCTCCAGGCTGGACATGCCTAATCAATACCTATTTCAATTAATAACACACCAAGCCTTCCATCAATTAGCCTTGCAAAATAAACATGGCAGAGCTCATAGCATGATAATTCAAATTATGAATTCAAAAATATATCAGGAAAGAACATTATAAAAAGAAAGCTGGTAACAGATGTCTAACGTTTCATCATGCTGGTGTTTACTTCTGAGCATTTTATTAGCTATGGCAGAGAATAATCCACAGAGGGACAAGACACAAAAAAAGCACGGGCAACCAGGGAATAGCACTGGCAACACCCTTCAGTAATGAAGTAGCACTCAATGCAGCAATCCTCCAGCATGCTAGAAATGCCTCAGTGTCACATTAGTTACTGCTGTATTACAGGAGCAAACAGTTCTGAAAGTGTTGTTATTAATATGTGCAAAGTGACTTGTGAACTTCAGGTCACTGGGATCGTCCCATTCTCTCATTATAGGACTGCAGCAAATGATTAAGACACTTACAAGTCAAACTGACACTCAAAAGATTTGTTATTCTGAGTTGGGGTCAGGGGATATGAAAACTGAATCAATTCAGTCTCATCCTTTTTTCCATTGAATCTGTTTATTGCAGTCTTTAGGGGAGAAGAATGGAAGCCTTCATTAACACTGTTTTATCTATCTATCTATCTATCTATCTATATATATATATTTCTAGAAATATATATATATATATATATATAAAAAAAATTATATATATATATATATATATATATATATATATATATATATATATATATATATATATATATATATATATATATATATATATATATATATATATATATATATATATATATATATACCCTTGATATATAAATCCTTGACCGGAACATCAAATACAATGCTGTGTTACAAATAAACACTTCATTCACAAGAATCAGAGTGTGCTGATCCTTCATCATTCTATATATGTATATATTTGTTTTGTGCTTAGGATAGGCTCATGTTTATCATGATTGCAGTTAGCTCATCTCTAATAAACAAATGAACACTCACTATATTCTGAGTTGGGGTCAGGGGATATGAAAACTGAATCAATTCAGTCTCATCCTTTTTTCCATTGAATCTGTTTATTGCAGTCTTTAGGGGAGAAGAATGGAAGCCTTCATTAACACTGTTTTATCTATCTATCTATCTATCTATCTATCTATATATATATATTTCTAGAAATATATATATATATATAAAAAAATTATATATATATATATATATATATATATATATATATATATATATATATATATATATATATATATATACACACACACAAAGATACAAATAAATAATTGTTTGTAACCATAAAGACCATTATTTCTCTCAGATAAGAATGTAAAGAAAACGCATAACCTCTCCACCAAACAACAATCTAAACTTCTGCTATAAAAACCCATTAATTAATCAAAGACAACAAATATACTATTTATAATATAAAGTCAATGATGAAAAATGTTTGCAGTGTGAAAATGTATGCCTCTGTGTGAACAAATTTTCCTTTGCGAACCTGAAAACATTTTTATAAAAACACAACTGCTAGTGTAGAAAGACTGTAAATGTTATAGTTTGCACGAGTGCACAGTGAATGTAATAAAACTTTTTGCTAAAGACCACCATTAAAAATGATTAAAAAGAAAACTCTCTGCAATTAAGATTTGCAGTGCAATAACCAATGAAGAATTGTTATATGTCTAAAGGGAGGCCACCCCTTTAGACTAGAGGAAAAGCACTTAAATTTGAAGGGGTGTAGGTGGTACTTCACAATGAGGACAGTGAGGTTGTGGAATGACCTGCCGGCTGATGTTGTAAGTGGCAGATTATATTAATGCCTTTAAAGGAGAAACAAACCCCGTATTTAAAAAACACCCCACATAGACCCTCAGGTTTGTAAATACACTTTGCTGAAATACACCTCATAGTTTCAATATGGCAGCCAAACTCTCGCAAGATGGATTGTGCAAATATGTATTTGTGTTGTCTGCTGGTGATGTAATTATGTTGTGTATTGAAGATCAGTCTGGCTACATTGTGCATGTAAATTGCTTTTCCACTTGGTTTTAGTTCACAAAATTTTAATACAATCCTTCCAAGCGGAATTGTGGGGAAGAAAAAACAGAAATGCATGTTGGGAAAAGAAAACTACAGGCTGAAAAACACATATTATCATGTACATGTGGCTTCATTGGCGTATTTACTCTCGACCTCACATTTTTAAAAACGAGATGTAAAAACACCTCATGTGTCCTTACCATAAGAGGGGTTTGGATGACTTCTTGAGACAAGCAAAATATTAAAGGCTATAGTTATACTAAAATATACAATTACCATATAGTTTCGTTATAACTTTTACTAGATTCCCCACATAGATACCAAAAAAAGTAATAACTGTGATCTATTTACTATATTCACTATTCACAAGATATTAAGTACAGGTATTAGTTAGTATTCACTGTAATGTGCCATTTTTGACTTGGGTCTAGTATACACATAACGTTCCAAAACTGCATCCATGCATTGTATCACAAAGTCAGTTACACAGGCTTCAACAGGTAGAGGTGCTGGTGGCACACTCTCAAGATCACTACTATCAGCTACTCCATTGTTAGTACAACAACTTCCTCACAATTACCAATAAATGTTCAAAATTTTTTTATAATAAAGAGCATTAAAGAAGAACAAAAGAGTAAATCAAATGTTAGGCACCCTCCAGCGATTATTATCACTTACCTGATACGCCAGGATTATTTTTCAATTATCTGATACCACAGGCTGGCTTTATTTATGCACACCGGTACAAAGAAAGAGGATGTGGGAAGAGAATTGCTCAGTGGTACTCGCTGAAAAGACCCCCAAGGCTGGTGCAGGTTTCTGTTAACATGACCACAGGCCCGACGCGGGGTATCAGGTAGATTACAATCACTGGAGGGTGCCTGACATTTAGAAGCCTGCCCCCCCTCATGATTAACACTTAGTTCTCCTTTAAGCATGCAACCTACTAATCCAATGCATTTGTTACATGAAAAAGATAACATGAATTGTGGGTAAGAGAAATCAAAGGGATCTGTAATGTGTAAATCACTGAGAATAAATTAGAGGGATTAAACTAAACTACATGTTTCGTTAGCACCTGGTTTAGCATAATGGGCATTGTAGTTCAACAATAATTATGTATGTGCTATTTATTCCCCCAGCTGATTTATTAATTGGTGGAAAATGCAATGCAAAAGCCAAGAGAGGATGTAAATAGAGTTAAATTGAACATCTGAAATTGCATTTTAAACTCTTTTTTTTTTTTAAAGGCACTCCCAAAGCACTGTCTGAGAATTCTGGGGATCCAGCTGGCACTTGGCACTGGCAAAATGCTTCCTTTGGTATTAATTTTGAAAGTAAGGAGCTCAACAACAGTGTTTATATCAAAATGAACAGAAAGAAAGAAACGCATCTTTACTGTCCTTGTGTCCCAGTTATTTTTAGTTCAACCGTTACTGCCTCAAAAAAAAAACAAATACTTTTGCTCACTTAAAAAGAAGACTTGTGAACCTCTTCCTAGTAACCAAGAACACCCTGTCTATTTTAATACCGTGTTTAGTTGCAAACAAATGGTGGACAACTGCAAGCGTAGGTGCACACACATTTAAGGTTATTTTGTTAAAATCAAGTACTTAGAGCCAGATCTATTAAAAAATCTAACTGGGGAATCATGAAGGATTTCCATCAGTTTGCTTATTTCCCATTTGTTTGTCAAAACTTAGCAACAATTTCTTAACAGCCAAAAAAGTTTTTAAAAAATTGACAAATTTAACAAAGATACTTCTGTCAGTTCGAACAATCGAACATAATTCTGTTTAATGGGTTACCCAGAAACATCACATATCCAAATCTTTACAATGGATTGTACATTTTTTCTGTTCAGGAAGGAATTGTTCCTGTGTGGAAGCAGTTATCAATTTAGACATAATAAATCACATCCTTAAATGTAAACGAAAAAGCCATGTAGCAGCTAAAATGTAAGAAATAAGATGTATCCACCCTTCATCCCTATGCCAGCTGAAGCACAGTGACAAGAACAACAGGTAGAATACACTAACCTACCTCCTTTTTTATTCACTTTCTGTTATTTAGAGAACTGCTTATTCAGGGCATATATTCCTATTACAATCCAAAAAGATAAATTGTTTTGTATTGCCTTCAACATACATTCATTATTTTTTTGTTCATGACTGACCCTGAGAATACAACTCTGCTAAGAAAAATAAATATATTGGAATGAGTGTAGTCAGTGTGCTGGGAAGCTTAATATAAGTCCCTGGGGAGATAAAGAAAGCTGCTGGTTCTATTCTGACTCATCCATTCAAGAGATTGTATTGGTCTATTTCAGTAGAATCTAAATAAACTATATAAAATGAATTGATGTGGCTATTCACAATAGTTTTTTCGAAAAGGATACTTTCTAGTTAGAATAGTAGATACTGCTAATTTGTGTAGGTGGCTGAGCAGATAGCTGTATCTGAGTTAGAACAGATAGTTGTATCTCATTAGAACATAAATGGCTAGGACATCAAAAGTAATTATTTTATAAACTTGTCAGACTAAAATTAAAAATGATCTACCAGCCACTAAAATACAACTGCTTGGATTGATTCCTACGAGCAATTAATGTAAAATGGGTTACATTACGTTACCAGGAGTCCCTACATGTTACTGCGCTATGTGACTGAGTGAAAATATTTACTCTTATAAATCTTCTTTTGTTTAACAGAATTTATGAAACAGGGTAAAAAAAAACTGGTAAACAGGGTAAGTAAACAAACAAACAAAAAAAGTTAATTATTATCATTATCACTTACTTAAAGGGATACTGTCATGGGAAAAAAAATGTTTTCAAAATGAATCAGTTAATAGTGCTGCTCCAGCAGAATTCTGCACTGAAATCCATTTCTCAAAAGAGCAAACAGATTTTTTTTATATTCAATTTTGAAATCTGACATGGGGCTAGACATATTGTGAATTTTCCAGCTGCCCCAAGTCATGTGACTTGTGCTCTGATAAACTTCAATCACTCTTTACTGCTGTACTGCAAGTTGGAGTGATATCACCCCCTCCCTTCCCCCCCCCAGCAGCCAAACAAAAGAACAATGGGAAGGTAACCAGATAGCAGCTCCCTAAAACAAGATAACAGCTACCTGGTAGATCTAAGAACAGCACTCAATAGTAAAAACCCATGTCCCACTGAGACACATTCAGTTACATTGAGAAGGAAAAACAGCAGCCTGCCAGAAAGCATTTCTCTCCTAAAGTGCAGGCACAAGTCACATGACTGGGGGCAGCTGGGAAATTGACAAAATGTCTAGCCCCATGCCAGATTTCAAAATTGAATATGAAAAAAACCTGTTTGCTCTTTTGAGAAATGGATTTCAGTGCAGAATTCTGCTGGAGTAGCACTATTAACTGATGCATTTTGAAAAAAAACATGTTTTCCGATTGCCAGGATCCCTTTCAGTCAACATATATAAACTTGCCCAATTGGCGAGCTAACCAATATCCAAGTACTCTGCCAACATTGGTTGGCTTGTCACCTGCCATACACCACAAATATCATACGAAACAAAGTTTTGTACGATAGTATCTATGCGTCTATGGCCACCTTAACTGTGATCTTACACTAACAAACAAGGATTACAGAATAAATATAGGATTCCAATCATATTGCATAATGCCATTGTCACTCATTGACTCATATTTATGCCATCAGGCTGTGACTAATTACATTACATGTTATCACAGAAAACACACAGTTTATTAACTAAAATTGTACAATTGAATATTTTCAGAACCAACAAAAAGCAAAGCTTTAAATACTGGTTTTATCTATTTTGCATCACTTTTTTCTCTTAACTACAGATTCCATTAGACAGCTAAAATGCCTTGACTCACAACTACAGCTTGCTGTTTAACACTGCCATTAATGATATGTATTAATTAACTGAAAATAGGCAAATGTTGCAAAAAGAAGTTATAAGTCTAGCTGTTTTATCACATGTAGCATATTGCATGGTAATATCATGATAAGTATACACTGAAAAGAAAATATACATATCAAACATATACAGTGGTGTGAAAAACTATTTGCCCCCTTCCTGATTTCTTATTCTTTTGCATGTTTGTCACACTTAAATGTTTCTGCTCATCAAAAACCGTTAACTATTAGTCAAAGATTACATAATTGAACACAAAATGCAGTTTTTAAATGAAGGTTTACGTTATTAAGGGAGAAAAAAAACTCCTAATCTACATGGGCCTGTGTGAAAAAGTGATTGCCCTCCTTGTTAAAAAATAACTTAACTGTGGTTTATCACACCTGAGTTCAATTCCAAAGGTTGTAAAGCCATTTCTAAAGCTTTGGGACTCCAGCGAACCACAGTGAGAGCCATTATCCACAAATGGCAAAAACATGGAACAGTGGTGAACCTTCCCAGGAGTGGCCGGCCGACCAAAATTACCCCAAGAGCGCAGAGACAACTCATCCGAGAGGCCACAAAAGACCCCAGGACAACATCTAAAGAACTGCAGGCTTCACTTGCCTCAATTAAGGTCAGTGTTCACGACTCCACCATAAGAAAGAGACTGGGCAAAAACGGCCTGCATGGCAGATTTCCAAGGCGCAAACCACTTTTAAGCAAAAAGAACATTAAGGCTCGTCTCAATTTTGCTAAAAAACATCTCAATGATTGCCAAGACTTTTGGGAAAATACCTTGTGGACCGACGAGACAAAAGTTGAACTTTTTGGAAGGTGCGCGTCCCGTTACATCTGGCGTAAAAGTAACACAGCATTTCAGAAAAAGAACATCATACCAACAGTAAAATATGGTGGTGGCAGTGTGATGGTCTGGGGTTGTTTTGCTGCTTCAGGACCTGGAAGACTTGCTGTGATAGATGGAACCATGAATTCTACTGTCTACCAAAAAATCCTGAAGGAGAATGTCCGGCCATCTGTTCGTCAACTCAAGCTGAAGCGATCTTGGGTGCTGCAGCAGGACAATGACCCAAAACACACCAGCAAATCCACCTCTGAATGGCTGAAGAAAAACAAAATGAAGACTTTGGAGTGGCCTAGTCAAAGTCCTGACCTGAATCCTATTGAGATGTTGTGGCATGACCTTAAAAAGGCGGTTCATGCTAGAAAACCCTCAAATAAAGCTGAATTACAACAATTCTGCAAAGATGAGTGGGCCAAAATTCCTCCAGAGCGCTGTAAAAGACTCGTTGCAAGTTATCGCAAACGCTTGATTGCAGTTATTGCTGAACCAGTTATTAGGTTCAGGGGGCAATTACTTTTTCACACAGGTTTGGATTTCTTTTCTCCCTAAATAATAAAAACCCTCATTTAAAAACTGCATTTTGTGTTTACTTGTGTTATCTTTGACTAATAGTTAAATGTGTTTGATGATCAGAAACATTTTGTGTGACAAACATGCAAAAGAATAAGAAATCAGGAAGGGGGCAAATAGTTTTTCACACCACTGTAGAGGTATATTTATTAATGGTGGTTTAGTGGTTTTAGAGGTTTCTGAAACCATGAATAAACTAATTTCCACAAATGCCAGTCATTTATCAAAAGATCTGAACTCAAAAAGCACAAACCGGAAAAGTTGCAAAAAAACTCAACTTTTTTGTCTTGTCGCACGTTAACTATGACTTTTTCATATTGTCTCATAAAAGCCAGCACTGAAAATACCAGAAAACCTCAAAAACTACAAAGCAAAGAATGATCAGCCCCATCGTGTGTGTTATAAAGAATTGTTGCTACTATTTAGCTGGAACATAAATTTGTGTACTTCATGCCATGCAAAATAAGTTTATGTAAAGCTTCTCTGGTATTGGCTAAATGCCTTTAAACAGGTCACAGAACTCTGCTTTAACTTACAATTGACATTATTTTCAGTAGTGGCCTTAACATTACTTATAAATATAAAAATGATTCCTGGGAGGCTAATATAATAAGCACCTTGAGCATTTAGGGGATACTGGGATTTTCAGTTCAGCAACAGCTGAAGAAACATAGGATAACAATCCTTGTCAAAATGTAGCTAAAAGTAGATTACCGAATACATGAGTGATGCTACAAATGAACTGGCTGTTAGAGATGCATTTGTTTATATAACATTTAGAATTACTGTCAAATAAATTCGTATAATGTCCACTTAGCTGAAAGCATAAATCAAGGGGCAGCACAGGATGCTGACAATGGAGAGCAGACGAGTGGTTCCATTTCAGAACAAACATTAGATACTGAAAATATTAAAAATATTATAAAATGACTAAACTTGATTTATATAGTTGCAATTTTGCGATTTGCCAATTATGCAAAAGTGTTCAAGAACTTTTCTTGAAATATTTTTTCACTTAAAGGGATTAGGATGAAGCGTCATGCAAGTTCCCCACACCACAAGAAGGTGGAAAGTTCAGGCACTTCTTATGTTAAAGGAGCTGTTAGCCAGCAAACGTGTTTCACTCTTCTGAAAGGAATATTATTAAACTCTTCCAATGCATTCCTTTCAGATTCAGACTGGTATGAGCACAAACAGTTAATAGCAACACAATCTTTTGCAGGTTTGTTAAAAAGGGCTAATTAGTTTAATCAACTTCCAGAGCGACATCAACAACTGAGCTTTTATGAAAACAGACTAAATCCACATGATTATTTCCTTGCTGCAAGGAGATATATTTCGAGTATACTCATACTCGTTTCACAACCATGAAAGGTAGGTGGGATAGCATGTAACAATACTCAAACTTGACTGTCATTCAGATGTGTAGATTAGGCGGAGTCCATTTGATGCCAACTCGTGACCGCAAGTAAATCCACAGAACTGTAGGTTTTGGGGCTGGTCTGCACATCACAACTTGACAGGGGTCACATGAATTGAGGTTTTTGGTTTTACGGTAAGTAAGCACACTTACAAGCAACTGCAATTTCAAGTCTAAAGGTCCCCATAGACGCGACGATTCTTCTTGCCGAACGACCGATTTTAGGGAAGCCCGACCAATCCTTCGAAATTATCGTGCGGTTAGTGGTATTCGAACGATCGTACATCTTACGATTTTTCGGCCGACATCTGTCGGGAAATTGATCGGCCAGGTCAAAAAATCTTTGTCGGTCCCAGTTGAATGTCTCTATGTTTGCAGGGCCAAGCAGGCAGCTCCCCTTTGTTTTCCTGGTAAATTGGTCTTTTTAGTTGATGGTAGATTCGTACGATCGTACGATCATTCTGAGAAGATCGTGGTCTCACGATCAGGATCTGATCTTTTAAAAATCTCAACATCTATGGCCAGCTTAAGAGTTGCATAACAAAACATGCAAATATTTTTTTTAAAAAAAAAGCAAAATTGCATACTGATGTACACATATTAAAGGAAAACTATACCCCCAAACAATGTAGGTCTCTATAAAAAGATATTGCATAAAACAGCTCATATGTAAAACCCTGCTTCATGTAAACAAACCATTTTTATAATAATATACTATGTGCCATTGGGTAATCAAAAATAAAAAATTGCCATTTAAAAAAAATAAGGGCCGCCCCCTGGGATCATACCATTCACAGTGCACACAAACAAACCAAACAAACTATACTTCTTAGGTCATATGAGCCCATTAACAGACAGAGTTGTGTCTTTTGCTTCAACATTTCTTCCTGTTACAGTTAGCGTTGTAGTATTTCTGGTCAGGTGATCTCTGAGGCAGCACACAGACAGACCATCACAAAATGGTGGCTCAAGGCAAGAGATGTAAAAGGGCAATATTTACTTAAATATATATTCCAGTTTGGTAAGATTCTTTAATATGCCACTTAATTCGATATAAACTATCTGTTGCTTAAGTATTCATTTTGGGGGTATAGTTTTCCTTTAAAGTTAGCCTTAAAGGCGAAATAAACAATAGAAATGAATATGGCTAACATTGCCATATTTTATATACTTATTGCACCAGCCTAAAGTTTCAGCTTCTCAATAGCAGCAATGATCCGGGACTTAAATTTTGTAACAGGGGGTCACCATCTTGGAAAGTTTGGTCATCGCAAGTTTACAAGCAGAAAATCAGGTTGGCCTGTAATATAAACTGATGCTACAAGGTAGCTATTAAATTCTGATGCTAATTGCACTGGTTTCAGTGCTGTCATGTAGTATTTATCTGTATTAATTACTAATCAGCCTTATATTATGACATTTACAGTATATTCTGTATACAGTATATTGTGAGTTGTCCCTAAATGTGCAGTGAATCAGCAAAACAGATGATTGGGAGCTACTGGGGCATTTTGAAAGGCACATATCTTCCCTGCTAAAATGCTGTGGTTGTCTTGGGCTGGTACAGAAGCCCAAAACATAATATACAACACATCTTGCTACTTCTTTAGTTAAGCATTAGTTCTCCATGAAGGTAAAAGGGGTTGTTTACCTTTGAGTTAACTTTTAGTATGATGTAGAAAGTGAAACAGTATTCTGAGGCGTTTTGCAATTGGTTTCATGTTTTATCACTTGTGGTTTGTGAGTTTTTCAGCTTTTTATTCAGCAGCTCTCCAGTTTGCTGTTTCAACCATCTGGTTGCTAGGATCCAATTTCCCTTAGCAGGCATGCATCGATTTGAATAGGAGATTGGAATATGAATAGGAGAGGACTGAATAGAAAGATGAGTAATAAAAAGTAGCAATAACAATACTGTACATGTTTAGCCTTACGGAGCATTTGTTTTTTAGATGGGGTCAGTGACCCCCATTTGAGAGCTGAAAAGAGTCAGAAGAAGAAGCAAATAATTCAAAAACTATAAAGAAGAAAAAGTGAATGCCAATTTAAAAGTTGCTTAGAATTAGCCATTCTATGACACACTAGAAGTTAACTTAAATGTGAAGCCATATACACTATAATGGAGCAATAACAGTGCTTTATATAAATTAATTTGTCTCTAAAAAGAAGAATGCAAATAAAGGATATCTAGGAAAAGGCACAACAAAGAAACACATGTTTGAGTTTGGTTAGAAGATGATAAAGATAGTAAAAGAAATAAACTTGAGAAATAAAATGTGTACACTGCTATTTTTTTTATTCAATGGCATATGACCTTTGCCGTGCATCTGGACACAGTGCTCAAAGCAGATTATTCTTAGATACAGACCTTACTACTGATGCCTTCTGAAAATACGCATTTACCAAAAAAGCATGTCATGTCTGGTAAATTAAGCAACTTGCTTCCTATCTGACCATGCCAACTGTATTCTTGCCAAGAGAAGCAAGTGAGGATAGTCAAAATAACTTCATGACATATATGCTGTAAGGCAGTGAAAAAAGCTGATGACTTCTCTTAAAGGACATCTACCACATCAAAATTGTTTCCTTCACTGGAGGCGTGGACTGACAGCTCACACATTCAGAGTACTTATGCTACATCTCATACATGCACATAATGAACGAACTGAGGAACTTGCATATTACTTAAATATGTGCCCCAACATAATCATCTGCAATGGTCAGAGGGGATTTATTTAAATACATTTTTTTAAACACACTACATTATATAACTGTACTCTGGCTATCTCTGAACTGTCTGCTCTCCCAATACCTTAACCTCCTTGAATTTCAATCTCCTATACCTTCACTCATGAAAGTGCTCTCCGACACTATGAAGCTTTTTTATCAAAATTCCAATTAGTGAATTGAAAAATCACAATTCTTTTTTAGATTTTTACATTCAAGTTTTATGTTTTTCTAAAATTAGAGTTTTAAAACTCAAATTCCAATTTCGTGAGTTTTATTGCAAAGAACTCATTGATTTCCCTACCATTTACCAATATTTACATCTATGGTGGTTGTTGGACTATAACACAAATTTTACCAAGTAACTGCATTTACAAAGAAAAAGACCTATATGCAGTGTGCTCCCCTAACAAAAAAAGCCATGCAGGAATACATTTAGGGCTCTTACAGATGAGCGTTTTTAGCTGCGCTCCCCTGCGTTTCTGGTTTCATGCATTCAGCCGCAGGGGAGCGCAGGAGTAGACGCACTGAATTATTTTCAATGGGGCTGTACTCACACAGACACAAGTAAGCGCCGAATGCAGGAAAAATGCAACATGCTGCGTCCCAACCTGCGTTTGGCGCTTACATGCGTCTGTGTGAGTACAGCCCCATTGAAAACAATTCAGTGCGTCTACTCCTTCGCTCCCCTGCGGCTGAACGCATGAAACCGGAAAGCAGGGGAGCACAGCTAAAAACGCTCATCTGTAAGAGCCCTTAGACAGGTAGGGTTATATGATGTGCAGATCACAATTTTTCCATTGCTTTGTTCTGTCTAGTTGCTACACCCACTGGAATAGCCATCCATGGCTTCCATAATTGAGGGAATGAGGGGTATTTTTAGTAAGTGATATTTTGAACACAGGCAACATAGTGTTTTGCCTTCTTTACCTTTCACAGTTTCTTCTTTCCACAAAGAACATGGGGGGAGCATTGCAATTAATAAAGACATTTAAAAAAATAATACTTCCCCTTTATAATAGCACATAACTAGCAAACAGGACACTGCCAGATATACAAATCACATAGAACATGATAACTCCTTTTGGAAAGAGTGCTGTACAAAATGTGTGCACAGAGGAAATAATCAGACGTAAATGTGTTGTTTATTCTGCAGAGAGAAAGTGCTACACCTGCTGCTAATAGTTAATCATTAATTTATGCTGAAATCTCGGTTGTTTGTAAAGCTCGCTCAGCATGGAAAATGGATGAGGCTCAAACTGACAAAAACAATATCATGTTGATTATGGAACCATAATGAAATTGCAATTAATTGGCAGGTAGCAAACAGTTTTTAATTTTTTTATATTGTTTTGTTAAAATCTCAAATACACCTGTTAATAAAACTGAAGAGCTTTAATTTTGAAGACTTATTTGCATAATATTTAAAATGATCTTTTCCTGTGCCCAATTCCTTATCAGAAAAAAGGGTCAATATTCCACGTGTAGTTCTTATTGAACTACAATACCCAGAATCCCTGATGCAGAGGCTCTTCTGGCTATACCATATTACTTCTAATTATAATAACATGCATATTAAACCATGCTTTGACCTTGGGTGTGAAGGTGGGTGACCAACAATGTCCGAATTGTAACTAAATCACCCACAGTACTTTCAGGGGCATGAGGGTTTTGTTCAAGGGAACAATGGTAGACAATATGGCAGATGAGCACAGCTGCAGAATTTAAAGGACTATTTAAGGCACAGGGAAGAGCGAGGTGCAGGCGCTTGAATGACAGCAGTCAAAGGGTTGATTTAATACATTGGCTCCTATATAGCAATGCCATTCAGGATAAGGATTATGTGCTTCTTATTTTAAAGGGTCACCCTGTAAAGTCAGCTAGGCAAAGTGGAACACCTTTTAACAAGATCAACAAAGGTGTTACAATAAAAATTAACTTCCATAACAATAAATTAATTGAAAAATGTATCACAATAAACAATTATTAGATTATTTCAAACTCTGTCTGATCTGTTTACCTGCTACAATTAAATGGTCGAATAACTGGCTGTATTGTTACTTTCAAGTTGCGTTACACCTGTTTTCGGAGCTTGTCTGTGCCTCAGTGAGACTGAAGTCATTTAAAAGAAGGGGTCACATTCCTGCCTGTGTTCTCCAGGACTGAAATACATGAAGGATTCACCACAAGAGAACACAGAATAGAATGCCCCTGTGTAAGTAAGAGCCCTTAGGCAGTGCTTCACCCAAGTTTCCACTGCAACCACTAATAATTACGTTATAGGTATTTGTAATGCTAGAATTCCTTCCCGGAGAAAGACAAACTTAGATTTAAATTGGAGTTAAATATTCTTTACATTAGATAAATATTAAACAACAAATTCACAATCATTTGAATGCCATTTTTTCACTGCACTTAGAATAAGTTGTACAGACATGGATAAATTTGCTACTCCATATGTATTTCGCTCTAGAATGACAATTTAACTCCAAAGTGTACAAACTACTCTGTTTACAAAACAGAGTGATGCTTTTGTAAACGTGAAGTTCTTTTCACTCTGGTTATATTTCTGATATTTCGATTACAGTACACTTCACTTTTGGTTAGTCCCTTCTGTAACTGATAATTAGTAAGAGCAGAGTTTTTACAGAGCTAGTGAGTTAAAACAAGGACGCACTATTTAGATGAAAACAGATGGTAATTCCAACCAAAAAAATTCTTACACAATAAAGGTTTGGTGCCACTTTACCTAGGCACTTTAATTAAATAAAAAAGGTACTTTAATTACCTAGCCATGAGGCTTGCAGGACATAATAATTACTCTCTCTGTAAAGAAATCACCTTTACATATAAAGTGAATGTGTTTCCTGATGTTTTCCCAAAGAGGATCTCCAATGCATGTTAATGGGAATTTTACTAACCTGCTTTTATAGTCCTAGCCATTACAAGAATGAGTGTGCACCCAAGTGCGTGTACACACACACACACACACACACACACACATATTTAGATAGAACAAAATGGGAGTATAATTGGTTTGTTTCTATTTGGAATCTTAATTACATAGACATACAACCATCAAGGCTCACAAGTTTTTTTTTGTGGTGAAAGGCAGACGATAACAATAGAAAGGAAATCTTAATGTGAATGATGGTGAAGATAAGAACATGCTAGGTTTTTTTGTGAATGTGGTCCCTGAGAAAATAATTAGCTGTGCGTAGAGACTTAGATAATGATAACAGAAGAGTAAGCCACCTGCTTTGCACAGCCCCTTTGTGAGCCTCTACAAGTCCCAGCACAATGCATTAGAAATAAAATTGACACCTGTTCAACGCAGCCATCTGTCCCTAACAAGAATGATTTTGTAAAATCCTTGCCTACCCACTTGATTGGACGGCGGCTCCCACCAATGGCTCCAGTGTACCTGGCAACACAGCACAAAGCTATCTTTGCAAAGTGCAAGAACATACTGTACTGTGTATACTATAGCTCCCTGACTTTGCAAATCTCACTGTTCTGATGTATTGTAGTAAGTAATGTTGCACAATTCAGATTTTAATAATATTTGATATAATAGTTCTCATACACTAATATGTGTTCCCCAGGTGGGACCAAAACGTTCCCCCAAAACACTGCCTTGTGGTGCGATATGGGGGAATGTTTTCTTGTGAATTTTTCAAGACTTTTCATATTGTTATTGGCTATTTTGCACAAATAAATGTTTGAAGGGAGATGCTGTGCATGTCTTTTAAGTTTAAACATATGTAATGTGGTATTGAACCTGTGCACACTGCTCACTGGTAGATAGCATATACCCTAATGGTTAATCAGCTTATGGGCTTGCAGGATAGACATATAAAAGGTACATTTATCAAGGGACCAATTGAAATTTATTAATAAAATCGAGTTTTCTCAGCTTGGATAAATTGAATCGAACTGAAAACTCAAATCGAATTTGAGTCAAATTTGAAAAACCCGATGAAATTTTTTTTTCTCCTAAAAAAAACCCCAGAATGTCAGGAAGGCTGCAAACATCACCAATTTGATCCCTAGACCTCTCCCATTGACCTATACAGTAATTCGGCAGTTTTAGGGGGCAAATAGATGAATTTGAGTTCTTAAAGGGTGAGAGTATGATAAATCTCGAAAATTCTAATTAAAAATCGAATCGAGTTTGGATAATTCACAATTCGAATTTGAGAGTTTTGACCCAAAAAAAAAATTCAAAAATTTGTGCGAATGTGATAGGGGCCTTAGATCAATGTGAATGATGAACAACTTTGTAAAGTGCTGGGTAAATAAGTTGTCATTATATAAATAACAGACAATGCTAGTTAGGTTTATTTCAGCATATATGTGGTATAATTTAACAGCGGCCATTGCACTTATTATTAAGGACTGGAATGCAGTTGAATACTGTGCTCACAATCAGCTATGCTCTTCTATAACATCCAAATAAGTGGATCTTTCTGTGTGAGGCTAGCATTAGTCTGCTTAAAGTCTGTTTGAAGATCACTCCATGAATGTACAGTACTACTGTATAGTTCAGAGTCGTAGTCATTCTACACATTTCTCCACAGCCAGTCATCAATCTGTTTCACAGCTAGAAGCTCTTAATGAATTGGGAAATTTCTGTCATATCCGCCTCTCTTATCTTACCTCTAATTTAATGTACACTACATGCAATTTCAGGAATCATATGTCAGTACACTAATGTAATGCTGCTTAATGCTCAGATTCTCTGTAAAGTTTGCTTTTTCCAACCTTCCAATTTGAGTGTGTACTTTTCATGACACAGTTGTCTGTGTAAAAAGGGCTTGTTTATTTAGAAATTCAGTTTCTTGGTGAATAAACAAAAGTAAACCTTGAAGCTTGCGGTTTCCCCCATAAAGTTACTCCATGTAGGGTCCTTGAGAGATAGACAATTAGATTAGCAGGATACAATCCCCTCCCTCCCCCCTCTGTTGTCATTAATTTATTAGCAGACATTCATTACACATGCAGAGTTATCTGTGTACTGGTAAACTAATTATGTGTCTCACAAGGGCCAGACATTGAATAGCTTCAATATCTTTGTTTGCCCTGTTAAGAAATAACAATAAAATATTAAGGCAACATAAATCTTCCCATTTTCCAAAAAACATATATATTGTAGAGGTGATGATTAAACCACAGGTTATCTCATTCCTAGGAATTGTTTTGATTTACATGCAATACATCCCCTTCCCTTCAATCATCTAGCTCATAGAAATTACCTTCTCACTAGGTTCCCACTGCCTAACTATAAGGCAGCAGCTGATTGGGTAGAAATAATCAGGGAGTAAATGTATTACATTACAATATCTGCAATGAAACATAGAAAGGTGTCCCAATAAATAGCTCTAATACTATTTGAACACTGCCCAGCCAGTTTGGGTACACCAGTAATGTTTTCACTTTGCTGTTATAGACTGGGTCATTGAAAATAAATGTCTTCTGGTTTAGGAATGCATAAAACTCATAAGTTAAGGTTAAAGTGTATATAATACTAAAAATAATTTGCTCATAATTTGTTTTTATGTACGAAAATAATTATCACATAGAACAAGCCTTCTTTCCTTTTCTGAGCATCTACTGTCCTGTTTCAACCAGGCAATGAAAAAGAAAATTAAATTTGATGTGAACCCTGCTGTACACTTGAAACTGTGCCTAAACAGTCCCTAGAAACCTAACAAAGCACAAGGCTACATATGTGCTCTTATAAATAAGTGATGGTCTCCTATCTAAATATTTCCCCTCAGTAAAATACTTATAAGTGTCCATTTTAGCTAATATGGGTTAAAATCCTGCTATTCGGCCTAATCCAAGGATTGTGTGTATCTTCCATTATAATACAGTTCGTGTAAAAAATAAGAGGGCTACTTTAACTGAGACCCATTTTCAATAATTGTTTCTATTTTGATCAACCTCTTGGAAAAGTAGGTATCTTATTAGAATTAGATTATTGTAAAAGGCATGATAACTGGATTTAACAGGGCGCAGGTAAAAAAGCAGAACCTAAATTTAATCCTAGCTGACAATTTACAACTAGTACACTGCTATTTATATCACTCAAATCTTCCAGTAACACTAAAGAATGCTGGGAGCAGTGGTGCATAAAGGTCACAGGCTAAGAGGTTTAAATATTACAGGAATGGGTTGCATAAATACATGAAAAAACAAAATAAATGGCATACATTGTGCACAGAAAAAAAAACAGGCATAATATTATCAGTGGTACTTGCACTTTAAATAACATAGGGTTCATTTGTGCAGAAGGCCACCATAGCTAATGATAGGCATGTCTGAAATACATATTTAGAACCATGGTCATAGTGCCAGTGCATTTCATGAAGGAATCTGTCACTAGCGATGACAAGTTTCCAGCCGAAATGGATATGCAAATGACTTATGCACATATTCTTTTTTTTTACAAGCAATACATTGTTATTGGGCTTTCTATAAAATGATCAATTCTTCTATTGGGGAGTAACAAATGTAGCAACACAATGAATGCTGTATAAACAAATGGTGTCCTTGTTGAACTTGTTCTCTGAACATTACATAAAAGTCATGTTGGTTTTGACCTCTGCCTACTTTCTTGCAAGGGCAATCAATTGTTACATTTTTTAAGGGTTTAGACTTGGTCAGATCAATTCATTAAGCAATCTGAAAGAAATAGAAAATAGTGCACTGCTGCCTGTGCATGTAATGCGTAGCTCATTGATGTGTTTTCTTTTTCTTATTCTCCTTAGCCACACAATAAAATGGATTAAAAGAGAGAAAGATAAGAAGTAGACTAGTATAAAACATGATGTCAAATGAGTGTCAAGTATGTAGTACTGCTGTTTTCTGATGAGAATGAAATAAAACCGCATTATCCATTGTTCTGTGGTCTTGGTAGCCGTGAATTATTATTATGTCCATTCTTTATAACCTTTATGCATAAGCATTTACTTGCCATTGCGGTGGCTTTTTTACGCGTTCCATAACAAAGCCCACCTTTTCTAGTGTCCCGGTACCAAAAGGAATGATGTAATGTGCTGAATGCATTAAAAATTAAACAAACACTCTCACCGCTTTTTGTACCTTTGGGTGCCGTCTATGACTCTGTCTGCAAAGGACTAATCCATATACAAGAAGATATTTCAGCAGCACTATATTGTATATTTATCAGACCTGGGCAGACAGAGTCATGGACGGCACCCAACGCTACAAAAAGCGGTGAGAGTGTTTGTGTAGCACTACTTTGTCCTTCTGCACTGAAATCTGTTTCTTAAAAGAGCAAACAGATTTTTTTATATTTAATTTTTAAATCTGACATGGGGCTAGACATAGTCAGTTTCCCAACTGCCCCCAGACATGTGACTTGTGCTCTGATAAACTGATATCACCCCCTCACCCAGCAGCCTAACAAAAGAACAATGGGAAGATAACCAGATAGCAGATCCCTAACACAAGATAACAGTTGCCTGGTAGATCTAGGAACAGCAATCAATAGTAAAATCCAGGTCCCACTGCGACACATTCAGTTACATTGAGTAGAAGAAACAACAGCCTGCCAGAAAGCAGTTCCATCCTAAAGTCTTGGCTCTTTCTGAAAGCACATGACCAGGCAAAATAACATAATATGGCTGGCTACACACCAATATTACAACTAAAAATAAATACACTTATTGGTTCAGGAATTAAAATTTATATGGTAGAGTGAATTATTTGCAGTGTAATTTAGAAATAAAAACGACATCATAAAAATCATGACAGAATCCCTTTTAAAGTTGCTACTGCTGCCTGAGGAGAGTTTCTCAACTCTCCTCATGGCAACAGCACCCCTGTTTCTTGGTATACATAACTTTTCTATTGAAATACTGTAGCTGTCATAATATTATGGGGCTAATTTAGCAACGTTCAAATTTGAATCCTTACCGCAAATAACATTTTTTGGCACTAAAACTCAAAATTCAAATTAGAGTTTCTAAAACTCAAATATTTGATAGGACCAAAAAATGAAGATGTTTTAAAGGAATATAATGTACTGTTGCTCTGCACTGGTAAAATTGGTGTCTTTGCTTAAGAAACACTACTATAGATTATATAAACACGCTGCTGTGTAGCCATGGGGGCAGCCATTCAAGTAAAGGGTACATAGTAGATAACAGATAAGTTCTGAAAAATCCCAGTGTAGGCTACACAACTTATCTGTTATCTGCTGTGTATCCTATGCCTTTTCTCCTTTTTCAGGTGTGAATGGCTGCTATAGCTGCTATACGTAGTATAGTTATATGTTGTGTAGCCATGGGGGCAGCCATTCAAGTAATGCGTACATAGTAGATAACAGATAAGTTCTGAAGAATCCCATTGTATACTACAGAACTCATCTGTTATCTGCTGTGTATCCTGTGCCTTTTCTCCTTTTTCGTGTTTGAATGGCTGCTATAGCTGCTATACGTACTATAGTTATATAAACTATAGTAGAATTTCTGAAACAAACACACCAGTTGTACCAGTGCAGTGCAACAGGACATTATATTGACACTCCTTTCAAACACTTTAATTTTTTTGTGTTACTGTTCCTTTAAGCAAAAAAACTTCAAATAACTAAAATGTTAAACTTGGCATTTAAAAGCTTGCTAGCTAATGCAAAATAATAAATGGGGATAATACATAGAATATGAATGTGATGCTTTTTATAGTTTGTTCAACCAAGTTCTTATTCAAATTGTTTAATACAAAACCTCAAGGTAGGCCAAATTTCAAGTTTATTCAAATTAATAAAGCTAGCTCTAAAATTTTGTGAAATAGGCCTCCCCATATTAAAATGTCATACCTTCCATTAGTAAGGATATTTAAAGGGGAACTCTGGCTTCCAAACCAAAATATAATAAAGAGGCGCACATAACATACAACCCCCTAATATACCCATCCGTTACCTGTTTCTTCATAAAGTATGAATAAATGTCATTTTCTATGCTTAAATGCAGTTGTTATACAGTTCTTCTCTTTCTGCATCATTTGAAATCCTGGAAGGGAAGGAGGGACTAAACACTGGTGTTACAAATTGTAACAACTACTCCGATGCTTAAAGACAGCATGCAGCAACTACATACCCCACAATGCATTGCACTGTGATGTTCTGTTCCTTACTGAAATTACCTGTGCAGGGAATTGTGGGGTTTGGAGGATGAAGGCTGAGGACAGATGGCTGCTGATATAAAGTAACAGTAGTCAGTCAGCTTAGTCAAGTAGTCCGACAGATCAGCAGGAGAGGGCTAGGCTTAGGGAACTGTTCCAAACCATTAAAAATCATGAAAAGTCTTTTTTTAATTGATGTATATTGCTTGAAATTATGTTTAATTTTCAAGAAGTTATGTTTGTGTGGAGTTTCCCTTTAAGTTGCAATCCTCAAGCCTTCAGATGATGCTGGTATTGTTTAACAACAGCTGAATGGCCAACGATTGGGCTTTTCTGTTGTAAATAACATACAATGGTATCCTCATCACAAGACACTGGTGTAGTGAGTGACATAAAGGCATTAGAGGGTAAGGTTCTATCATTTGTTTACAAAACGGATGCTAAATTCAGTGTAACAACCAATGCAATAACTTGTTTACAACACTAATTCTCTTGATTTACAATGTGGTTAACTAGCAAATACAACCTGAACTGTATGAAATTCAACTTAAAATAATTCAATGAGCTTCTTGCAGTCACCTGAAGATCTTTGCATTATCTCAATAGGAACAAATAGAGAGTTTAATCACGTTGTAAGTATTGAAGTTAATCTATTTCTTATCTTTAAATTGATCTATTCTACACATTAAAAATATGTTTTTAAAGCAGTTGTTAGTGGACGTAAATCATAGTTACTAAATCATGATGACAGATGGCAGTTCAGAGAAGAATTCTTACCCTACACATAATGAATGCATTTTATATAAGAAGATAAACACACACTAAAAGCATAAGAAATAAGAGCATATGTTGTAATTCCTTGTATAATACAATAAAATAGCAGAAGAGAAAAAACAGAATAAACTATTAACTATAAAATCAGACACAGAATTTAAAGAAGAAAGACTTAAACGTTGCCATTGTGAAAATGATATTTAGCAAGTGATAAAAAAAGCAATTTACAGTTATGTTCTCAAATTATTTCAGTTATTTATTCTAGTATAAGGGGTGAATATGTAATGTAACAGATACATAAGTGACAAATATGTACTGTATAGAGAAAAGCATATTACAACATTGGAGAGGGACTTAAGTGGGTGCTCAACAGTGCGTGCAGGCCATAGTTATACAGCCCCACAGCTGCCTATATAAAACAGCAATGCTGTACAGAATCCCTTGTACTTTATCGAATATAATTAGCCAAAAATGGAGAAAAGATTTGAAAAAACCCATGCATAGTAACAATATAAGGAAACTCTGAACAACTTGGTCTTATTGCAGAAATATACCGTGCTAGATGCAACTCTCACAAGGGGGCAGAGACTGGTAGCCATGAATGATATAATGTACATTAACACCCGACTAGTACCAATTAGTCTTCATAGCAGAGGATTCTCCGTCTGAGGAAAATCTGTATCATTTGGCCCTAGCCTAATACTACTTTGCAGTCTGTGATTCTAATGTCTAGGTCTTATGTGTAATAAGACAAAACATATAGCAACAGTTTATCTTCCTTTTTACTTTTCCATTAACAGACAAGACTTTACAAGGGCAAAGTATTCTTTAACTGTGTAATATTCATCCCTTCCCCACTCTCAGTCTACATATTCCATTTATATTCTGTGAGCCTGAGTTGCCATTATGCTTACCTTGGATGAAACCATATTCACAGACGAAACACCCAATTATTACCCACTAGGGCTGGCTCTGGTACATACCTAATTCAAACAAAGCAGATGCCAGTTTCTACCACAAAATAAAATTTTAAGGAGAACAAAACCTGCGCATAATACCAGGCCCCCACCCAGCACTACTACTGTCAAAAGGAATCTCTGTGCCTGCTATAAAAATGCAGAGTTACGCAGTAGGAGTTGCCGGATGCCATCTCTCTTGGGTATTGCTAATGCTAAACATGCATGAGCATGCAGATCTGGTGCCTGCCATCTACACTGCAAACTCTGCATTTTCCTAGCTGGTACAAAGCTAGGGACACTTTTGACAGTAACCAGGCATAGAGAGAGAGGCGTCAAATCAAGGTGGTCTGGGGTAGAGGTGAATAGTTTGATTCTCCTTTAGCTATAGAGGGAACATTTTGTGTACACAATGCACACTCTCACCTATAGTACACTATAATTAAAGGGAAGCAAATCGAAGATTCATTCTACTTTAAAGCTAACAACAATATATTATTAGTGAGCAAATCAAAACAACTTTTACAAAACAAAGTCATGGTTTAGTAAATATCAAAGTGATAGTCTGTGATTTAATTATAAAATATTTGCCATTTAATTAAATAAAGCTATTGCATTTGGATTTCATTAATGAAACTAAGTAAATTCCACTTGCAAATATTTTGCAGTGAAAGTTCTCCAATTTTGTTCTCACCTAGATCAGATGCGGCTATTTTAAGGGCTAGTATATATAATTAGGTTGCAATGACAAGACTGTGAGCATCATTAGTATGAAATTAGCCAAGGGGTGCCAATATAACAAATGCAAGGCTAAATACTATCCCTATAGCAGGATACAGTACAGATGCAGTAAAAACCTCATACATTTTTTAGGTATTAAATGTTAAACACATTGTTTAGTAGAATTATAATTTTAAGCAATCTTGTAGTTAGTTGTGTGAAACATTTTCCCAAATATAAGTCACATGGTGATATATTGCCACTATGGGCCAGATTTATCATGGTTTGAATTGAAAATCGAATTTCGAATTCAAATGTTCTAGTTTTTATGGGCAAAACTGTCAAATTTGACTAGGGAATTGTTCAAATCGAGCTTATTTAAAAATTCTAATTAGATTTTCGAGATTTATCATACACTCCAAACAAATTTGGAGTTGTTTGCAGCCTTCCTTTTTTCGGAGAAAAAACTTGAATTTATTTTTCAGGTCAATCCTATTCACCTGAGTATAGGATATTAAATTTTTTTAATACATTTCGAATGGTCTAATTTTGAGTTCATGGTAGCTTATGGGAGTTTTTAAAAACTCGAATTCGAAATTCGACCTTTGATAAATGTGCCTCTATATGTTGTAGCAACAAATGAAATAGTATGGACTCCTATCTAAATCTATGCAAAAGATTTTAGAAGAAGAATTAAACAGAGCATACATCTACTTTAGCCCAAGTCCATCTGTATATTGGGGTGGCAGTGCCTCTGGATAACCAACACACTGGAAAGCAACAAAGACCAAAAGATTCAGATTCTTGGCACTCAGACCATATTTATAAAGAAAAAGTCTTTATTGTACATCCCTTCAGGCACAATGTAATAACTTACTACTACCGCTAAAGAGGAAGACATTCAGTTACACCCTGTTTCAAGAGATGGGTAAATACAACACCCAACTTGCTCCTTACAGCACAATGCATAAGGTGAAAGGGAAAACTGATTCACCCACTGGATCACTGTTTAATACTATCCTTATGTAAAGGATATATAAAGCCTTACTAAGTGGGTTATTTACTAAGCTCCAAATGCCGGAAATTCCCCGAAATCCAAAAAATTTGTAATTTTTTGTGATATAATAGGCTTAAAAAAAAAGATCACGAATTTTTCGGAATTTATTAAACCCCGAGGACTAAAAAGCCAGAATATAAAACCACGGCATCTCAAACATGTTGAGGTTGCATAAAAGTCAATGATTTTTGGTTGTGTCAGGGGTTGTGGACAATTTCACAATATTTTCAATGTTTTCGGGGAAAATTCACGAAAAAATCGTGACATTCTGAGTTTTTCCCGCAAAGGTAATTTTCGGGAAAATGTAATAATAAATAAGAGTGGAAAACACGAGCGGGTTAGATCGGAGTTTGTAGCAGCCGATACTGAGATAAATTCAGACCTTAATACATAACCCCCTTAGTGTCATCCAGTCTGAGCCATGGTTAAGGGCAGTATAACACTGCATCCAGGCATGCTGGGTAAAGTTTCTGGCATGTTGGGAAGAGAAAAATGAATGTAAGATAGAGTGCTCTGCTATCTACACTTACATCTGAGCCCCTAAACCATTTAAGAAAAATCTGGCATTTGTGAAGGAGTAAAGAAAAAACCAAATTGAGCAGAAATACACCTGTCAAACTCACAGCACTGTGATGATCTAGCAAATAAAACACTATGCTGCAACATTTAGGGATATATTTAAAGGTAAACAGAATTATTTTTAAAAAGGAGATATTGTTAAAAAGAATAGAAATTTGTCATTCTGTTCACAAAAGAATACTTTACAAAATCTCATGACAGCAGAACAAGAAACGTTTCATAGCAACAAATCAGTTTGCTCTTTATACCACTTTGCTTTGTTAAATTCCTTTTGGCAGATTTATTCTTCAGAACTGAAAGTCAAACCTAAAACTCTCTGATTTGTTTAGTATAGTGCTAGTGCATATTGTGCATATTTTGCAAAGTACCACTGTGCATTCCTTCTTGTATTTGCAAGGTATATAAATTGCATGCACACTGGTACCCTGCAATGTGGCTGTGTAGCTCCAACAGAACAGCTTACTTGGGTAAGAATAGTCTTGCCAGCGGAACCCAGAAGGCATGGTTATGGAGCATAGGACACCCCAAATTTAGTTTAGGATTTCTGGTTCAGGAAATTGGCCCAGAGAGCCTTTACTGTATTCAAACCAGGAGTGTTATGTTCCTGCCAGAGTATGTCAAACACACAACTAGTTTATAAACTATTTTTTTTAAAGTCTAGCCCCCTTTTGTTTAATAAATATGTTTTCAGCAACTTTGAATGGCCAAATGCAAAAAAATTTACTTGTTTGCAACAGGGCTACAATATTATCTTGGACAGTCTTAATAAACCACGTTGTACAGTACCTCAAAATCTAGAATAAGAAAAAAGAAATAAAATACAAAACAAACTTATTTATTAAACACCAAATACCGTTTGAGTAAATTTTTACAATTATGAAAGTCTACCTTTAAATATGCAGTGTGTTGCATAAAGTTTTCTATAAACGTTTAGTAAAGCACAACGGCAATAGAACAATAACTTATCCTCATATTTTGTTTTTTATTCATAAAAAGATGGAGCCACTGTTTTTCTAGTTAATTCTTTCCCTCAAACCCCAGGGGCCTCTTTTACAAAAAGGGCTGAAATGTTTGCTGGGAGGCACATTTATCAAGGGTCGAATTTCAAATGCATGTGAGTTTTTTAAAAATCCCATAAACTCCCATAAATTCGACTAATCTAAATTTATTATTAAGAGCGAATTTTTTATACGCCAACGAATTTAAACGACCCGAAAATTCGAATCGAATTTGATCAAACTCCTAGTTGAATTTTACAGTTTTGACCATAAAAAAAAATTAAAAATTCTAATTTTCAATTGGACCCTTGATAAATCTGCTCCCTAGTGTCACCAAAGTAATAACACGAACACAGTATATTTCAGACATGGGGGTACCTTGGCTTCAGCTATGCCATATACATTTTTCTGTTCAATGATCTTTATATATTAGAAAGTGCATTGTTACATGAAATAGAATAGGCATTTGCCGGATGGCAAAGCTACGATGTGCAGTTCAAACACAGCTGGGAAGTTCCCTCCTGTTCACCCTCGCTGTCAGTGGATTAATGATGAATACAGTACTGCACAGAGCTAGGCATAATGTGCTCTAAAGAGTTTCACCATTCAGAGGAGAATGTAACGTTCCTAGTTCATATTTTTAGATATTTAAGAGGGAAAGGGTTCACAGAAATAAATAATTGTGAGATTTTCTTCATCTATATCCCCATTGAGCTGTTGTCTTTAATAAGCAGTCATAATTAGCTGCCAAGACAACTTCTTTAATAAGACAATAAAGCAGCCTACTTACTTAAAATAAGGTTGTATTTCTTGACCTCTCCTCTAGTCTAAAGGATATTTGTTTGTCAGTCAGTCAGGCAGTGCAGAAGTCCATTCATTCACCTTGCACATACTTTTATTATTCAACCGCCCATCTGGAGCAGCCATATATTATTCATTGTCTCATTCTATTTCTGCTTGCAATGTTGTTAATTTGTCAATACTGATTCTTGTACACACAGCAAATAGGCTGAATTTGAAAAGTTAAGCAGAAGGCACCCTTAGCATTAAAAACAGTGAATTAATTTATACATTTTGTAATCATGCTGTCAAGACAATACAAAATATAATATTACCAAACATAAAATATGTATGTACTATGTCAATCCATCACATTTGGTATCCATACAATAAACATTTGCAGGTAAAATATACCTTACGTGTTATTTTTCCCTTTCATTTATGTTTCTGTAGCATATCATAAGTAAAAGCTAATGCCTTTATTTGAGGCATTTACCACTAAAATTAACATCTATTATCACAAGGGCTGAGGTTGCATCTGCAGGTTGTCAAGTACTTCTCAGCAGCAAGGTAATGTCCCTGACATATATAATATAAAGTATGACCTTATTTTTAGGGCCAAAAAGGAAGATAGATGTACTCGCACTTCGTGTATTGGCTCCTTTTAAACAGAGTATTTCACTAAAGCAAGGATTATTAACCAGTCAGTTGGAAATTAGGGTTTATTTCAATAATCTAAATAAGTCAAAATGCAACCTAATTTGGTAAGTGTTCATATCCCAAAATTATTATTTCTCCAAGCAGTTTATTGATACAGAGAAGAAAAGCCTGTTGGGCCACTTGGGTATAGGAAAGCCTCCTAATTTTTGGGTTTTATAACTAACAATCACATTTCTATTTTATTCACAAATCTCTAAAAATTCACGGTTTTCCTATATTTCTTAAATGCTCTAGACATTTATTAAGTGTAAAAACCACGAACAACTGTAATACAAAAAAATTGCCAGGTAAAAGTTGTCGAGGTCCTATAGATGGAAGCTGCACTGGTCTTACTGAACTATTTTTAATCGTTCGGACTTTTAGTGGTTTTCAATTTTTTTTTCCTTGTAATTTCTGAAAAACTCAAATTTTTAGAGGCTTTCATATATTTTAGTGCATTGTTCAGCATTTGTTTCCCTTTTATTCATTGGGCTTCTTAAATTCAGATTTTTAAAATAAATTTTATGACATTCATGACATAAAAGTATGTGAGTTTAGTTGTGGTTTCAAAAACCTATAAAACCACTAAAATGATACTGGTTAGGACAATCTTTATTAACATCTCATTTTCTAAGCATGCTGAGATCAGTATGCACCATTTGAGAAAATACTTAAAAATAAATACTGTTTTATTTGTAAAAAATACATTTTTCCCTTCAAATGTTTCAATGTATGTGCAAAATTATTATTTTGGATTTGTTTGCTTTTCCCCTTTACCAGTAAGATTTCATCTATGAAAGTCAAGCTGGTTCTCATGGAATTTGGGGAATTGTAGTTCATTAACTAGTGCATTACTGTTTTAATATCGCTTCTGAACTAAATCTCTTTAAAGGAAAAGGAAACCAAAATAAACAATACTTCTTGTAGCTTGTAATTCTCTACTGTACTACTTATGTGCCTGTATTTTTGTATTCAATGGCATGAAACCTTTCAGATGCCCTAATGCTCATGTGAGCCATCCAAGACTACAGCCCTTCACTGTACCGGTCTTAAAAGATGGCAGTGCAGCAGAAGTTAAAGGGGATCTATCGCGATAATGAAAATTTAATATAAGCATCTTGCTGAAATAAGAAACTTTCTAAATATAATTAAAAATTCGGTACCATTTATGAAATAATCAAGTTACTCTTCACTCTCCCCCTCTGAACAACATATCTCTCTTCATTTTCTCTTCATGCAGTAGGTGGAGTCAGTGATTCACAATTTGGTCTAATAGATCTGTTGGGGTGGGGGGGTTGCACCCTTAACCAGGTGCTCACTCTTTAAAAATAACTGGCTCTTATGGAAATCCTTTTTCTCTGCATCCAGGGTGTTTGCTAGAGTCTGTTATTTTGTTACCTGTTGTGCTGGAGTTGGTTATTTGAGTTATTCTGCTAAGAAAAGCAGCCCCCTAAAAGACGTAATAGACCTACCTGTCAATCAAAATCTGACCCAGACCTCAAAATAAAGAGAGCATGAAAAGTGACAGGTTGTGGAGAGCGAGATACTGAAGATTAACTTGATTATTTTTTAAACGATACAGAAGTTTTAATTGATTGTATTTAGAAAGTGTCTTATTTCAGTGAGATAAAGGGTATATTAAATTTTTGTGATAGATCTTTAAGCATCTAATTTTTGCCTATTTTTAAATGAATAAACATCTAAGGGTTAGTGAAATATAAAGTGCTTCCATGGGCGTCCGCAGAAAATTTTCCAGGGGGGGCAAGGAAGAAAACATATTACACAAATTACATGTACCCATATCTTGGTTTCCACACGAACCTATCAACAGGTTTTCTACAAAAGTATAAAGTAGTAAGTGTTGCACATGTATAACATTGCCAATCTATTAGTGATACAAACTCCTTGTTTGCCAGGACTACACTTGCTCTTTTCTACTTTCTTAGCACAATTACTAGCCAGTGGTTTGTACAATTGTTATTCCCTCTAGAGTTCTAGTTACAGCTGAATACATACAGTGGAGGTATGTGCAAGAATTCTCTTTCAGTTACATGCACACCTTAAAGGAGAACCAAACCCTTTATATTAAAATCCCTTACCTCCCTACCCTACATAGACCCCCTCCCTGCTCCCCCCCAGCCTAGGTGTTACCCCTGGTAAATGCCCCTAACTTTTTACTTACCTCTCGTTGCAGATTCAGCGCATCGGAGTTCACGGGTGCCATCTTCTTCTCTTCTGTAATCTTCGTGTCTTCTTCTGGCACTTCTGCAATTTCTGCCACTTTTGTCGCATGCGCAGTTGTCAAAAACGGAAAGATTGCTCCAAAGGTGCATGCACTGATATAGTGCTTACATTGCGAAGAAAACTGAAGAGAAGAAGATCGCACCTGTGAACTCCGATGAACTGAATCTGCACTGAGGGGTAAGTAAAGAGTTAGGGACATTTACCAGGGGTAACACCTAGGCTGGCTGGGAGTTTATGTAGGGTAGAGGGGTAGGGGAATTTAAAGAAAGGGTTTGGTTCTCCTTTAAAGCAATAAGTGATTGGTGCATGACTGCATAATGGACACAGAATTTTTAAATAAATCTGGGAAAACATTATTTAAAATCAGGAAAATGCACCCCTTGAAATGCATTATAAATTTATGGGACTACAACAAAAATTATAAAATGTGGGACAACTTAAATTCAGGGAATGTAAAATTGAACTTTCACTGTATATAAATAAAACTATACCTACCTGACTGCCATACTGGGCTGATGCCGCTGCTGCTCGTTTTTTGCTAGTAGTTTAAGTTCCTGTCATGCAGCACAGGGATTGGATAGGCTGGGGTGAAGTTCAAATGTCACTCTCCAAGCTTATCCAATCTCTGAGCGGCTAAACCGGGACTTAAACTAACCACTGAGAAGTTGGCTGAAGGAGGGGGAGTGGCTGGGAGGATCAGGTAAACTTGCCTGCTGTGTCTCATATTTCATGCTGCGAAGTGAGCCTATGTTTGTATTTAAAATCACTGACAGATCTTTCCCTGCTGCAGCTCCTTTCTCTAACTTTACTTAAAAGCGCTTAATCTGTAAATGAGGAGCTGCGGAAGGGAAGGATCGGTTAGCGATTTTAGCTTTGTCAGGGCTCAATTAGTGAAGGACTGGGGAATATATGGGGTGGCTGCGGACCCACTATAAAGTACAAGTCCAGGGGGGGGGCAAGTGCCCCCCTTGCCCCTATCTGTGGACGCCCATGGTGCTTTCATTTTGCAACTTTGCCTCCCTAGTATATATCCCCTGTATAATGAACTCCTGCTCTAAGTACCCGAGACACAGTTTGTAGCAGAGGAAAGGGATTATTTATGCAGAGCTCATTATCTCTATTTAAAGATGAATGAAAGTTTAAATCACTGAGGGCCAAAATGCTAGACACCACCCTAGTGATCTATAATCGCTCACCTGATACTCCAAGACAGTGCTCCTTTTTACTAAAAACTGCACCAGCCTGCAGTATTTCTGAGGAAGCTCGTTGTCACTGCATTATCTGTCTTCATTCTGGTCTGGACAGGCACATGCACAGAAGAGTGAAAGCTGAACCAGTAATATTAACTACCCATCTCCCAGGCGCAGGTGCAGGCAGTGCAGCTAGCCCCCCCCCTTCCTGACATGATCTCCATGGCAGATTTGTATGCGCGAGAAACGTCGGAGGGCCCGGAGGGGGTGTGGGCCAGGGTCCAATTGCACCCCACTCCCCCAGTAGTTCAGCCACTAAGCTAAACTTAGGCAACTTTCGCTCTACTGTACATGCGCCTGCCTATAAACAAAGAAAAGAAAATAGAAGAGCTTCTACAGAAATACCCTGGGCCGGTGCAAACTTCTTCTAAGCATCAGCCCCCGCGGGTTATGAGGTAAGCAAATATAATCATGGGGCATGTAAACATGACCATGACACAGATCAAAATGAAAAGCAGAAATGTAAAATGTACTGCTCTGAAAAGCTTGTAGTTTTATACCATTGGTGCAAAAATCAGGATAAGCATTAAGGAGTTAGATCAGGCAATTAAGCAAATAAAGAGTTAGCGCAAGCACACAATCTTGAACTCTCTGCAGACTGTGGCGTTATATAACCTTCTGGGATGCACAGTATAGCATAAGATAACAAATCATATATTTAACATACATAATATATATGCAAAATCATAATTAATACACAGAGAAATTGGTAATACTGAGCAAGGTCCTTTTTTCCCTGCATATTTGAATTTTTTCATATCAGACACAGTTCCCTGATTGGTCAGAGGAACAAACAGCAGTGTGTACTTTTTAATTTGATATTCTTTTGTTTCTTATTCATATGCTTTGTAATAATCCTAATAAAAGATGTGTTGAATGAAGGATTATGCATCGGGGAGAATGTTATGTTATTTACTTTCAATCATTCTGCATCTCACTGTGTGAAACTACAGATGATTACAAAAGATTAAAGCTGAATAGAATGTAGTACCATGCTGCTTAACTTTTCAATAAAGTGACGCTATGGTGATCAGCTTTATTTCATGGGCCCAATGAAGTGTAACAGTAATATGCTTCTGTTTAATTAATAAGGAAAGCATTCAGATCAGAGATTTTTTTTCAATTGTCCTGCAGCAGATATCATATTTTACTAATTAGCCAGCAAGGATTTCATTCTGTAAAATTAACGCAATACATATATAGCAACAACAGAGAGAGCACAAGCAATAAAGGGGTTTCTGTCTGTGCCACAGAACTTCTTCGGTGGTTACAATTGCATTATAAGTCACAACATAGGACTTTCCCTTCAACCCCTGGAGATATTATATGCATCATGAATCTCCCTGGTGTGCACAATACAGTACTTTATGCACACATATTCCTGTATTCTAGGTTAAGACAAATATGATTACAGTAAAGGAGAACTAGAGATATACAGACATTAAACTATGTTAGAAAAGAGGCTTACTTATAACACTTATTGGCTTCTGGCTTTACGGAATAATAGAGATGCCCAAACCCTAATAAAAGTCCGTAAAGGAGTAGTTACACTAGTGCTGTTCCATTTCTTGCCTGTGAACAGAGCTAGGCCTTGCAAGGCATTTTCATGGTCTGTCCAAGATTTTCCTAGATTCCTTTGTAAGTCTTTGTTATTTTGACACACAGAAACTTTGAATATCGGGCAGGCACCACTCCGAAACACCAAAAGTAAATCAGTCAGTAGAATCCAGGAGTCCAAATTATTTTTTAAAGTAGTACAAAAAGTCTTCAGTTACATTATGTATAAAGTATAAAAGCCTGACGCATTTCGTGTCTTTATTTACATTATGTATAAAGGATAAAAGCCTGACACGGACACTTAATCATAGGCTTCTGGATTCTGCTGACTGATAGAATCTGACTTTTGGGGGCCGATTCATGAAGCTCGAGTGAAGGATTCGAATGAAAAAAATTCGAATTTCGAAGTATTTTTTTGGTACTTCGACCATCGAATTGGTTAAATTCGTTCGAATTCGAACGAAATCGAACGAAAAATCGTTCGACTATTCGACCATTCGATAGTCCAAGTACTTCCCCTTTAAAAAAAACTTCGACCCTCTACTTCGGCAGGTAAAACCTACCGAAGTCAATGTTAGCCTATGGGGAAGGTCCCCATAGGCTTGCCTGTGATTTTTTGATCAAAGGATTTTCCTTCGATCGTTGGATTAAAATCCTTCGAATCGTTCGATTCGAAGGATTTAATCGTTCGATCGAACGAAAAATCCTTCGATCGATCGATCGCAGGATTAGCGCTAAATCCTTCGACTTCGATATTCGAAGTCGAAGGATTTCAATTCGAGGGTCGAATTTTCGAAGTATTTTTAACTTCGAAATTCGACCCTTAATGAATCTGCCCCTTGGTGTTCCGGAGTGGTGTCTGCCCACTATTCAAAGTTTCTGTGTGTTGCTCCCCTTTGCTGAAGGTCTGGGGCATGAGCACCCAGACCCATTTGTGGAAAGCGGTAAGCTTGTCCTTTTACTCATAATATCCATGCTTCCAATGGTTTTCCTTTGCTATTTTGATATAACCAAGTCCACAATCATGCTATCAGTTATAGTTACTTTTGAGACTGCACTATACTGGTAGAAAATGTGTGCAGAATTTTAAGATGTATTAGCTCAGTTAATTAACAGAGTGGCTATGACAAGTTAGCAAGGCAAAAGAAACAACTCCAGTTTCACTTTTAAAATTTTATGAAAACTACCTACCTTCTGAAAACAGAAACCTGTCCAGCACCAATTTGAAGTGAACAAAAAATATAAACAAAAATAAATTAAAATTGTAAAAAATATTATTCCTTTACGAACAAGTTTATCAAAATAAGAATAAAATTTAAAAAATGATCTATCCTCTTTTGTGATCGGTAATGTTACCTCACAAAAAGAGGATAGATTGTTTTTTTTTAATTTTGTTCTTATTTTGATTTACACTTGGACACGATTGATTCTCACTGTCTCTTATGCGCTACACTAATTGATGGCTATAGACCATTAGATGGAAAGATTAACACGGGTTTGTATTACCGGATAGGTACACAATCACTCATGATGTCAGCTTCCCATTCACGCCCACAATTAGCGTCATCCTTGGGCTTTGGCGTTCTTTTTGAATTTCAATGTGTATAAATATGTGTGTTTGTGGTGGGCCTGCACCCCCTGTGTGCACCTACCTATTTGTTTATTATATATATATATATATATATATATATATATATATATATATATATATATATATATATATACACACATACACACACACTCACACACACACACACACAAGAGCCATGAATATTCTGTAAATTAAATCATTATAAATGGTGATTAGTTATGTCATCAGTTATAATGTGAGCTTAGTGATATAATTTTCACATGACTTATTGATAATAAATAATGTATCCACTCAACCTTCCTTATATTTTACAATAATGGGTTAATTATTTGCTATATAACTATCATAATTAATTAGTTATCAAATGGGTTGTTCATCTTCCAAACACTTTTTTTTAACACTTTGAGTTGTTTTCAGATTGTTCACAAGAAATAAAGGTGTTTTTTTTAATTTGTTATTGCTTATGGTTTTCCCAAAATTGAAATTTAAAGATTAATGTTCCTGTCTCTGGTGTTTGAGTCTGGCAGCTCATGGTTCCAGGTGGAGATTATGAAGTGTTACAGTTTGATACATTTAGTGGCTACATTATTTGATACATTTATTAGTACTATAATATTAGCAACTATTGTATCAATTCTAACAGCTGCCTTTAATGAAACTCAGGGACAAAGATAATAAATGTATCAACTAAATTTATCAATTTAGATCAGTTAAAGCAGGGGTCCCCAACCTTTCTTACCCGTGAGCCACATTCAAATGTAAAAAGAGTTGGGGAGCAACACAAACATGAAAAAGTCCCTTGGGGTGCCAAATAAGGACTGTGATTGGCCATTTGTTAGCCCCTATGTGTACTGGCAGCCTACAGGAGACTCTACTAGGTACTATACTTAGTTTTTATGCAATTAAAACTTTCTTCCAAGCCTGGAATTCAAAAATAAGCACCTGCTTTGAGGCCACTGAGAGCAACATCCAAGGGGTTGGAGAGCAACATGTTACTCACGAGCTACTGGTTGGGGATCACTGAGTTAAAGAGTCGGCAACCCCCCCCCCCAGCTACTTTCGGAGGTAAAAATTTAAACTTCACACTTCAATATTACAAAAACTATCACAAATAGAAAATAGAAACGTATTGCAAAACTTCTTTATTTCTGGTGTTTGAAGGTGAACAACCCCTTTAATTCAGATGCACATTACATGCTAGCTCATAAACCAGTGCACTCTGCACCAGAATGCAATAATCAGCCTTTTATAATTTATATAAACTAACCCTAAGCTTAGCTTATAATCAACTGCCCAGAGCACACTGAGCATGTGCAATGTCACTGATACTCAAAAGATGAGTTAACAATATACAAGATAGCAAGTTCCTATAGACAGCTTTGATTGAATGGATCATTTCTGTTATAGGTCTTTGGAACCTCTCTGTTTGTACACCAAGTACAATAAGTATGTACAATGCAGTCATGTTCATTTTTAGGCTTTAGTTTTCCTTTAAGCTCATCCCTTTACCTATTGTAGTGGTTGCAGGTTGTTTTGTATGTGTTCTTGTATGTCTAATTCATACACGTAATGATTGTACAACGCTGCAGGATGTGGTGGTGTTTTATGAATACATGTTAATAAAGATAATAATCCCTTCTTCCTCTTAACTAGGATGTCTAGTATAGGTAAATCTAAAAACATGCTGAGTATTAAATGAAGACGATTCACTACTCATCCAAGCAGCTTCTTCAGTTCAACTGTTTTTAGATTTACCTATACTAGATATACCATGACCTTAGTGAATGAAAATCTTCATAGTCATATTAACTAGGATGGATCAACACCTCACACAGCCAATAGCCATTGTCCACCTAAGGTTTCTGGGAATTGTAGTTCAGAAACAACTATGGAAGGCAGCTCTCAATCTAAAATGTAAACAAATAGAGGTACATCACACAGTGATGTTCACCAATGTCAAGAATGTTACTACTTAATAATAAATGATAGTGCAGTGTTTTTAAATAATTTGGCACAAACAGATGCTATTATTTGCAGACAAGGTGATTTTGAATGCAGAATAAAAATAAAGTCTTATCTAGTTTAAAGGAAAAATAATATCTTAAAAAAAACACAAACCCAAGTCGGGCAATACAGAAATATAGAGGTTACTGCACTTGACAGCTACTACCAATTATTACAGATACTTTCTTCAGAGGAGACACTGTCCAATAAATCAATACACCCCTCTGTTGGTACGATTAGGAAAAAAGTAGGTGATATTTAACATAAGTGGGTATTTGCAAAATGTGATTACTGTGCTTCAAAAAATATATTTTTCCAAAACAATACCACATTTTTACATATATATTTTGCGTAATAGTTTTTGTAATGGATGCATTACATATATACTGTGTAAAAATGAATGCAGATTAATTATTCTAAGCATTTTTACCATTATATAAATTACACTGGTGCAGTTAAACACATTGATGAAAATCGAATTTTCCAATTAAAAAAGGGGGAGCAAAATTATTCGCTGCTTAAAAGCAATGGAAGAGAAAGGAAAAGTAAAACAACATTTGGGAAATAATAGTGTAAAAGTTGAAAAGACAATTCCTAATAAATCCAAACAATATGAGCTAAAACAGCATCTGTTAGACTGAAAGACATTAGGCAATAATAAAAATACAACCAGTTTGAGTTCACATGGTTCATACATTCTTTATGATCAGTCGATCTTCAATTTCAGCCAAGTGAAATAAACAGCATTCAGAGTCACAGGGATTAAAATGCTTAGGGATGACATTATTGCAGCAGTATGCTAAAAAACTGATGCCCAACTGGCACATATGGCTGATCTGATATGCAGACTCCTAAAAACTGCCAAGTGTTTTACCCCACAATCAACAGCCTGGCAAGTATGCTAATTTCTTGCATGTATATTAGTTTCTTTTTCTGCGTGCATACAACATTATAAATCACCACCTCAGGAAAACAATACTGCATGAACAGACAGAGAGCATCACAAACAAAAATCAATGTCTTACCCCCATCATCACTAAGTACAAAGGGTTTGAGAGGGATCCAGAAAAATGAAATGTGCACCTGTACAACTTGCAAGAAATCTCTAGCCCTCCCCCCACCCACCACCGAATCCCAGTCTGCTAATAATGTCCTAGGAGTGCAAATGCTGAATGGAGTTGTACAGCACAAAAGAAAGATGTAGTTCACTCATTCATTGCTAAGAAGGCTTATAAAGACTTCCAGGCTCTCCCAGCACTGCAGGTGCCACAAAGGAGAAAATACCACCCCCTCTTCCCATGTGTGCACAAAACCCAAAATTGAAATAACATTCTACAGTCAGTAATGAGAAAAGAAATAGAAGATAAAAGAGGATAATGTCACACACAGTTGCAACACTGCATAGGGGTTCTTTCCTGAGCATTGTAAGAGGAAATGCATTTCCAAAAAGCATGGCAATAGAAAAAAACATACAGTAATTCATGCAAAACCATCATCCCCCTCCCGGACAGATCCATGCCATACAACACAAGATCTGCAAATGCACACAGAGGGGTTAACCCTAGAAATGCCCCAGTGTTAACTGCATTCACAGCTTCTGTCATCAGGCACAGGCTGTCCAACTAGCAGCCTCCAGCTTTGGCTCACTGTATCCCACCACAAGGAAGGATGCTGGGAGCTTGTAGTTCAATAAGCCTGGCAGTGCTGCAGGTTGGAGATCCCAGACAGCATGACACACACACAAACCAGGGACACTGACAGACATAAAGGGGGGGAATTAAAGACACAGAGGCACGTAAAGCAGTATTATTACACAGGTGGACTGCAGCTGCCTGCTACTGGCATAAACACACACAGGCAGCACAGAGCACATCATCGATCTGACATACAAAAGGAAAATGAAATGACAGGGGAGGAAGGACCCCAGCAGCACAAGAGGAAGCAGCAATGGGGTAGAGGCTCCAGTGTTGAGGGGGAGAGACACGGAACTGCACAAACACACACACCATAATAGTAGCAATAATAATAATAATAATAATATTCACCTTGGCTGTGGCTTATTGTGGTGGTGATGTTGTTGTTGGCTGTTGTTGTTGGGGTGATGGGGATGATGATGATGATGAGGGTGGAGAGAAGGTGATGGTAGTGGTGGTGGCGGTGGAGGAGGAGGATGAGGAGGAGAGGAGTAGTTGTTGTTGATGGGTAACAGTCGCCAGGACTACGGTGGCTATGGCGCTGGATTCACAAGGCAACAGTTGCTATAACTCACAAAAGAGGGGAGGCAACCTAACCTGAGAGGAGGAAGAGGCGGGACCACGCGGCTGCCAGTGACAAGAGGCCCTTACGGTGGCTGACAGCCAGGCCTGGAGGAGAGGGAGGAGACAGGGGAAGGGCCATGGAACGCTGCGCCTTCCGCCTCCCCCAGTCAGACCTTCATTGTGCCGACACATCCTCGTGTGCCCTCCCCCAAAACTGCCCCTCAGACGCGGCGCAATACACATCTTTTCCCCGTCATTACTGTGGCTTCCCTGCGCCATTGCCGTTCAGCTGTTTCTCTCGTTTTCACTCCCTGTGCCGTAGCTGCTTCGCACGTTTTTAATTTTGCGCCTTTCACTCTTCTATAAGCTCTTCTCTTAGCCTTCCCTGTTTACCTTCTTCGACCTGCTCCTTCACTTAGCAGCAAGCCTCCTTCGCTGTCCATCATCCAATAACCTTCGCAAAACTCTTTCACTTGCTGCTTTACGTGCGCCTTATCGCTACCCATGTACATGAGGTCCCAACTCTGGGTCACCCAGTGAGGATAGAGAGCTGAGCGCGCAAGTGACAATACAAATGTTGCGCGTTACCCCCTCCACCTGTCTCGCTACTCTGCTCAGCTTTGTTTTGGGGGCAGAACGTTGAACAATTGGAGGGTGTTCGGTTGGACATTCCCTGCTTTGCTACTTGTGAAGTATTGGGACACACTGCCCAACATTTTGGAAATAAAAAGCGGGATAAAAAATTTACTGCGCATTACAAAGCGACATTTTCGACCACGCCCATTTTTGTGGCCACACCCCCTAATTGGCATGTTCATTTTACTAAATTTGGCAGGTTATGAACGTTTGAACATATTTCTGTTTTTTTAGTTATTACAGTTTTGCTAATGAAGGTAAATTGCCCTTAAAGCTTCGAGTTTAACTTCTCCCAAGCGACCTGTTATATTAGATTGTTACAATTACTTATTTGCAAAATTGTTACAAAAGTATCTTATCTGAAAGCTGTGGCTGTTTTGGTCTCTCTGCCAAAAGCCAATTAAGTTAGAAACTTTGTTTCTTTTTCTGGCTGTTCAGTGCAGAGAAAAACGGGACTTTGCAGTACAAACGAGGGACTGCGGGTTGAGCTGTTAAAAGAGGGACTCTGCCTCTAAAAACTACATAGATTTACATATGGGTGCCCCTAGGGCCACTGATGTTCGTTTAAATTATTTGCTCGTTCAAATTATTTGCTCAAATTTTCATCCTTCATCATCATTCATCGTTTTCACCAGAGCAATGGGGAATGGCGCAGAGGAAATTGAAAAAACTGTGTCTCATGTGCATCTCCAGTGTTTCTGAACCATTGTGGGTGTGGTTGGGCAGCATGCCGCCCCCTAAAATCCTGCCACCCTAGGCACGGGCCTAGGTGGCCTTTCCACAAATCAGGGCCTGGGGACAGTTGGGAGATATTTTGGGAGCTTCATGGAACCTATTGTATGAGCCAAAATAGGAATGGAGAACGGTGAGGTAACAGAACTCTGCTGCAAATCTTCCTTTATTAGGAGTGTAACATACTACATGTTTCAGGACATGTAGTATGTTACACTCTTAATAAAGGAAGATTTGCAGCAGAGTTCTGTTACCTCAGCGTCCTCCATTCCAATTTTGGTCTATTTGAATTCATGGTGCCTGGGCAGGAGCAAAGGAGGTACGTGTGAAGAGGTCTACATTATAGCCATATCTGCTAGACCTGATTAATTTGACTATTGTATGAGCCCCTCTTGTACATCCATCTGCTGCCGGGGGTTGTTCATGTGGTAGCGTCTTGTGTCCCCCTGCCTGACAATATCTGGAAGTTTTCAGTGTGTGCTATATGTTTACATGTGAAAAAAAACCCTGGAAAATGATGAAACGATGGAAAATGTACAGTAAGGCTGAATCATAACAGGTGCAGCCGTTCCAGTACAATATGTGCAAAATATAACAATCTCTAGCATTGTAAAAAACATTTGCCTCTCCTTTCATTCAAGTAATATACGGTTACCTCAATATGCTGACTTTCTGAATCAACCAAAGCTTGCCTTCAAGCCAGGAATTGAAAAATAAGCACCTGCTTTGAGGTCATTGGGAGCAACATCCAAGGGGTGTTGCGTGTGAGCCACTGGTTGGGGACCACTCATATAGACAGTGAAACTTAAATTTTGCATACCCTCATTTTAAGTTTTACATCATGTTATCTTTTTTTTGTTGGTGGTCACTTTGATATATAATGCATTTTTTCTGGTCCCCTAAAATAGTAAAATGGGGGTTCAACTGAATATATATTTTTGGCTTCTTTATAAACAAATAAGTGTTTTAACAGTAAAAATAGGAAACTGAATTTCCATAACTTGAATATTCAAGATTTATTATCTTGAAAATAATTTGAATACAAAAACTTGGCATCTAAAAGCTGTCAGGCTCATGTAAAATTCAACTGGAGTTGTATTACCAAAATTCAAGCTATTTTTCAATTCAAGTTTTAGAGACTTATTTGAGATTTGGCAGATTGAACTGGAAATGGTTACAGTGTGATTTCACTGTATTCTAAGGTTGTTTTTTCAGTGTTTTAATATAATAGAAATTCCAAGGTTTTTAATAAATAAACTGACGTATTTTAAATAAAGAACATTTTCTCTATGTTAGGTAGCACCAAGCAAAAATGTTACTACATTTTAGAATGGATGTCAAATGCTGCTTTTTGGATAACTAGGTTACTTGACCAGTAACGTCAATTTTAAAAAAAAAGATCAAAGATTAATAATAAAAATAAGCAAAGACAGGCTTCAATTCTCTATCAGGTCCTGTTAGCTGCTGATTGGTTCCTGTCCTACAATGCAGTGAGCTGAGAGCCACAGGCTCCCCTGCACAGCTTGTGAATTCTGGGAGAAGGAAGTGGATGAGAAGGGAGGGACTATTAGGGTTTTTGCAGAAATATTTAATAAATCAGCCTGAAACACTACTTTTTAAAACACAATTCTTCTATATCTAAATGAGTATAACACTGGAATGTTCTTAATTTTTACACAAAATGTCTCCTTTAAGCTGGTATGTTGAACGTTATTTAATTAATTTAAACAAATATGTATTCTTTAAATTTAAAATATAAAGATAATATCAGTCAACTGGTAATTCACTATAGGCCCAAAAGATTGGATACGAAAACAGAAAAGATAATTAGAGGGGAAAAAGCACTGCCCCTGATTCAGACATGTATGATCGCCAATAATGAGCAGTAACCTCTCATTAACTGCTAGTAAGACACTTGGGAGTGATTCTTAAACCTTTCTTCAAATGCAGTGACATCAGGAACCACTCTTCTGGGAATATGTTATGCACCTGTTCACACGATAAGGCAATTTCATATATATAGAAGATAGGAGGTGATGGCTTTATTGAAGTTGTGTCTAAATTGCAAGAAAGTGCTGTGAACATGTGCATCTGGGTCCTACTTAGGCACATAGCTAACTTTACTCGCTGATAGATGGATTTGGCTGGATTTGGTTATTTAATCTATAATTTAAATATCTATTTGTATTACTAAAACATTTTTAGCCACTTTTATGTATTTTTATTACAGTACTTACAATAACAGTAAGAAATAGTCTTTAAAATCCTTATAATCGTTGCTTAGTGATCAGCCATTGGTTATAAAGAGATGTACTGGAACTTATTTTTGTATGCACTCCCTGGTTAACAGAACTCTTTAGTGACTTCTATTTTCTTTGTATTTTATAATCATCACTGCTATAAGCACTAACACTAACTATAGATTATATAGGATAATATATATCCTACTAAAATGTAAAAGACTATTGGAAGTCACCTCAGAGTTCTGTGACCTTTAGCTCAGAATCATGTGGCCTTTAGAAAATCATTAGTCTAAAGGCTTTTTATGGTGACTGTATTTCTCTACTATTTCTATATAAAATGCTACCTCTGACATTAGAGGTAATTGTTGATTATTTATAGGTGCCTTTTCCCTATTCATTTTTGTGACTACTTTCTAGCTTGGCATTATAAGCCTTCAATTTTCCTTATTATATTCAAAGCTGCACCTCTTTGACTGTATCCCAGGTTATAACGGGCTTGTAGTATTACTGTACAGGTCATAAAAAGACTACAACAAAGTAGTGAAATATCCTGAGGGATATACCTGTAAAAGAAATAATAGCTGTGTGTTCTAGCAGTGATATCAAGATGTCTTTTTATTGGCAAAGAATGCATGAGATATATTAAGTTTGAATCTTATAGGCAGAAATGTTGCTTGGCATAATGGAAACACAAAAAAACATTGTTTTAAGACCTTCGGGACTATATGTTCTACATACGTGATCCCCAACCAGTGGGCAGTGAGCAACATGTTGTTTTCCAAACCCTTAGGGGAAAATTTAGTAAATTTGCGTGACGTAATTTCAGTACTTCGCTGATTTACTAACGGTCGCTGGTGTAACTTCGCTATCGAAGGAGATAGACTCTAGCGGTACTTCGCTCCCTAACGCCTGGCGAATTTGTGCTCTGGCAAATGGACGTAACTACACAAATTCACTAAGATGTGGATTTTACTGAACGTTACCTTTTGCGCCAGACTTGCCTTCGCCACCTCAGACCAGGCGAAGTGCAATACAGTAGACAGGAGTTCCTAAAAAAATAGTTGAACATTTTCCTAAGTCCCAAAAAACGCTAACGTCTTTTCCTTTTTCGGGGTGATTTTTTGGGGTAACCGGCTTTCCCCCTACATTTCCTAACATATGGCACATAAACTATACACTGGGCTCATGTGTAGGGCAATATAACAACTTTATTTTATTAAGGTTTCCCGGACTTGTGTAGTGTAATGTATTTGCTGAAACATAAACGTCCATTGAACTTTAACTTCCCACCGTATGCAAATTAGCCAACGCTTATCCAACTTCACTTGGCGCAGTAACGCTAGCGCAACTTCGCCAGCGTTTGGCGCCCAAGACTCAACTTTCAGCTTTTAGTGAATTAGCGTTGTCCTGACGAATCTACGCCTGGCGAAGTGTTGCACTGTGAGCATAGCTGTCGCTGGCGAATTTTCGGAGGTTAGTGAATTTGCCCCTTAGATGTTTCTCTCAGTGGCCTCAAAGCAGCAGCTTATTTTTTAATTCCTGGTAAGCAATAGTTGCATAAAAACTATGTGTACTGCCAAGTAGAACATCCTCTAGTCTCCGGGCTACCAAAATAGCCAATCACAGCCCTTGTTTGGCACCCCAGGAAATACTACAATCCCTAAACGCACAATATCATCCCAATCCTGACTGCATTCCATAAGTCAGAGTTTTCTACAGCTGTCTAAATTGTTTCAAGATAAAGGATCCCATACCAGTTGTGTGTTTTGGGGGTGCACCATATTGCATTGTCTGTTACTTGTACTTGGCTCTGACTGGCAACTGTAAAACATCTTACCATACAATATACTACCAGAATCCCCTGAGTAGTGCACTCATGCCCACATTCCAAATTTTTAAGGCTAGTGACACACACAGGGGCAGATTTATCAAAGGTCGAGGTGAATTTTTTGAATGAAAAATATTCGAATTTCAAGCTATTTCAAACTATTTTTATGGGTACTTCGACTAGGGAATAGTCCAAATTCGATTCGAATTTGAAAAAAATTCCAAAATTGGAATTTGAATATCGAAATTTATCATGTACTGTCTCTTTAAAAATTCGACTTCGACCATTCGCCATCTAAAACCTGCCAAATTGCTGTTTTCGCCTATGGGGACCTTCTAGAACTTATTTGAAATCAATTGGTGGACTGTTCAACCATTCTTGATAAATAGCTTAAAGCACCTCTCTGCTCACACAGATTTTTCAGTATATGCACACTGGAGAATTTTACACACAGTTTTTTTAAGTGAGCTCGAAAGATTATTTTTTCACGTTAGCAAAACTAAATCAGAAGAAATATTGTACACAACAGAACATGGAAGTGTGCATTATTTCTGTATTGGGTTTAAAAAAAAAGCATTATAATAAAAAGTAACTGTACAGACAATTTTATGTCAGGAATCCAGAGCTACTATTAGTGTAGAAGTGATTGAATTGGCGTTCAATTTGCACACAACATAGTCAAATTAATTTAAAATTGGATGTAAGTAGTGAAAAGTAAACCAATTTGCATTTAATTTGTATGCAATTTCTTAGAGCAATTGCACATTCAGGTGCAGCTTGCTACAGTACAAACCACTAACATTGCCTGCTCTGACAATTGCCTTAAAGTGGTTGTGAAAGTGCTTGTCAGGTGATTGTCACATGGCAACATGGACTGCCACAGTTCCAAGTGATAATTATGTGACACGCTCTATTTCCACAGCTAGCACTGAGGGACAGTTTGGGTAAATTTGGCACTACCTTCCAAGCTTCTTGGAGATGGTATGTTGAACATTTTTATCAAAGCTGTTGGATTATTATATAGAATTCCCAATCCTTTATATATTACCCAGAGAAAGTTCTTCATCTATGTTATTTTCCCAGTATTCTTCTAGATCCTCTTCTAGATTTGTTTAACCGCCATGCATGTCTGGTATGAGTTGACTTTGAGAGAGAACAAGCTATCATTACAGGGGCATGGTCGGACTATGACATTGGGAGTATGTCTGCTTGGGTTATCTGTTGTAGGGTATGTTGTGATACTAGTATATGATCAATTCTGGAGTAGGAATTATGTACTGGAGAGTAGAATGTGAAACCTGCCACAGAGGGGTTGAGTGATCACCATGTATCTATTAATGAACAATCTTGAAATAATTTCTCGAGATATTTTGGAGGTGCTAGTGAGTTACTGTTAGATCCAGATATACGATCCATTATGGGGTACATCATCAAGTTGAAATCCCCTACAACAAACACCAGGCCCTTCATATGTACTGTATTTGTAACAGCTTAAATACATCAGTGTAGAATTGTTTGGCTCCTACTGATGGGGTGTAGAGATTAAGAAATGTAACCAGAGTACCCATTATCGAACCAGTCAAGAGTAGATAATGACTTCAAGTGCAAATTGCATGGGATTGCGAAAGGCTATGGCCACTCCTCTAGCTTTGGTTGTGAATGTGGTGGCATATATTTGTGAATAGTATTTATGTAAGTAGGGTTTGGGTCCTGAAGCTGTCCAGTGGGTTTTCTGGAGAGCTATAATATCCGCTGAAATCTTTTTGTAGTATTGTCCTGCCATTCTACATTTGACTGGAGTATTTAAAGGGATCCTATCATCGGAAAACATGTTTTTTTCAAAACGCATCAGTTAATAGAGCAACTCCAGCAGCATTCTGCACTGAAATCCATTTCTCAAAAGAGCAAACAGATTTTTTTATATTCAATTTTGAAATCTGACATGAAGCTAGACATTGTGTCAATTTCCCAGCTGCCCCATGTCATGTAACTTGTGCCTGCACTTTAGGAGAGAAATGCTTTCTGTCAGGCTGCTGTTTTTCCTTCTCAATGTAACTGAATGTGTCTCAGTGAGACATGGGTTTTTACTATTGAGTGTTGTTCTTAGATCTATCAGGCAGCTGTTATCTTGTGTTAGGGAGCTGTTATCTGGTTACCTTCCCATTGTTCTTTTGTTTGGCTGCTGGGGGGGAAAAGGGAGGGGGGTGATATCACTCCAACTTGCAGTACAGCAGTAAAAAGTGATTGAAGTTTATCAGAGCACAAGTCACATGACTTGGGGCAGCTGGGAAATTGACAATATGTCTAGCCCCATGTCCAATTTCAAAATTGAATATAAAAAAATCTGTTTGCTCTTTTGAGAAATGGATTTCAGTGCAGAATTCTGCTGGAGCAGCACTATTAACTGATTCATTTTGAAAAAAAAATTTTTTCCCATGACAAAACCTTTTATCGGAGAATGTACGGTAGGTAGGTAACTTATCAAAAAATCGTTTATCGAAAAATATTTCAGAGAAGATCAGAAGGGGTTCACAAACCTTATAATAAGAAAATAAAATGCTCAAAAAATCAAAAATTATGAAATGAAAAATTAGTAAAATAATAAACTGAACTCCTAAGCCTGAGGGTGTTAATTCTCTCAGGAGGATCAATACCTATGGTGTATGGGGTTCATTGAACCTATGATCCTTGGGGGGGTGAGGGATGCATAGCGCACACTACAAGTGCGACATTGTCGGCTCCCGACTTCGACACCGCTTGTTGCTTTTAAAACGCAGTTATGTCGGGTTTAAAAAGGAAAATCATCTGTTAATCATTAGACTTGGTAGAACCTTCAGGGAGAGCTGGGCTGGATGATTTTGGTGAGATTGGATGTTGTCACCTTAAGTGTCCTTTTGCATATTGGACGTGTTGTGGGCAGTTTCTCTGGAAGTTGTTTTTGTGGAGGACTCGAAGCTGTGAGACCCAATTTCGCCAGGAAAGAGTGTCCATCTGCTGGATCTGATAGGGAGTATTGTATTCCTTTGTTGACTACCGTTAAGTGCAAAGCCCAGCGGTATTTTAATCCTGCTTGTGAGAGGTTTTATGTAATCTGTTTCATCTCTCTGCGCTTCAGTAGTGTTGGAGGGGCTATATCAGGAAATATTTGGATCAGTGCACCATCTAATTCCACTGCCTCATTTGTCCTTGCCGATCTTAAAAAAATCCTCCTATGTTTCAAAATAGTGTAAACTGGCTATAATATCTCTAGGAGGGTCTGTATTTGAAGGTTAAGGCCTGAGGGCTCTGTGAACCTGGTCTATTAGCAAGAGGTCTTGGGCATATTCAGGCAACAGTTTAGCGAACAACAGTTCCCACAGTTTGGTTAGGTCAGTATAGGTTTCAGGAACATTGTGTAGTCTGATATTATTGCGATGAGACCTATTCTCTATGTTTTCCGCCTGTTTAGTGAGAGTCGCTACTGACCTTTCCAGCGAAATTACTCGAGTAGCCAGGCTTTCGCTGTGCTTAGTTTCGAGGACGTCAGTGCGGGATCCCAAAGATGATATCTCTGTCTTATGTCCGAAAACCGAAGTTCCGATTGGAATGTAATAAAGATTGGAGACTGTTATCCAACATTGATTTGGTTAAGAAGGAAGAGTGCTCCATCAGGGCGCCATCTTGCCTTTTTGCCGGGTCTGCTGTATGTCATATAAAGAAGTTTCCTGGGTCCTTTTGGGAGCGGGAACGCTGTGTGGTTATTGTGTCTCTATTGAGAGAGTATAACAGCTGAAATTTTCAGCCGGAGATGATTTTGATGTGTCCGTTTAGTGCTTATAGCGGGATCGTTCTAGGAGCTCTCTGTATCTGCGTCTTCACAGCATGGCGCTAGGCTCTGCCCCTCAAAGTTATCACTTTTTTATTACAAGGAACCTTAATAAAGACAAAAGAGTTAATATTATGCCCTACACAAGCCCACTGGAAAATGAATGCTCCATATGTTCCATATTTTCTCAAATGTCTGGGGAAAAATGTTTAGCCAAAAAAAGTTTGTTAGGTCTTTTGCAGGCAATCCCGCTTAAAAAAAAGGAAAAGTCGCCAGCGTTTTTTAAACTTTTATGCATTTTCGGCAGACAGGATATGATGTAAGAGATGACGAAAGAGATAATTTTCAGTAAAATCCTCACTTTACTGAACTTGCGGATCAACGAACATTTACCTGAGCGAAAAGTCGCCTGGCTATAGAGTGCGAATAAATGTTAGCGACGGTCCCCCTTGCTAGCGAATTGTCGTCTGCGCCTATTGGTGAATTACCTGCAGGTTGGATTTCTGGCGAAAAGTTGCTAGCGTTAGCCACTTCACCCTTTAGTGAATCTGCCCCTAAATGTTATTATTGAGAACATTGCATTCCGGTTGTTCTGGTTGCAGTGTTTCCTCTGCCCAAGCTAGAAATGATTTAACAGCAATATATACACATGTTGTTAAGTGGTAATTTCAGCTATAATATTGTCCAAATAGGCCATATCCACCACCTCCATTAACTTTTTGCATGCTTGTGTTGCTCTCCAACTTTTTTTTTACATGAGGATCCCTGGTGTAGACTATGAGAGGCATGTAATGCCATGGAGAAATCATCAGAGGCTACTGACCCTTGCAGATTTTTTTTTTAGCTGCCCAATCCCAGAACATAGAGGAAGTTGTACAGTTTCAATAAATGTGTTCAAAACAGATCATTAGTCAATCCTTCCATTAAGCTCTGTGAACTACTACTGCTCCATAGTTGTTAGGTATTTCACCTTGTTACGCTGTGGCCATTGAAATGGCAGCTTGGGTTTAACCTCAAACTGAGCAGGAATTCTATAGCAGAGTGTAGATGTGGGGTGATTATGAGTGGCTAGCAATAGCAATGCGACAATATAAGGGGCCAGGGTTAGGTGATATATCCAACAACAATTATTTCAATAGAACTGGTCAGCACAATACATATTTGCTATGCTAGGGCACTTAGAAAAATGTGGTATTATACCCCCAAAGTAAAATAGGAATTTCCTTAACTGTTAACAAGGAACCTCCATTGAATAAAGCTACTGTTAACTAGTCATTTTTGCACAAGGTTATATTACTCAATTACTTCGATTTTCTGTGGCTATTCAGTATTTGTTTGCAGTGCAGTTGGTATCCCTGACATTAGTTATAGCCACTGCACTGAGTGCATATTAAATTATTAAGATTATGTTACTGCAGAGATTTCTCATGTATACAAGAAACAAGCTTTTGCAAAATTTTGGAGTCTACTGATCAGAACTAGATTCCACAGCCCCAGGAATATTAAAAAATAATTTGAGTACTGCAGTCACACTGTCAAATGGATTGGGAGGTGTTTCATAATGACCCAAAACCCTGGAGTTTATTAAAACAAATAAGTGGAAAACTCTTGAATGGCCAAATCAGTCACCTGATCTGAACCCAATTATGCATGCATTTCACTTGTGGAAAACTAAACTTCGGACAGAAAGGCCCACAAACAAACAGCAACTGAAAGCCACTGCAGTAAAGGCTGGCAGAGCATTAAAAAGGAGGAAACCCAGAATCTGATGATGTCCATGAGTTCAAGACTTCAGGCTGCCATTGCCAGCAAAGGGTTATTGAGCTCCTGAAATAAATTGATGTTTTTACAATAGGCTTTAGTTCCTCACATTTTTATGCAATCTTTTTGTTCAACCCACTGAATTAAAGCTGAATGTCTGCAGTTTAACTGCATCTGAGTTGTTTTATTTAAAATTCATTGTGGTAATGTACAGAACCAAAATTAGTAAAAAAGTTTAGGTCCAAATATTTATGGACCTAACTGTATATATAGCAAAAGATCTGTTTTCTGCAATTCCAGTTCATACATGTGTAATCACCAATAATATTTATACAACATACAAATAGTGTTGGTTGCTTCTTCTTTTAGAAACTCTTTAAAAAATATATTTTTTTTACCATGAATTTCTATGTTATTGCATTCACACAAAGGTAAAGGATATACAGTTAACATGCTACTTGGTAACGTAACAACACCTATATACCTAATTAATTTGGAATGAGAACTTTGTTTCAGTGGGCCCCACGGTCCCAATTACTTGTATATATACATTATCATACATCACCAATAACACAATTGCCCCTTAATTATAATAATCATGTACCTATCAACATATGAGGCCCAAACTGTTCTGTAAACAATATTAAGAACTCCTATTGAGGAGGCATTTGTCTTTGACATTTATTTACAAAGCAATATCTATATTTTTGATGTAGACATTATCTGTAGATTAATTACTTTGATCCTTGTATTGGTTATTGCATATGACAACTAATATGCAAATTAGCATCTAGACATGAGTTGCGGACCGGTATTATGCTAGAATTCTGGTGAAAAAGTATGGTGATTAGCATGCATTTTTCGTCTAGTATTTTAGTTGCTTTATTAAATTATTCTTATTATCTTAACATATCACAACAAGATTTTATTTGAACCTAAACCTCATATTGAACCAAATATACTATCAGACTCAACTTTTTCATTTAATTTCCAAATAGTCTATAGAGCAAATGGCAGTTGCATTTGTAGCAAGAGTGCCCAAAACATTACTAATGCAGGGTCTACTTTTAGTGATATTGTCCCATTATGATCTATCTACATCAATAAAAGCATTGTTAGCATTCTGTTCCTTGGAAAAAATAAAGTAAATATTATATTGATTTATGAGGGAATTTATAAACCTTAACAGAATAAATATCTAAATGAAAAGAATGAAATAGCAGGGTGATTTAGACAAGCTGTATGTTGACAGTGTCTTGAGATCTACTGATCACCAGCTAAAGGTCTACTGGTAGATCCCAAAGTACATTTTAGGCACCCCTGCTTTCTAGAATATGTTTATGCACCTTCCTGAACGGAATCTCAATAGCGGAATAACAATGGTCTAAGAAGAAGCATATTTCTTGCTGATGTCATGTTGCCGGGGGGGAGTAATGACATCGGAGGGTGTTGCAATGTTGTTGGGGGCGGGGTGCTGATGAGAAGATCGCCAATAGGATAATTGGACTGGCAGGTCGGACCCGGGCAGCCCTTCTGAAAACCTGGCTTCCCAGGTCAAAACCGGACAGGTGCCAACCCTCTGTGAGGATTCGCTCAACTGGCAAAGGCACTAGAGTGTAGAGAGACAGCAGTTTGAATTAGTTCTCTTTCTGCACTTTATACTCACCAGTACAAGTTTTAAACAGAACATGTAAAAAATAATATGTAACAAATAATATATCAGTTCTCTAGAGTGTCTAAGTAAAAAATTCGATCTTGCACCAGGCAGCCCCAAAAACGAGTCCTAGAAAAGTTGCAATGTCTTGTATCTTGGACCCTCGAGATCCGTGTTAGCACAATATTCCCCGGGTATATACAGTAGGTGCACTTTCTGTTGTGGCCACCATTCACTGCAGGACATCCAATAGCGTAATGAACAGCACCTCTTAATGAATTTAAAAAGCCTTTATTTTCACATGGCTCAGACCAAACACAGCAGCGTTTCAAGCTGTTCCCTGTTCAGCTTGAAAAAAAGCTGGGGAATGGCTTCAAACGTTGCTGTGTTTGGTCTGAGCCATGTGAAAATAAAGGCTTTTAAATTCACTAAAAAGGTGCTGTTAATTACGCTATTGTATCTAGGACCCAAATCTGTACAAAGGTTTTAGACTCCAGGGTCCTGAACATACATCTTAAACATCCCGAAAAACATTACATGCTGTATATATATATATACTGTAAATACCTGTAATCTCAGCAGCATCTGTGGAATATTAGCAATCATTTTAATAATTATAATATTATTATAATTATATAATCTGCCTTTAAGGAAACTCAGGGATTCTATTCTGCAGTGACAAAGATAAGAAATGTATCAACTAACGTATCAATTTAGAATAGTTTGACCCCACACCCAGAGTTGCTTCAGTAAGACATAAGAAGGTGAAAAAATTAAACTTTACACTTCAGTGTTAGAAAAATAGTCACACAAAGTGAACTTTTTATTGCCAAACTATCTGAAAACAAAAGCTACAAAAAACTCTGAAAAAAAGTGTGAGAAGGCGAACAATACGCCAAGAATACCCAAAGAACAACATTACCCACAAGGTGTAGAGAGAACACAAAAACAGAAATGGAATTGAAATGACTTAGGCTAACATATATTTTAATTCAGTTAATTAATTCAGAGCCCAATCTTTATTTTTGTGAATTGAAAGAAACAATATACAACCATTACTTGCATCCAGATGAGAAAAGTTTGCCATCACCCTACATGGATGGACCAGTAACATCAAAACATTTGTGGAGTTTTTTTTAACATTCAAAGTGTGTATCTGTTAATTCAGCACCTACAAATAAACTTTATTGGCAACATCTGTCTTTTTTTTATTTGAAGAGGGTTTTCATTCTATAGTACTTTAAAGAGCCATGAATTCCATTTAACCCCTGTTTAGCTTCCTGTGTAAGAGCTGAACATAATTATCTGTTGTCTGCTGTGTAAACATGCCTTTTTTTTTGCCATATTCAGCTTGAACAGCTGCACCTATGGCTTAGTTATATAAATTGTTGTCGGCAAACATGCATTTTATTAGTGCAATGTTCATAAAACACATTTATTGGTCTAACTGTTTTAATTTTAATATTTAGAAAAATTACATGTTTGTTATACTTTTTTATACAAACATTTAAGCTTACGTGCCATGTCAAGTGCCCTTATTTTGGACTGAGGTATCTGGACCTGCCATTAAAAAAAACCCTAATAAATAATATCTGGATTAATTATTTGAAATTGGTTCACAGTGCTGATTATTGGGAAGAGCACTACTATGGACAGGCAGGAATGTTATTTCCCTGAAACAGAAGTATAAGTTTGCAAAAAGATGACACAGACGGAGCACATGATGGAAATTTATAATACAAATTGGCCGTACTGGCATATAGAGTAAATAACTTAGGGTTAATGCGGCTCCAGAAAAAAAAATACCCTGATTGTTGGTTCAGCTATTTGGTTTGCTTTCACCAAGTGAACTGGAATCGAATGCCTTTATAAAAGCCAGTTCTTGGAAGTGGCACTATTCAAATAAAGAGGTAGAGGAGAAATGTCTGTCACAACTTGGACACAATTTACAAAACAGATGCAATTGACATCCATATTGTAAGACTGCACTGAATTTGAAGTTTGTGCCTGGAAATACAATGGTATTTTTGGGGGGAAAAAAGATACATTGTTGGTAAAATATATGGCAGTTTGTGTAGGAACATAGCTCTGTATTCATAAATGAGCCTTTGAATGTAGCAAGAAAGATTTTTGAAAGGGGATAGTGAAGTGAAAGTGATTATTTCAGAAACTATACATAATTGTAAATTAAGTTTTTTTTATAAAGTTTCCATAGGATGAAAACTGCATTACACTATATTGAGTTTTCTGCCATTACATTTCTGCCAGCAACCTTGTACAGGTTGGCAAGGGAAGACTGTGGAGTGGTTGATGTGATTCTTAAAATCGAATACATCTTTTACTATCATCATCATGTTGTGGTGGCTGGGTATTACACACATTCACTGTATATTGACTCGTGGTTTACAACTTCTGTTACAGGTTGGACTATATTTTTTTCTATTCTGTTATAGATTTTGGGCATTGTTCCAGTCTTTGAAGGCAATTTATAAGGTAGCTGCAAGTTTTATAGTGTAATAGTGATAACTTCTGTAGTTAATCAGTCCCACTGTCTACATGACAGGACCTAGCACTGATCCTTATGAAGTTTTGCTTCCATCTCTCGTCTAGTCTTTCCCAGTCCTTAGATTATGTTGGATTAATTCCTGTTTATAGCTGTCTTTGTTCTCTGGTTTATTCAGGGACAGAGATAGACAATAGGTGGCCACCAGTGAAGCAAGAATTCATCTGGATACTCACCGTGAGGAAAAAACACACGCACATAAATCAGGGATGTTGTTGAGTTTCAAAGAGTGTAAAATTCTTGACGTAGCTCAAATTTGGGCCACAAAATGGATTTCCCTCAATTAAATATAAAAATGTATCTGTAATAACTGTATTTTTTACTTTTGCTGGAATCTTTTCTGAACTTGAAAGCCTAGGGAAAACTTCAAATACCACCAGAAAGTGTTCAAATAAAGTAGTCTATCTAATAGTCCAGAAGCTAATCCTGTTTCCTATGCACCAAATTGTCTCACAGCCTTCAAACCAGATTAGTCAATATGCATTGTTGGTCAACACAAGTTGGTCATGAATGGGAGTCTAAAAACTCTCTTTGCTAATGGCAAAAGTACTTATTGTGAGATTAACCTAAACAACATTTAAATTTGAAATCCTATGTAACTTTTTCACAAGCTTTTACTTAAAGGGATTCTGTCATCGGAAAACATGTTTTTTTCAAAACGCATCAGTTAATAGTGCTACTCCAGCAGATATTCAGAGAGGACCGAAACGTTGGAGATGAATTTGTGAATAAAGCACATTGATTTATTTCACCAAAATGAAGGAGTGCGGGTCCATTTACTGGAATATATTATGAAATCTTGACCAACGCACCACCATCTATACTTTAAATCCGGAAAGAGTGCGCTCACTGTACTGACATTATATATATATATATATATATATATATATATCATTGTATGTATACATATATATAAACAGTATATTTGATTGTCAAGTGATAGATTCTGGGACCCTAGGCTTGTCATAGTTGGTGCTGCCCAGGTTCTCTGGAAAAAAGAGGTAGTTTATTAGTGTGGGGACAAGTAAGCATATAGACTGGTTAGCATTTCAGGACCTTTCAATTGTTTGATCTTTTCTAAAATAGATCTAATTTACTGGGCCTATGGGGGATATTGCAAACAAATTATGTTGCTATTATTGCTAAGCTAGGTGCTGGGAGTGGCCTCTAAATACTTTTTACCGCTTATTGCTCCTGGACTTATGGTAGGGGCTTGCAAATTAGGGCTCAAGTATGGAGCTGGAGGGCAGGGCAACTACATGCCTCCCCCTGTTCCTTTTCCATCCCTTATGAATACATTGCTTTCAAATACTTACATTACTGTATACATGGGACCAGCTGCAGGTCTCTGTGCACCTTTTTGTACTTTCTCCACATTGTCTACAGTTTGCTACCCTCTGATAATTTTGTTGTCTTTATTTTCAAATATCAGTATTATTTTTAAATATTTTTTAAAACTCTGATACTATGAATTTATTGTAATCACTTCTGAATTCATATATTAGCGCTAACTGTATGTAGTGTATGGGATATACAGTAGTTGGCATTTTGTGTATAGTATGACTACTTTATGTATGCTGTGTGAATTGAGTGCCAGTTGATTTAATATATAGGGCAGCACAAGACCCACAGGCAAAGGCACAGAGGAATTACACAGTCGGAGGCCTTATTTTGTGCTGTGACAGCATATGGGTTAATATGTTCACGCTGTTATATATAACTGTTAGTGTCTTCATGCTACTGTAGTATGATCTACAAGTACATGAAATGATTTAGTATTATTTGTTATAAAGTGCACAAATAATAGTAAATCAGATATTTGCCTTTATTTTCTGGTTTGATGTCGATTGATCAAAACAAATTGCTGGTTACTACTGGTAACTGCACTGGTGTAATCTAGCACCTATATTAGTAAATCTAACTCACAATTAATTCTAACTTAAACTTAAACTGACTTTGTCATAAACACCAATATACAGTGGTGCATAAAATATAGTTGTACAGCCATTTCTGTTTTGTTTTCTAGATAGGATTTGCATATGTTATAGGGTACATAATTACTAGTCCTCATAAATGAACCCTAATAAATATATGTAGGTGGGAGTATCCTGCAATTCTACACGTACAGATCTTATGGTGAGATAGTGTCCATGGGAACAGCCTTTTCACCTATGCTGTATTACTACAATAGTTTATTTTACTGTAGATGGGCTACCTCAAGTTACCTTTTAAATAAAATGTTATTTGTGCAAAGATTAATGAAAGGAGCTCAAAATAAATGTCACATGCCGTACTGTATTTAAGTACATAATGAATAAAGAGCAATAGTCTGCTGGTAAGCATCAAGCTAAAGTAATTAATGCAGTTTTACAAAGATTGTGGGGCAGCTGATACTAAAACCATTTAGAAGCAGCCTCCACAGGCTGCCCTATCCCATCTTGACACCCCCACTGACATATGACATTTTAACTAAGTATGTCATAATCTATAGTATATTATATTTAAATATGCAAACCAGTTTTTGGAGTCAGACCTTTTTAAGGGATGCTATCATCAAAAAATAACAATTTTTTTTTCTTTTTTCTTTCAAAACTTTATAAAATGCATGTGTTCCCCTACACAGAGGAGAACTATTACATAGCATAAAAACATATTACATAAAGCTACATTGTCACATTGAGATGTAAATAAACACAATGAAATATGCATATCAATAAACAAATAAACTCGTTTAAAAAATAACATTTTTAATTATGACTTAAACCACTGATCCCCAACCAGTGGCTTTTGAGCAACATGTTGTTCACCACATTCATGGCTGTTGCTCATTAACCTCAAGGTGGTGGCCTCAAAGCAGATTATTTTTTATTCCAGGCTTGAAGGAAAGTTTTGGTTGCATAAAAAACAGGTGTAGTGTCAAACAGAGCCTCCTGTAGGCTGCGGTCCACATAGGGGGCTACCAAATAGCTAATCACAGTCCTTATTTGGCATTCCCATGAACTTTTTTCATGCACATGTTGCTCCCCAATTCTTTTAACAGTGTGGCTCATGCTTAAAAAAGGTTGGACACCACTGGTTTAAAAGCAGGACAGGCAAAATGGGACAGTGGGAACTGCCGGAACATAAGAGACTATATGGGAAGTAAAATAAACACAGAATAAATGCAGATGGGCACAGACTGGGATTGGTAGGTTCCCTTGGTGCAGCAGACCACAAATAGCTGTGACCCAGCCCCACTTATAGTGTTGCAGGATAATGTAACACCTATGGAATGGAAAGATACTAATCAATTACTTCTATTTATAAAAATGCTAAATAATAAAGATGATTGTATTGGTTTGCACATATAGTTTGTTAAGACCAGTTTCAAATTTCAATAGTAAATTATGTCAACCATTATAAAAGGCAGATATTATTTTAATAAATATTATAATAAACTTTAGTCCTCCTTTCAAAAACAAACCATTGTTCTGCTTATTGCATGTTTGAAACCCATCAAACTCGTATCTTTGCATGGTGCCGCATAACTTTGAAACTGGCCCAGAGCATGTTGGGCATTTGCAATATTACTGACAAATGGTAGCCTACCAAGATCATTAGATGGGGTGGTATAGGCTGTGGACAAATTTGAAGGCATAGATCATTACAGTTACAATAATTGCTGCTGAATCTCATGGTAGTGTTAGTTCAATACATAAAATACAACATTGCTACCAACTTTAGACTGTAAAATCCACTGGGGCAAGGACTGGTGTAAAGAGGTATAATCTTGCAATCATTGCAGAGCAATTGTGTTCATGCTAGATAAATATCAGGATATTAAAATAATTTATTTTCTTTTAGGCTTTTGTTAAAATAAATAAATTTTAAATAAAAATTTGAGTTTATAGTGTATTTAAAAAGGATCAGTATTTTAGCAACTATGTAATATGCAAATATGCAATATATTTATTTCAAGCAGCAAGCAACAACTGAACAAAAAATATCAGCAATGATTGTATAGTTGTGCTAAATTGGAGAATTCTGTCACACTGGTGGGTTAGCAGGCAGATGAACTACTGCCACAGTGTTAACAGGTTACGTTCCCACACTAATCTCCTTTGTCTCTCTGTTGAAGTCAGTGGTAGAATGTTCTCATTACCTACTGATGAGTCATCTCTCTTGGTATTTCTTCTTATCACGTAGGTCTTCTGTCCAACAATGTTTTGTTTTTTTTTAACATCCATCAGTATCTTCTTTCTGTCAGGATAATCTTAGATATTCTTGGAGCAACATATAGTTATAGCCATCCACTCAATTATAGTCCTTGATTTGTCAGTGCTGCAAGGTTCTAGCAAGAGGCCACCATGAGAAATCACAGCATGAAACATTTAATTGCCAAAATATGTGGTTTAATACATTTCCTAATTAGATCCCATTTACAGACAGCTTCAATGTCATTTTTTTCACTAAAGGTTTGCACAAAATTAAAAAAAAATTTTAAATGAAGTTTTTTTGTATTTAAGTTGATAGTTTAATAAAATCATTCCTCTTCTCCCTAAGCTTTATTCTACCCCTAATGTATAATGAAATCCATAATTTGATGTACACTTTGACATTATGCATCTTACACTGGATATAGTTCCTTTCAACTCTTTGTATAACTTATGGAAAAAATAAAGAAAACAATTCATTGTTATTTTATGAATTCTGCAGAATTCCTCGCAATTCACATTTGCAGGTATTTTGCTGATTTAGCAAGGACCAATCAAACAAGCCAATTTGACCAATTTAATAAAAATTTGATTTTTTTGTTGTTGTCCACAGCCTATAAGGATTAATTATATCAGAATGACTGCTCTGACTCCTTGGTTGCCAAATCCCATAGTAGGTTATGGCCAATTCAAAATAATATGGCTATTGACCACATGCACTTCAATAGCTGTTTGATCAGATCTACAGTCACAGGGAATTACTAATTCTGATGTGTACCGAATCAATTCCAGTCTATTAGCTTTAATATTTGCAGTAATTCACAGAACTGTTATGGGTAAAACAGAATTAATCGATCCACAATTATCCTTTACAAATGAAGAAAAATAGGCAAGCACTCCTTTTTGCCACTCAATTAATAAAAATGATTTTGTATTTCACCTCAAGCTATAGTTCAGAGCAATGCACCCAGGCCACACGTCGAAAGAGAAAAGTGGAATTTCCCTCTTATGACACAAGCAGTGTTAAAGGGTCAGAGAATTCCTTGGGTGAGAGGTTCATACCTCTAAAGAAGCAATCACTATTAAGATTTATTTATTTATTAAGACAAATTCATGATTTTGGATTAGATCCAGTGTCGGACTGGGATTAAATTTTACCCATGTAAACTCTCCTGGCAGTTAGATTGCCATCCTATATAATAAAGTTGAAGTGTCTCTGCGTCCAGTCCCTGTGTCCGTGGGATTGCGCTACTGCGCATGTGCCCCACGGACCTCTAGCGCCCGTTAATTTAACGGGCTTAATGTCTAGTGGTATATAATATGATGGGTACAGGCTGAACATTGCTGTTGTGGTTTTAGTCACACTACCAGCAAAGCAGGACATCTCTGTGGCCCAAAAGCCAGGTTTCTGCTCTGTGTCTAGAAGACAGACTTGGAGTCAGTTGTCAGTTTGTCCAGTCTCCTAGTTAAAAAAAATGGAGTATCCATGTTTTGGGGCTAGCTGTTCTGCATACCAGATGGGTACTGATTTAGACTGCAAATGATGGAAGCATCTAGTGAATGTTGATTCTTCCCTCTCCTTATGTCTGTGTCCTCCCGAACCACCAGTTTGGAATCTGCAACGGTTACATACCTATGGGTTCTACCCATTTTATTGCCTCACAACATAATGTCTTAAAGACTGTCTTAAAGATTATCTCAGTCTTGCATTTCTTGAGGTGTGTGCACTTCTCCTACTTCTATTTCACTGGTGCATAACTGGGGAAATTATGTCATCAGTACCGAAATTTTCCCAGTCCAGTGTGTATATTTCACCTGACCCAATGTGCATAGTTCACAGTCTGCATGGTTCACCTTTACCCGGTAGGATGGTTCACCTTTTCCCGATAGGATGGTTCACCTTTTCCCGATAGGATGGTTCATCTTTTCCCGGTAGGATGGTTCACCTTTCCTTGTAGGTCTGGTTCACCTATCCTATTAGGTCTAGTTTACTGGACCTAGTATCTGACCCTGCAGGTCTCGGTCATCTGACCAGGAGGCTCATTCATTCATCTAACACAGTAGGTCTAGTCTGCTGGATTGGAAGCCTTCTGATGCTTACTCAATCATCCTTATGATCAGTCCAGTCCTAAGTACTTGATCAATTGATGCCTATGCACATCCTCTGCATGCCCAATGGTGGGCAGCCTGGTACTCAATGTAAGAGGATTCGGCTACCTCGAATATAGTCAAGGTAAGGAACACACGGACACAAAAGACATATGGCCGCAGGGCTAACCCCTGCCATTTTAATAATGCAGAACATTGAGGAAGTTCGTATGATATAGGATGGTTGAATTTCCTACATGTACACATGTTCCTTTACTGGAGGGAGGAAATCTGATTGGTCTCATGAGACTCTGAGCATCTCTCCAGGTTACTCTACAACCTGCCTCTGTGGCTCTTGTGGCAATCATAGTATTGCTTGGGTTATTTTATTCTGAATCCAAAATCCTCTAGGGGTTACCAGTTCTATGTCTCATAAGGCTATGCTCTGCCATCCAACCGGGATTTTATTCTTTAGGTAATTGCCCTGTCTCCAACTGGCATTATCTTCTAGATCAGGAGGTTAGTACCAGTGTTTCCATTGTAAGGCTCATACACAGAGTAAGTAATTCTCACCCCAGATAAGTCTCAGGTTCCCTTGTCCCTGTTCTCTGGGTTTGCTTTCCTGTTAGAGCAGATCTAATTGATAGCCAATCAGATATTTAGGCATTATAGTACATGCCTCAAGTACGCCTCATTGTGCATTTGCCCGTCCCTTTTGTTTATATTCTAAATAGGCCACACATACAAAGGGGTCTCTTTGGGATTCTAACTCCTACCAAGTGTTTCTTACAGGTGGCTTACAAATCTGCACTGAAACTAAGCATACATGTGATGGATGCTTTCTGGTGAGTAGGAGAGTAAGTATTTCAAACTGTTGAGTTTGCCAGGTGAAGGGAGGTCTTCATCCCTCTCTCTCTTTTTCTTCTGGAAAAGTCAAGCTTTTATGGAATTCACCTTTTCCTCACACTGACGCTGGGCTAATGTCTCTTTCTCTGGGGTATAGAGCCTATGCTATAAGACTATTCTTATCCCTGTAACTTATTCTGGAGTTTTCACCGGGAATCTTAACATTAACTTATAGAAGTTGCATGATTGGGCTCTTCAAAGTCTTGCCATTTATGGCTACAGATTCTTGTTAAGAGCCTATTACCCTCCCACTGGGAAAATACTAGCTTGCTACATCCCAGTAAGTACTGACATGGAGTTCTTAAAGGGAATAGGGAAGATTGTAACATACTTAACGTGATCTTCCTTTCCTGTACGAACTCCATGTCAGTATGGCCCACCCTTTTTCAAGTGATTTTAGAAGCTTGTTGCAAAGACACCGGTTGGTGGGTGTGGCCGGTCATTAGACTAGATAAGACTTGGGGAGGGTCCTTCTGATGGGAGCATGGGTAACCCAGTAAGTACTGACATGGAGTTCGTACAGGAAAGGAAGATCACGGTAAGTATGTTACAATCTTCCCTATTTGCAGGTACCCCACCATTTGCAGAGGGATGCATTCAACTGTCGCATCTCTTTGCTGAAAAATGCACTGGCAAACGAACAGTAAACATTCTTACAAACACAACGTGTATATGTACCCTAAAATAAAAAATTAATTGGGATCCAGTAAAAGGTATTGTTTTCCCATTACAGAGAAAAAGAAAATAATTTTTACAAATTTTGAATTATTTGATTAAAATACATGATGGGGCAGATTTATCAAGGGTTGAATTTCGAAGTAATGGGAGTTTTTTTAACACCCATAACAGCAAAATATGAAGAAAAAAATTTATTAAAAATAATTTTTTTTATTTTTTTTTTTGCAGGTGGATAGACTGTATTCAAATCATTCGAATTGAAGAAAGATCAATTTAGATTCAAAGTATTTTAAAAAAAAAAAAAGTCCACCTATTGGACAAATAGGTTGTAGGAGTTCCCCCACAGGCTAAAACAGCAATTCGGGAGGTTTTAGATGGTGAATGGTCGAAGTTTTAAAGAGACAGTACATGATAAATTTCAATATTCGAATAGTCAAATTTTTTTCAAATTCAAATCAAATTTTGGCCTATTCGATAGTCGATGTACACAAAAATAGCTCGAAATTCGTTTTTTTTCCTTCTAATTTTTCCTTCTTCCCCAATATGTTCAGAAATATCAGAATTAGTACAGGTAGGGGACCTGCTATCCAGAATGTATGGGACCAGATATAGAGTATTTCTGTAATTTGCATCTCCTTAAGTATGGAAAAAATATAATTTATACATTATTTAAACACAATAGGATTGTTTTGCCTCCAATCTTAATTGGAATCCAGTATAAGGTATTGTTTTCTCATTATAGAGAAAATGGAAGTAATTGTAAACATTTTTGAATGATTTGATTAAAATACAGTCTATTGGAGATGGCCTGCCTGTAATTTAGAGCTTTCTGGATAATGGGTTTCCGGATAACAGATTCCACTACCTGTAAGTAGAGAATAGCTTTCTGCTTTAGTATCTATCTAATCTGTATATGCTTGTGTATATGATGCTACTTTGAGCTGAATCAAGCACAGGTAGGGATAAAACCTTTGTTATTGCAGAATGAAGAGCATCTCCCATATGGTTTATGTCTCTGGAGACAAGGCAAGACATTCTCATTATTCAGTTGATTTTTATCGAGTGATAGACTAATTTCCCAAACAACAGATACAGATCATAGGAAAATCACTTTTCACTTTGAATCTACAGTAAATAAACATTTGGTAAAGCAACAATAACAAAATGTTTATGCAGATTTGGTAATATTTTTTTTTCTAGCCTTGTGTTATTTTTATTTTTCAATGCTGACAGCATGTTCTAGGAAGAAACATTTCTATAGATGTAGAAGCATTTAGGATGATTAACAACCTCTGTTTCAAAGACAGAGCGGCTGCCACAGTGAATACAATGCTGACAGTTTTCGGCAACATTATATTTATGAGGGTGGGTGATGGGAGGCACATAGGTATCCCACCTACTGCCCTTATCCACTCAGCAGGTAGGTAGTAATCAGGGCCGGCTTTACTTAGCAGGTACCCATAGGCCCGCTGATGTTCGTCGCCCCCATCCCCTCCCTTTTATTTGCACAAATATTCATCATCAGGACTAGAGCAATGGGGACTGGCACACAGGAAATTTAAAAAACTATTTTATCTTCTGCACATCCCCAGTGTTTCTGAATCAATTTGGGTGTGCTTATAGGACTAGTTGTTACCCCTTCCTCTTTGCCAGGTTTAAACAGCTTAATTCTGCTTCTAATACTTAGTTCTTCATTTATGAAATTTCTTATGCACTCCTAACTCGTATCTTTAGAGATCATAAGTCACAATGAGAGATGGATCTGGTGAACTGCCCCTGAACATCTGCTTCCCTTGCACTTACCAGCTTTCTTTGTAACCTGAAAACCTCAGTATTGATGGTACTGTATATGCTGCAGGGTGGTATAGTGCGGCAAGGCTTGAGGCAAGGCAGGCAAAATGAGCAGAGAACAGACACAGATCAGATCAGCGCAGCCAATGAATGAATACTATTCTGCCGCTGAACGGTGTCTATGTTAAACTTGGCACATGGATTACCATAGGAACCGCTATTAATGGTAGCGATTGGTTCAAGTTTTACTCGCAATGTGGAAAGCACACACACAAAGAGGATGACCTGTGCATCCGCCTATTAGTAAGCCTATGCACTGTGCACTGTTTTTTCTGTATTAAGAGCTTTTCTCAAGACTATGGATTTGGATGAAGTAAAAGGCATAGAAGTCAAAAGAAATAGAAATGCTATTAAGGCCATGGCTAATGGGTATAATTGTTGCCCTCAAAAAAGAATCCACAACTGCAAAAAACAAGACTTTGTTTCTACAATTTCACTTGAAGTTGCATCTTAAAGAAATTCAGGAAACTTCAAAATCTAAAAATGTATAGTATTTACAAATTTTACCAAATTCAAATATTTGGGAAGGAGCTATTATAGTAAATGAGCCATCATTGGATTAAGACATTTTATTCTCTGAGACACAGTTAGGGCAGGATATACATTAGGGCAAGACAAAAAGACAAGTGCTTATAATTGTGGATATTAAATGTGTACAGTGAAGACAGAAAGCATAAAAGGGGTAGCTCCTTGTATTTCTTCACTGAAGTAGTATCCAAGTTATTCTGGAAGCTAGACAATGCATCACCTTGTTATATTGGCTACACAATGCATCATCACTTAGTAGTCCCAAACAATTTCTTGTTTGTACCTAGTACAAATAATGATGGTCTATGAGGTGCAGTCCAATGACTTATTTATTCCCTTAATGGTGTTGTTCCTTTCTATTCAGGAGATTCAAGTGGCCTACTGGAGGCATATTTAATTTATAAAAATGAAGAAACTGAGTGTCAATTAAGTTTTCTATATTCACTTTCTTTTATCTGCAACAGGATGTATTAAACACAATGCAATATTTAAAAAATTACTACCAGTGCCAAACATTAGTTCAGTGGTTTCATATGTAAAACATTCTTTAGGTACTTTGTACTTCTTATATGGAAAACCAGTGTCTGTATTAGAAACTTCAATAAAGTCTTATGTATAAGAATCAACTGTACATCTTAGTAATAAATAAACTTTCCAAACATTTCACACAGTGTTCTCTACTATTATAGATATTTAATTAAATTAATTGTCCTGTTTACGCTCTATTAGAGGATTAAAATGTATACGTTTAACGTGCATTGTTTTATCCAGAATCGTGAGTGTTTTGCTTCTTGAAAAATATGTGAGTGCACAAATTGTTAATATCTGAATGTTTTTTATCATATTATAGGGAAAAAAATAGCATGCTATTTCAAGCTGTTATTAGTGTAGGATGTGACATAGTCTTAATCACGTTGATTATTTGTTCATCACAACCCCACGTTTTAACAACATTGCACTCTTGGTTTGGCTGTGATTGTGGCTACCCACATGCTACTGCAACTTATTTCACATAATCTTATGGAAATATTAAGAGAGTATTGGAATCAGAGAGGTCAGAAAGCTTACTGATTTAAAAATAACCAAATCAAGAACTCAGCAAGCACTCCATCAGAATGATTCATGTATGAATGACTAATGTACTATGCACTCAAATAACAGATCAAACAATTACTTGGGCATAGCTTTTTTCTCTATGTAAAACATTCTTCTTTACTTTGTGACCCTCCAGCTGTTGCACAAGTCAAGTCCCAGCATTGCCAATGGCTGAAGTTTAGAATTAAATGGGAACTAACACCAGAAATTAAACAGTTTTTCCCCATCTATAATAACATTGTCTTTGCATGCTTTTATATTTTTAATATATTATATGCTCATTATAATTTTTGTCATAAAAGTATTTGACCAATGCTTTTACATTACCCATCCAATATATTGATTATCTTTTATTTGTATAGTGAACTGCTACATGGTATTTTATCAGGCTTTGGCGGGCCAAATGAGTGGGCTGAAAACTTTCTTAGAAAAATATTATACATCATTGTGTTGAACATTAATATAAATATTCACTGTAAGCTATGACCTTTATGGATGTGGCATATTTATAAATAGCAAAGTAGTTATGTAAAACTTAAAATATCACATCATCATGACAATGGACATTTCTGCATCACAAGCTAATATTCCTTAAAGTTCTGCCAAAATGCAACACAGCAAAGGATGCTACAGCTGCAGTTTGCCATGTATTCTACCCACAATGCAGAGTTTCGCCATAACTCTGCACAAAACAAAAACTGTGGTGCCGTGTTAGCCAGTAGCAAAAATAACAAATAAAAAAAAACAAACAAATATAAAAAGTATTGTAGAAGTGATACCTATATTGGCTAACAATAAAAATACATTGCAAGCTTTCAGAGCACCAAGGCCCCTTCGTCAGGCAAAATACAAATGAAAGCTAGAAAGGCACAGCATATATACTGTTAGATCAGTGAAAGGTATTCATGGGCAATAAATTAGGAAGTTACAGATAGATAGAGATCAATTGTAGAGATAATACAATGAATTAGGGTGGGTTATAAATAGTCCAGGAGTCTGGATTCAGTCAGGTCACATAGTGTGACATGAAACCTGACCCTAAATTAAGGCCCTGTCTTAATGTGTTAAATAACTCCATATATTTGAATTCATAAATCTTACTTTCCTGTTCAGTTTTAAAGTTCCCTTTTAGAATTAAGACCTGCATGTCCTGAAGACTGTGATTTTGACTGCAGAAGTGTTGCCCCACTGGTGTATCACATGATTTGGGGTTGATTTTATGTCTGTGATGGTTCATCATTGTGCACATTTGTATTTTGCCTGACGAAGGGGCCTTGGTGCTCCGAAAGCTTGCAATGTATTTTTTTTATTGTTAGCCAATATAGGTATCACTTCTACAATACTTTTTGTATTTGTTTGTTTTTTTATTTGTTGTTTTTACCCATAATTCTGCAAAACTGGTGCAATTGTGATAAACATTTTCAGGGTGGCATCTTTAGTTTAATAGTGGAGGTCAGTTTGATCAGTTTTTTGCTTATATTAACAACAATGATCTGAATCTTAAATTCACATGTGATACAGTTAGGCACATAAATCTTTGGATTTATTCTAATTTTGGTTCTATACATTACCACAATGAATTTTAAATAAAACAACTCAGATGCAGTTGAACTGCAGACTTTCAGATTTAATTCAGTGAGATGAACAAAAAGATTGCATAAAAATGTGAGGAACTAAAGCCTTTTTTTAACACAATCACTTCATTTGAGGGGCTCAAAAGTAGTTAGAAAAATGTAGATTTTTTTTTTTAAGCAAAGTCTAATCTAGTCTTTCTATTCTATTCTATTCTAGTGCACCCTCTGTATTTACTTTCATGCAGTCTTCTCTTTATGGTAGACTTGGATAGTGATACGCCTACCTCCTGGAGAGTGTTGTTCACTTGTTTGGCTGTTGTGAAGGGGTTTCTCTTCACCGTGGAAGAGAGCCAGAGAGCCAGAGGGCTGCCATCTTTGTCGAGTGGTCATTTATGGGGGTTATTTACTAAACTCTGAATGCAAAAATCATGAAAAATTTGTGATCATCCACCACTGTTGTCTTCCTTGGACATCCAGGTCTTTTTGCATTGCTGAGTTCACCAGTGCTTTCTTTCTTTCTCAGGATGTACCAAACTGTAGATTTTGCCACTCCTAAGATTGTAGAAATTTCTCGGATGGGTTTTTTCTGTTTTTGCAGCTAAAGGATGGCTTGTTTCACCTGCATGGAGAGCTCCTTTGACCCCATGTTGTCTGTTCACAGCAAAATCTTCCACATACAAGCACCCCCCTCAAATCAACTCCAGGGCTTTTATCTGCTTCATTGATAATGAAATAATGAAGAAATTGCCCACACCTGGCCATGAAATAGCCTTTGAGTCAATTGTCCAATTACTTTTGAAACCCTGAAAGGAAGAGATTGCGTTAAAAAAGGCTTTAGTTCCACACATTTTTATGCAATCTTTTTGTTCAGCCCACTGAATTAAAGCTGAAAGTCTGCAGTTAACTGCAGAAAAAAGTTCTCTCTGTCCAAAGATTTATGGGCCTGTATACATGCCACTTAAATTGCATTTTATGTATCTTTATCTGTGGATAATTGGGTAGTTGTGACATCCTTATATAGGAAGAGTTGCACTGCAAATACCATTCTTAGTACCTTTTCCTCCTCATCTGATCCGCAAAATACCTATAGGCCAATTTTTAAGACTAAGACACCTTTGCTTTGATTTTAGCACAAGGATACTCTATGTCTATTCTAAATGGTGCTCTTTGTAGAGCTTTACAGACCCCCACCTCCGAAGCACTATGTTTACACAAATGTAAACTGGTATCTACTCAGTTGGATACACATCGCGAGAGGTAATCTACTTCTCCATCTATTTCAATTACATGAATAGTGACTTATAGCTCCCAGTATTCTGACATTGTTAATATTATTAAGCGAAACCTGGCTATACTTAAGACGGATCCTTTACTAGATGAGGTATTACAAAATGGGTGCCTTTTGTGTCCAGGAAATCCAGAACTTTGATAAATATATTTTCCCCTAGTATGATACATACCCATAAGGAACATACTTAGATTTTAGTGGGTTTATCTTAGGTATGAACAATGAATGCAATGTATCATGCTTTCCTTGTTTTGTTTTGTCCTCAAAGTTACAAAGAGCACAAAGATGGCATCCTTGCTCTCATTTGAGGGCAAGTACCTAATCATGATAGATAGGTGCCTTATTTACATCGCATTTTCTTATTGGTAGATTGTACTCTTCATTGTGATTGGTAGTTATAACCTGTATGTTGATTGGTGTTTTTCCTTTAAATATGTTTTGCTTTGACCAAATGATTAGCTTATGATTCTAAGTGTTTGTGAAAGACAAAATGTGCAGGGTGCCCTTTACATATACATGAAAACAAAACTTTTTGGATTTTACATGTCTGTTGGAAAACTGCTCTTTGAGTGCCTGCTCTTCATCATTACAGTTTGGCATCATTTCACCCTCTAGCTACAGATATGTCCCCATTAATCTTTAAGAGCTTTCCACCCTGAGGTTTCTACTTTTCCCATGATTCAAGCTCCTTCTTTAGCTCTCCCTTATGACAAATCCAACTTGTTGTTCTTCCTACTTTAGCAAATAAAGTCTGCAATGTATTTCATAAACACGATGTTATGTCCTTGAAATCTCATACATATTCTAAGTCTAATAAAAAGCTTTCCCTTTTGTGCCTACCCTTGTCCTTGCTAGTAACTTTTTCCATGGTGCAAACATATTGTTTAGACTTGAATAAAAAGAACCAACTTAAAGGAAAACTATACCCCCAAAATGAACACTTAAGCAACAGATAGTTCATATCATATTAAGTGGCATATTAAAGAATCTCACCAAACTGGAATATATATTTGAGTAAATGTTGCCCTTTTACATCTCTTGCCTTGAGCCACCATTTCGTGATGGTCTGTGTGCTGCCTCAGAGATCACCTGACCAGAAATACTTCAACTCTAACTGTAACAGGAAGAAGTGTGGAAGCAAAAGACACAACTCTGTCTGTTAATTGACTCATGTGACCTTACATGTATGGTTTGTTGGTATGTTTGTGAGTACAGTGAATCCTACGATCCCAGGGGGCGGCCCTTATTTTTTTAAATGGCAATTTTCTATTTATGATTACCCAATGGCACATACTACTAGAAAAGTATATTATTATGAAAATGTTTTATTTACATGAAGCAGGATTTTACAAATGAGCTGTTTTATGCAATACCTTTTTATAGAGACCTACATAGTTTGGGGGGTATAGTTTTCCTTTAAACTTCCTTTTTCTCTTCTGGTATAAGCTCCACATTCTGTTCTAAACCTTGAGGGCAATAGCACACAAGAGGTTTTTGGCACCAGCACTTAATCTCCTCCATCGTGGGTGACAAAATGTCCGAAGTACTCTTCCCACTTGCATAAATGTAAGATGTAATGTGGAAAAACATATGTGTTTTCTGCCAGTAGTGCAAGGTAACTTTGGACTAGACACCTTTAAATTGTATAATACCAAACTGAGCGTGATAAGGGGAAAGCTGATGATTCAGAGTTTTGTGGATATGACATCAGTGGGTGGGCAATTACATTTTTATGCATGGCAATGACATCAAGGGTCAGTCTCCAGGGCGGATTCAGAGGACTCAGAACATAAAAGCTACAATTTTACAGGACATTGGGGTGGATCAGAGGCTCGTTTCTGGCTGTTTTTTGGTCAATTATTCCACCACTTATAACAACATAAAAAAAAAACGTAAAAACACTGCTAATGGACTGCATGATTAGAATATTTAAACCATGCAAAAGTTCCCTACAGGCAAAAATTTAACCTTTGTCTGTCCACTCTTCCCCCACTCCATGCTCATTTGTTTGGAAGAAAAGTTGAATCCTTCCAATGCCGTATTTTGCATAATTACCAGAGTGCCACAAATTTTATATTTTCAGTTTACAGGTTAATGTTTGCAGCAACTTGCTTGAGCCAAACCTGGAGCATTGATAGCGTCAAAATGCATACAGGAGGTTCTAGTCAAAGACACTTCAATACCTTCAATATTCACCTTCAATATCTGCTTAACTTAAAAGGTGGGTATTTGGTGTACTACAGTAATCAGGGCTGGAACTAGGGTCAGGCAGAATAGGCAGTTGCCTAGGGAGCAACTATAGGGGGTGCTGAGGAGTTACCTGTTAAAGTGTTTTCTGCCTTCCCCTAGTTTGTTTTTGCTCCCATCCCTCCCCTATCCTCCCATCTGCTACAACGCATGTTCAGGGGGGGGGAACAGGGTGGCAGACTGGGGTGGCTGCCCAGGTTGCAGTCCACTAAAGGGAAATTCTGCCACTCCCCATTCATTTCTATTGCATTTTGAAAGGTATATTAAAGATTAAACTTTCACCCACTAATAAATACTCTTTTAAAAATACCATAGAAAATAATGGAGAGTGGCGGAATAGAGGACTGTAAAGAGATCTCTAACTTCACTCTTTGATAAATATACCCCTAGTGAGAAGTTTTGAGTGAGATTTGAAAGTATCCATGTATCCATGAATTCACTAGACTGAGTCTATTCACTAAGAATTTTCTGAAACTTTATACATACAATATTTCACATGCTGTGGAAGCATTAATATACACAAAGGAACCATAGGAGTGCACACTTCCCAATCTACTTGATTGACTAATAGATAAAGGTATTACAGCTACATGTATATGTAGAAAGAGGTAAGTGGGTAGATATAAAGATAGATGAGTAAAGGCAGGTATAGTTAGCAGGTTCAACTGACAGATACAGGTATGGGACCTGTTATCCATAATGCTTGGGACCAGATAAGGGGTCTTTCCGCAATTTTCATACCTAAGTCTACTAGAAAATCATTTAAACATTACATAACCCGAATAGGCTAGTTTTGTGTCCAATAAGGATTAATTATATCTTAGTTTGGATCAGGTACAAGGTACTGTTTTATTATTACAGAGAAAAAGGAAATCATTTTTAAAAAATAATTTAATTATAATGGAGTCTATGGGAGATGGTCTTGCTGTAATTCGGAGCTTTCTGGATAATGGGTTTTGGATAACGGATCCCATACCTGTACTTATATTCTGCAATAAGCCTTCTTGCTCTCTGTGGAGAACATTATGTTAAGTAGCAATATCAATTACTGGGAAGACACTGTTGTCTGTTGAGCAAAGAAATGTTAAAAGCGCAGAAAAAAGTGTTCTGTTAAATTCTATGATGTTCATCAGTTAATTAAATCTACAAAAGAAAACTTGTAAGTTAAACAGCTGTCAAGCAGCTTCTATTTCTAAACCCCAGATCAAGGTCACTCACTACCTGGGAGATTTTTCTGTTTCTTCTGTATTTTTATTTTTTTCCTAGTATGTTAGAAAAACAATTTCATTACTCCTGTCCATTTGAAACAATAACATTGTTAAAAATAGAACTGTTATTTCTAATGTGATCTCATATTTTAACAGAAGAGCATTTAATGGGAATCGGTAGAAGAGGATGGCTGCCCTTAAAAGCATATTTCAAAGTTTATCAGCATTTGCAGATTATGTTATGCTAAATATCGTGTAAAATGGGCATGTTTACTCTTTGCTAGTTGTGACAAAGAGCTATGTCCCAATAGGCTGCCTGTATATGATGGGAGGTATATAGCACCCAGCCTGAGGTATTGGCTCTTTTAAATCTCCAGGGTAAGAAAGGTTAGGACCCTTGAGCAAGAATAGTTCAGTATGCTACCCAATTAGTCTGCAGGTGGGACTGGTTAAGAGAGCCTGGCGGGGAGTGGGAGTGTGTGGTACTGGGAGACAGAGAGAACCTCTGAACACACGCTGTGAAGTGTTTGTGAACAAACTGTGTATTTGACTGCAACTCAAAAGAGCAACTGTTTGTTACCACCGCAAGGAACTTTCCTATGGACTGTAAAACTGCAAACCGGTGAGGTTTTCCTTGTTATTTGACTGTTCTAGCACGGAACTTGTGCCTGTTTAAGTTGTCCGGTTGGAACAATAAAACCCCAGGCAGGAGCCTGTGTCATTTTGTTGCAAACCTAAGCCTCCTGTCTTCTCTGTAAGAACTGTTTTACCTGAGCCCTACCGGCTGCTTTGAGCTGTTCCCCACATAGTACAGAAACAGGCACAAATATCTGGGCAAAAATTCGCATGCTAAAACCTAAAAACCTACAAAGCCTAGCATGTTAGTTCAAGGCTCAATGCTATAATGTGCAAAGGATTCTCTGTTCTTTAGACCCTGCATTAGCTAAATATAGGTTACCTTTGCCAACACATTAGGGCACATGTACTTGGAAGTTCAGTTGTAGTCCCTGCAATTCTTCCAAAAGAACAGGGCACACCTGTCACTCAGCTCACACCAGATGTTATGCTATAAAGACTTCCAAAATATTCAGTGCAATTGTTTTGGTGGCTCGGACAAAGTTGCAATAGGTGCAGCAACTGCCACAAATGCATTATCCACTTGCCACCACAATGAAATTGGAACTTTGGGAAAACACTGCATTGTGGGAAAAAACATGGCAGATGCATTCCAAATTGCACTTTGCTCACTGCACTTGCAGACCTACTTGTTCCCTACTGGAATTTTTGTGCCATTGAAATGGCATGTGCAAGTTGAAGGCATGTAAGAAAACACTGATGCCCTGCCCAACTCAACTAGTTTGGCATTTACATATGGGTACAAGTGTTGGCCCTCTGTTATCAACTAAACCTATGTCATATGAAAACTAAGATTTTTTTTTTCATGCTATCATTTTTAAATAATTATATAATTTATCTTATAGTCTGAAGAAGAACTACAGGACTTGATCATTGTGTGTGTTTAAGGTATGTTTGAGTTGTAGGTTTGGATGTATGCAAGTTAAAGGGGTTGTTCACCATTAAATTAACTTTTAGTATAATGTAGTGCAATTAGTGTGTACTTATTTTTTTATTTGTGTTATTTTGCTTTTTAAATGAGACTAGAATATGAACAGAAGTGGGCCTATATAGTGTACCAAGATAAGTAATAAAAATTAATAATAACAATTTGTAGCCTCACAGAGCAATAGTTTTACATAATAACAGGTATAGTATTTATGCAGGTGCAGTAACCCATAGCAATAATTAATGCCAGTGCCTGTGTGCAAGGTATTTTATGTATTAAAGGAATTGTTCAGTATACAACTGGGTAAGTAGATAGATTGTGCAAGATAAAACATGTTTCTAATTTCTCTGTATGCCTACTCTACCTGCTTTGTGACTGTCAATAAAAAGGTGACTTGGCAGTTGATGTGAAAACCAGTAGTACAACTGTAATCATTTTGGAACCAGGACAATATATCACGCCACCATACTACAGTTATTACCTACTGGAATGCATTTAAAATGTAAATGCTATCCTCCTGTGCCGTTCTAAATCGTGGGGCAGGTACCTATAATTGCCTACCAATAAAGGAAGCTTCAAGTAAGTGAAGTTTGCAGAGCTCCTTCAGAATCACTATTTTCCCACAATAGGTATAGATGTAATATTTTATAGCTTCATTGTATAAGGTGTCATGTTACATTTCGTTTTGTAGTAGCGAATTTCCACGTTTCGCCTCAAGCACATTAATTCACGCGCGTGTCAAAATAGTCGCACGCATAAGAATTTTTGCACTTCAAAATTATTCGGATGCCCTTTGACTTTAATGTATTTGGACCAAACACTCCCGCGTATAAAAATTGTCGCTCGCATCAATGTGTTTCGCGGCACAGATTCACCCATCACTATTCATGGCTTTGCTGAAATCATTGCACACATGTCTATTTCTTACAGGACTGCCCTTTTATATTGGTCTTCACGGGAAGTATACTGCACAGGGCTGTGATGACATAGCTGAAGGTCATTATGTTTTATTTTTTCTAAATTTAATGGGGGATGTTGGAAGGAATGCACCTAATGAGGTGCTGCAAAGCTTTCACCATACTGGTACCATCATTAGGCCTCACAAATGACAGTCATTGGGAGGCAAAAGAGATTTCAGTATAACACTTTAGATTAAGTAAAGGGAGATGTTGACAGGAATAAACCTTATAGGTGACTGAAAGGAATAAAGTACACTGTGCACAGGATACTTTTAAAGGTTGTGCCTGTTTAAAGGGGAATATTGCAGGTTATGACAATTATGTGCTTAGAATGGATTACTGATTCTAATAAACCTGGTCAGTTTTTGAAAACTATTTTCTGGAAGACATGTTCAAGCCACTATAATCCCAGATCTGTATTCCTCCCAACAATGTTATGTAAAATAAAAAAGGTACTTTTGATACAGATGAAGCAAACTTTAATCCAACTTTATGCTTCTTGTCTAAATAGATCATTATTACACCTGTTTCCATGAAAAATAATGTAGTTATAATTAGGGGGCAAATTATACATCCTCTGCCATTTTTACTGAGCAATAACTCCTTCATAAAACATTTCTGGGTTTTTAAGATTTAAGAAGGCAGTGAAAATGCCCAAAGGTACTTTGAATTGTTTACTTGCACAGTGTTACTGTATGGTCTCTAATATTACTTGTATATGGCTACTGTACATTGGAGAAGTTTTATACAAGATAATATTCTAAAACACAAAATTTAGTTTTGGCCTTTCAGCTCCTTGCCTATGGGACAGCTGTCAGAATTAACTGATCAGATTTTTTAACTGTAGGTTTGTAGAAGTAAATCCCATCTCAGAACACTTAGGGGCAGATGTATTAAGGGTCGAAGTGAAAATTTAAATTTTCAAATTTGAATTTCAAGTTTTTTTTATGGCCAAAACTGTCAAATTTCGACTAGAAAATTGTTAAAATTCGATTTGATTTTTTTTAGAAAATTTGAATTTGATTTTTGAAATTTATCATACACCGGCCTTTTAAGAACTCGAATTCGACTATTTGCCAACTCAAACCTGCCAAATTGCTGTTTTAACCTATGGGGGACATCCTGGGATCAATTTGGCTTTGTTTGCTGCCTTACTGAAAATCTATTTTTTTTTTTTTTCGGAGAAAAAACTCGAATCAAATTTCATTCAAATTCGATTTGAGTTTGCGGGTCGATCCTATTCTGAGTACAAAACTTTTAATAAGTTGCAGTTAAAATAAAATAACTCCCATGAACTCAAATTCAACCCTTGATAAATCTGCCCCTAACAATCTTGATCTTGTTATGATTTTATTGTGTTTAGTATTAAAGTCTGGTTCAGTGAGAACACACCCATAAATCTCATGGGAGCAGATGAATAAACACTTTGGTTACGCTGTGCATAAAACTATAGTATAACTATAAATGACTACATGCTTATTTATCTTAGATATACTGTATGAAGGAAATCTTACAGAATCTTTTTTAATAGAGGTGCATCTTATTTTATTTTCTTTCAACGATGAGAGAAATGTCATATAATCAGCACAAAAGAAAGTGTCAAGTCTTAATGACTCCAAAACTAATTAATGTATTTTTTTGCTAATGTGACTATATCCTTAAAACCTGTCCTATTAGTGCTCCCTAAAAGACTAGTGTCAGAAAATCCCATTTAAAAGAGATTAATGAATCAGCCATCAGCAGTGATCGTGTAATCATGTTAATTAAGACAATTCTTTTCTTCAATGTTCAAAATTAGATCTGAAAGTAATAAATAGTATAATGTATTGATATGCTTTTTCAGACAGCTGGTTTAGGATTCTGTGTCCATCATTTTTTGTTTTGTAATCTGTGATTTGCCCCCAATGGCAACAGACTGAACGCTGCTGGCAAGTTATGCGCATATGCACACATGCGTGTATATATTATTTTTCACAGAGCATTTATATGCTGCAGAGGCTATATGAATGCCTCAGAACAGCAACAGATCCCTTTTGGATACTTATTGATTTAGACCTCACTTGCAGGCCATTAGTATAAATCAAGTTGAAAAGAGATACAAGGCCCCATTTACAATGCACACACGTCCAATAAATAAATTTAAAAAAAAAAAGCTGCAATTGCCCATTTTTTTTCGCACTTTCCACACTTTGGGGGAAATCTAATAAAATTTGCACAGAAAACAAATTTGTGATTAAAAATGTGTATGACGCAATGTAAAATTCTTCATTAGGCTTTGCATTGCGAACCTTTAACACCGGCTTGAAGGTGGCAGAAACTTTTGGAGCAAACGTAATTTTTTCATTAAGAAATGTTATTACATACACTGCACACTATCCCAAACTGTAACATTTTCAATCACTATCCTACTAATAGTGTAAGGGGCAAAGTGTTTACAAAGGCAGGGATGAAGGATTCAAATAGGTGTTAGTGCTGAGCACTGCAATTGAGCTGCACAAAGCGCTAACATCCCATAGAAAACGAATGTGTTTGAAATGGGATGAGAGACTAAATCACGGGTTCAGTTTCAGCGTGGGGGGCAGAGACTGAATTGTTTCGGTGTGTTCTCACATAGGGTATGGAAATGCAGAGGAGGGTGTCATTTGGTGCACTGTCAAACATATTAAGTGAGAAAATGGAAGCCAAGTCCCTCAATCCAGTCTGAGGTGTTGATTGACTCCGAACTTTCCTATTGCACCTTGATTCCTATCAATGTTTGTGACTGTCTCTTCACATTCTGCCTTTACTACAGCTGATTCTGGTTCAGAGCTGTGGCATACGGACTGTGGGAGGGTGGGGGTAATCACAGCTGGGCGTGCACCCCCATGGGGCCAAACACGTGCAGGGTGGCTGGGGTGTTTTTGTGCTGGGCTCTTGGCTCATTTCTGTGTCTAACTTGGGCTCTGACTTCCCAGTGAGCATACTTCTTGGCATAACAGGACATTACGGGGGCAGATTGGAGGCATGACCAATATTGTCCTTTTTTAATATTCAGATGTCTGGAGGTATAAATGAGGGAAATACTCTGTTAATAAGGGACTTATAAATTATTTTTTTTTTTTTGGTTCAAGTGAGATTTATTGAGTAAAGAAAAAGACAGTTGTACAGACAATATCACCGTTCAGTAAACATAAAAAAAAGGGACAAGATCCAATACGCAGATTGGACGCAAACCGTCTGCAAGCACAGAGTTTTGATTGAGTATATAAATACATTTCTGACGTATGCAATGTACCTCAAGACAATGTACCAGGATAGTAAAGTTATCTTTAAACACTGATCATCTGAGCATTGTAAACACACATCTTTATTGACAGTAGTGACATAGAGAAATGGCAATGCCGTGGACCACACTGTACCTAATAATTCGATCATAAGGCCGTTAGGTACTGAAAATTTTTTGCATTAACTAGTAGCGTAGGAGAGATGATATGTACCCTAATCTTGTAATAGCTAATTCCCACCGATGCCCCAGGCTGTTCAAACCTGCTCCAGAATCCATAGCTGCCAAATAGCGGTGTTAGCCTTAGTAGACCCCCGTCTCCTGGCAATCAGATCCTCCATTTTTTGTAAGACCTGAACCGACTTCAGCCACATCTGATAGGTAGGGGGATCTGTGGCCTTCCAGTGCTGGGCTATCAGTTTACGAGCTAAGAAAAGTAACTTGTGTACCATAGTGTGGGCTGGCTTCGTTAGAGGAGTCGGGGGGTCCATGCCTAGTAAGTACCATTTGGGATCTAACTGTATTTCAAACCCCAGCATCCCTGTGATACGGGTCTGTACCATTTCCCAAAAGGCACAATTTCCGAGCAAGCCCAGAAAGTGTGCAAAAGTGTGCCCTCCGCCACACCACATCTCAGGCAAGCAGGTGAGATCCCTGGGTTGATTTTGTGTAGAACTGTTCTGGAATAATAGGCCCTATGCACAAAGTAAAGTTGCAATATCCTATATTATAAATAGGGGAGATGCTAAGAGGGGTACGGAGCACCTGATCCCATTGCTCATCAGTAAATGGTGAGAGATCAGCCTCCCACCGGTCTCTCACTTTCATGGAGGATTTTTGTATATTAATGGTCTGCAGGGCTCTATAAAAAGTAGAAATCTTGTGGCTAGGTTGGTCCTGTCTAAACGCCTCGGCCACGGGTGTATTCCGTAAATTAAAATTAGCCGATTTAAGTGCTTTTTTAATTGCCCATCTCATTTTGTGATATGTCAGCCACTGGGATGAGGGAATGGAAAACTGTTCCTTAAGAGTATCAAATGAAATTACTCCTTGTTCACCATATACCTGGTCTAGGCAGTAAACCCCAGCCTCGAACCAAACTCTCGGTATCACTAGTTTATCCAATGGTGTCAATTTGGCATTGTACCATAAGGTCGTAAACGGGTCTAGGCCCTTCTGGTTCGTTAGATGGTGAACCCTTGTGACAATGTCTCTTTGCAATCGTAAAAGAGGGTTGATTTTAGCAAGCCTAGCATTCTTCGGGTTGATAGCCGTTAGGGCATAGAAAGGAGGCAGGTCACTTTGCAGTATCTCCTGCCACAACTGATACACTGCTTCCCCTGGTCCAGCGAATTTCAAAGACCACATTTGTGAGAGTTGCGCTGCCACATAGTACTGGTGCATATCCGGCAGCGCCACACCTCCCTCATCCTTCGGTCTACAGAGTGAGGATAAGGACAGTCTACTACAGGAGGTACCCCAAATATACCGTCTAAAAGTAGCAGCCAAGTCAAGAAAGAAGCGGTTCTGTATTGTGAGGGGGGTATGCCATAGTACATACAATAGTTTAGGAGCAATAATCATTTTAATGGTCTGTATGCGGCCCATAGGGCCCAACGGCAAGTTCTTCCAAACTTGGAATTTACGCTGAACCCAGGGCAATAAGGGAGCTATGTTGAGATCAAAATAAGTGGAGACCGGCCGGGCCACCTTAACCCCTAGATACATGAATTGACTAACTTTCAGTAGCGGAATATCTGCCCCAATACCATCCCCCTCCTCTGGGTCTAAGGGAAATATAATTGACTTTGAGGGGTTAGTCTTTAGGCCTGAAACCTCTCCAAAAACCCTGGTTATGTCCAGAAGTGCATTGAGAGAGGCATGGGTGTCCCCCAAGTAAATTAGGGTGTCATCTGCATACATCTGTATTTTCTCTACCCTGCCCTGTATCTGAAAGCCAGATATACGAGGATTCTGCCTGACAGCAAGGCCCAACGGCTCAATGGCCAAGGCAAACAATAACGGGGAGAGGGGACACCCCTGTCTCGTACCCCTGGACAAGGCAAAAGCTGGGGTCAACCTGGAATTAATTCGTAGGGCTGCTGTAGGGGTCACATACAATAACTGGACAAGCGAGATAAAGTAAGGCCCAATCCCAAAGGCAGATAACACCCTCCATAAATAACTCCATTCTACAGTATCGAATGCCTTGGCGATGTCCAAGGCTACTATTGCCCTCTGCCCCACGTTGGAATGTTCAATAGTGAGGTTAAGCATCAATCTTCTGATGTTATGGGCCGTTGTTTTCCCCGGGATAAATCCTGTCTGATCCTCCGTAACCATTTGAGTAACCACTTTCCCTAGCCTTCTAGCCAAGAGTTCCGCCAAAATTTTTGTATCAGCAGTGAGAAGGGAGATGGGCCTATAAGCTCCAGGTAAGGTCGGATCCTTCCCTGGTTTAGGAAGGAGGATGATGGAGGCTTCATACATGGAGGCCGGGAGACTACCATGTTGGGAGGCATAAGTAAACGTGTTTAGGAGATGGGGGGCTAGCTGTGCAGAGTGAAGTTTGTAGAATTCAATAGGGATTCCATCCGTTCCGGGGGCCTTGCCTACCGGGAATGACCCTATAGCTTCCTGTATTTCTATAGTCGTGATGGGTTGATCCAAGTAATCCCTACTTTCTGCTGGGAGGTCTGGGAAGTGCAAGCCTGTAAGGAAAGACTCAGCCGCAGTGTCCCCTGGGTCTAGTTTAGATTGGTACAAATCTGCATAAAAGGCCACCATGTGTTGCCTGATCAGTTCGGGGTCAGTAGCAATGGTGTTATCCCCTGCCCTAAGTTGTGTGATCATAGGAGGTGTTGATTGATCCCGAGTTAGCAGAGCCAACATTCTGCCCGCCCTTTCGCCCTGTTCCAGTATCCTAGCCTTCGTAAATAAGTGGCTATATTGAGACCTTTCCCACATAAGCTTAGCATATTTGTCTTGTAGCTGTTTCAGCTGAGCACAGTTCTGGGGTGATGGGTTAACCGCTAAAAGGGTCTCCGCCTGCGAGACCTCTAACTCCACAGAGGACTGAAGTTGCCTGGCCTGCCTTTTGTGTGCAATAATTTCATTATTCAGGTACCCTCTTAAAAATGCTTTAAAGGTATCCCATAGAATATTATTGTCCACAGTTTGAGAGTTATGAGAAAAAAATTCAGCTATAGCAGAATCATGCCCTTTCTGATTATCCAGTAACGTTAGCCAAATAGGGTTCAGGGCCCATCTCTTATTGCACTGCATTTGATCAACATTGAGCACCAGTTCAAGGGGGGCATGATCCGTGATGCCTCTGGGCAGATATTCCGCTCCCCTCAGGTCTATCAAAGCGGAACTATTGGCGAAGGCCAGGTCTATCCTGGAGAGGACAGAGTGAGATGCCGAAAAGCATGAATATTGGTTAGAGCTTGGGTGGAAATGCCTCCAAACTTCAGTGAGGCCCGTCCCTGTAGTTAGCTCGGCCAAGTTAGATTGTGGATCAACCCCCTCATGATGCCTTATCCTAAGCCTATCCAGCTTGACGTCTAAAAGAGTGTTGAAGTCCCCTGTTGCTATCACCTTAGCTCGTGGGTATTTCGCTATAAAGTTCAGTAGTTGCAGAACACAGGTGGAGTTGTAAGGTGGCGGGATATACAGAGTGGCAATAATATACTCATGGTGATGAATCATAGCATGCAGAAACAGGAATCTACCTTTACAATCAGACCGTAAATCCAGGAGCTGAAAGGGCACATGTTTGGACACTATGATCGCCACCCCTGAGGAATACGTGCTGTAAGTAGCATGAAAGTGCCAACCGACCCATGGCTTTTTTAAGGCTAGGATTTTGCTGCCTGTGAGGTGGGTTTCCTGGAGCAATGCTATACCAATCTTTTTGTGCTTGAGGTAGTCCATGACTAGCCTACGTTTAATGGGACAATTAAGACCCCAGACGTTCCAGCTAATAAGTGTGGTGGTCATGGTGGGTCATGGGCATGGTAGGTTGACACATATGAACAGAAAAAAATTATACAGCTCTCGGTCAAGACTCCCAAGACCTGAACAGTGAATACACAAGAACCAATTATTGTAACATTCCTTAACCCCTTGTAATTCCCCCCACCCCTTCTACCACCTCCCCAACATGTAGGTAGAATTAATCCCGAAACAATTTCAGTAAACATAACTGGGGTGACCATTGCAGAGCGCTAAAATGCGCGGTGAAGAGAAACAACAGCTGTAGAACGCTCCGTGTGGCGCCCTCCCTTCGAGGCATGCTGAAGCAACCAAGATTAGCCCCACTGGTAATGCGGCCCACAAATATACACATTTCCCCGTCTGGAAAACAGGTGCAAAAAAAAAAAAAAAAAAAAGGATATAGTATGCCGAAGCACTCCGATAGCATGTCAGTCCAAGAGATCAGGGTAGAAAGTCCAAGTCCTGCAATACCCCTCCCGCTAGCCTGTGTAAGAATAAAAGTACTTACAGTTCTTGTCGTTAGGAGGCTGTAGGTTAGGAAGGGTCGTTACCGGTGTAGGGAGCGAAGAGAGGATCCACGAAGCACAACGCTGTATCACTGATTCTGAGCAGGGATGTTATTCTCCCTCAGGTTCCGGCCGTCCAGCCAGTCGCTAAGGTCTTTAGGAGACAGAAAGAAGTGTGTAGCTCCATCCAGAGTGACTCGCATCTTTGCCGGGTACAGCATCGCATATTGTAGGTTAAGGGCCCGCATGCGTTTCTTGCATTCCGAATACTGCATCCTCTGCTTCTGGACTTCTGCAGAAAAATCAGCATATATGGAAATACGGTGAGCTTCAAAGGACATGGATTCCTTCAGCCTTGCCTGCTTCAGGATCACATCACGGTCCTTTGCGTTAAGGAGTCTAGCTATGAGTGGTCTTGGAGGGGTTCCTGGCGGTCCACGTCTAGTGGGTATCCGGTGAGCCCTTTCAATTGCAAAAGAGGCCGATAGGGCCAAGTCCCCAAAGCACTCTCGCAGCCATCTTTCCAGAAATTGCTCCGGTTCTCCCCCCTCAGCTTGCTCCGGAAAGCCAACAAAGCGCAAATTATTTCTGCGTAAGCGGTTCTCCATATCATCCGCCTTGTTGTGGGCTAGTAGTAAGTCTCTTTGCAGTTGCTGTACTTTATCAGGAAGAGGCAGGCACACATCCTCCAGGTCACCGATCCTCTGCTCCGCGGCCTTAGCTCTTTCCCGGATCTTATGCATATCATGCCGGATGATGGATAAATCCACCTTAATCTCATCCGTAATTAGCGTTGTGCATGTATCCCGGGTGGCCCTTATCTCTGCCAGCAGGACCGAGAGCGTCGGCTCAGGCGTTTCGGATCGGGAGTCAGATTGGTCCGCTGTCGGGGAGGTAGGCCCTGAATGGTCAGCGCCATCTTGCGCAGCTCTATCTTCGCGGGCATATTTACCCAACTTCGCAGCGGCCTCAGAGGCCCGTTTTTGCGCACGATTTTGCCCCATCAGAAGTCTTAGCGGCTCTTGGTCGTCACACTGCTCCACTTTGGCCACTTCTTAAACAGTTTTTATGGGCTAAAACAGGATAATTGGAAGATCAGGCACCGGAGCTCCACACAAGCGCGACTCTTCACATCGAGCTGTTAGCCACGCCCCCACTTATAAATTATTTTAGGGACAACCTAGGCATTGGAACCAGCAAGAACCAGTAAAAGGTTTTGGTGTTTTGCATGCAGCGCTGAAACTAAACTCTTCCCTCAAAGCCTTCTCACGTACCAAGAGGTAGGGCGCAGCAAGTTATCACTGTGGTGGCTGACTTGTACAAGCATTATTCAAACTTAAAAATCATCTTGCTATAGAAACCCCACAACTTTATATTCAGTGGCTTTTTATAAAATTGGCATTTTCATGTAAAAAATAAAGGCATAGAAGTAAAATAATTAAATTAAAGTTCATGGAACAGCTTTAGATATTTACATATCAATACTACTGGACAGTAGATTTATATATCCCCTTTCTTCATACATGTCTTACTGATTAGTGGATCTTTCTGTAAATATCCATTCAGTCAACACAATATTTAATTGCTAACAGAAACAGCAGATCATTGTACTTTTCTCTTGAGAAATAATATGGAGCATAATGTACTCCCTATTGTAATCTGTATGGATATTAGAAGCCACAGATGTGTTTTGTGAAATATAAAGCTCAAGGACATAGGCCAAGCATTCTACTGTTTAGAACAGTATCTACTAACATTGTCATCATAAACAATTGTATTACTCCAATTGTTGCACTCCAAGGTTAATGTCTTGATGTGTAGACGACATGACTGAAAATAAACTGTGGATTTTGCCCCCATTATAGGATTGTCAGTTGATAGAGCCTACAGTAAACACTTGAGTCACAATGATGTAATATTGTTTTTGTCTTACCATGCACTGAAATCAGAATTAGCCACTTACATAGGGATCTATGGACTCCCTCTTGTAATGAATAAGATTATTAGAAGTCACTGGGGAGTTACATGACCCACAGGCCATTATACATCAAGGTAACTATTTACAGTATATACTTGTACAGGTATGTGAACCCTTTATCTAGAAAGCTCCAAAATAGAGGAAGGCCATCTTTTATAGAGTCATTTTTAAGCAAATAATTCATAATTTTAAAAATGATTTCCTTTATTTCTCTGTAATAATAAAACAGTACCTTCTACTTAAGGGTGACTAAACTGCATGAATTTATATTGGTAACAAAGCATTCCTATTGGGTTTATTTAAAAATTTAATTATATTTCACAAATTTACGGTATGGAGTTCCAAATTATGGAAAGATCCCTTATCCAAACAAACTCATATCCCAAGCATTCTACATAATAGATTGAAGACTTGCATTTTACAACAGGGGTAGTTTTTGTTTTTCGAAACACACTTGGGTCATGTAACATACCTCTAAGCACCTAAGAAAATGATATACCTGTACTAAAAAAAGGCTTTTAAATTCATCGTTCTAACCCCTTATTCTCTGCTTGCTACCTCTGGTCTTTAACCTCCAGGTGCTAATTTTTGCAGATATAACACTAATCTTTTTTTCAACTGTGTTTTAAGCCTCTCTTAATTTCATTAGAAAATTGTTCTTTCATATCCCCTTTAATGTTTGTTTGTCTGTGAGGGAAATTGTATAAGCAATTGCATGGTCTGCAATCCCAATCCTTCTATTGTAAGCACTAGCCAGTTTGTGTATGGGTAAAAAAGCTTTTCCCTGGTTTTCCAGCTTCTACCATGCAGTGCTCAATTCATTCACAAGGGGTCATCAACGGTCTTTGTTTCTCTTTCCAGCATATAAATATCTGGGATTCTTTCAAAGCTTCTGGTTGATTTTTTAAACATTTTTCTCTGGGCTTTTTCTTTTTTTCCTAATGATAAATAAAATAAAAATAAATGATGAAGTGCTGGCCAAAATGTTTACATTTTATAAATGATCTTCCAGATTTTTTAAAAGACGATGTCATTTTATAGCATATTGTTTTATATTTAATATGATTTGTATTTATACTAAATGGATATGACTCTCGCAGATCTGTGTGTACTTGCTGGAGGTTCAGGCACTTCAGGTTGGGTTGTAGCCAATAAGCTTCCAATTATTGCTGTAGACAATAGAGTAAAACACCAAAGTTGCAAGTCTGACTTTCCTTCCCAGTACTCTCTCCCTTTGTAAGGAGACTTTTTGGTCTGAAGATGGACACTTATTGGGTGAATGATGACAACTTTTATTACATCCCCCCCAATAACGTCTGTATGTATATGTACTGTATATATGAGTGGGACAGTCCTATGCTCAATTTTCATCTGATTCATTAAGAATTCTATTGCTTCATTATACATTTTACAAAGGGACTAAGTTTTACCTGCAACTTACTTGCTGCTTTCAAAGTAAACCTCCATACTTGGCTGCCCTTTTATTAGACACCAGTGGGATCACCTGACTATAGTTGGGAAGGGTGCGAGCCACAACATGGAGCTGGTCACTGCTCCTGTATAACTATAACAGACAAGGGAAAGCTGTGCTCACCACTAATTTTTAAATATGTATGTATGTTTTTTTATTAATGAAAAGGCAAGGAACAACAGAACAAAAAACTTTGAAAATTAAAAAACCAAAAAAAGGTCCAGTAAGAAGCCAGTAAAGTAAGCAACATTTAGTCCAAACGACCATATCAGAGCTGGAGTAAGGACACTAGAAACCGTGATCCACAGCTCCATGAGTCCCAGTAGCCTAATAACACAGGCACCTTGTACAAAGGCTAAAAGCAGCAACTTTAAGATTATAAGGATTATAAGGATTTGTATCAGTTATTACTTTAAAATGATATAGAAAATGTACAGAGCAAGAGACTATTACAGTTTATTTCCCTTTGTAATTATTCTCCATTGCGGTGATCACTTATACTCAAATAGGATTTTATCTGTATGGATTAACCTAACCATTTACTGTGTTTTATTTCTTGTTATCTTTTGTCTTTAATCCATACTTTTTATCGATGTTACTTTTTATACCCTATATATGCTAAGAAAGAAAATGCAATTTACCACCTACTACTTTTCGCATTTCCCAAATACTAATTGGTAATCGTTAATAAAACTTGTCACTATAGTTACATTTTGTGTAAAGGAATAGACATACATCAGTATTTCTATTCAAGACTTTTGCTAATCTAATCCATGTTTTAAAAAAACCCATTTAAATGTAATTTATTGAAATTTTTTTAAGCTTAAAATGATTTTGAATGTATAAAGTCCCTTACTGTATTTTGCATTTTTTGCATGGTCTTTTCTAGAAAAAGGTGTTGCTTTTGGCAGTATAGTAAGGAATTCAGAGTTGCATTATTAGTTGCACTAATGGAGTTCTAAAAATTGTATAGCAAATATCCTTAGAGTATAAGTTTATATAATACCCTACTGTGGTAACTTCCAACTTTGAATGTCAAGAGGGGTTATTCACAAATACTTTAGGTGCAAGAGCATTAAGGCATAAGACTGTGCACTGTTGCATTCCTTTACAAAGCACTTGTGTCAAGATCATCAGGGTTGGATTGGGCAGACAGGACACAGGAAAAAACCTGGTGGGCCCTGCCAGCCCAGACTTGCTCCCTGTGTGAAGCCTCTAGTGTGGCTTCCAACCTCCCTCCCTGGCCCTCTGTGTGCCTGCAAGAAGGAGAAGGTAGGTGTGAGGGTGCCGCTCGGGCAGGGGGGGCGGGGACTTTGTAGCTGGGGCCCCCCAGTCCGACGCTGCAGATCATAGTGGCATTCCACAACTTACAGCACAACAGAGTTGCAGCATTATTGGGCAAGACAGCCCTGGACTTAATACCCAACATAGGTAGACCTTATGTGTCTGAAAGATGTGAAGTTAGGGGGAGGGACTGGATGCCTCTCACAGCTCACCCCTCTTAAATACATCCTTGCTGACTGCAGACAGCATGGTATAAAGGTATGAGCTCTATTATCCAGAATGCTTGGGACCTGGGGTTTTCCGGATAAGGGATCTTTGCACATTTTGGATCACCATACTTTAAGTCTACTAAAAATTTTAACATTTAACATTCATTTTAACTTAGTAGGGTCAAGTACAAGGTACAGAGAAAAAGAAAATGATTTTAAAAAAAATGTAAAAACTAATTTTTAAAAGCTATTTATTGAAATTGGGGCCTATAGGAGATGGTCTCCTGTAATTCGTAGCTTTCTGGATAACGGGTTTCAGAATAACAGATCCTACACCTATACTTGGATTATGGTACGTGAATAGCTACTACTGTTTTATGACATATATATTCTCCCCATTATCCCTTTGCTTTACTTTATTTTATTTGCTTATCTTTAGATGCTTATATTTCAAAAGTTAATCTTGTTTCATGCTTGTCATACATCTTGAAAATAATTTTCAACCTTGACATTATTTTGGGTAATCTAGACTGTTATATGGTAAAACATATGGTCTTGAAGGATAATGTAGTTGCAGGACAAAGAGCTTAAGGTCAAAGGCTAAATTGTACCATTTGTTTGTTATAGAGCCGCCTCGGCTGATGGTCTTCCTAATGTTCTAGACTTTGCCTTTAAGAATGTACACTAAAAACACAAACTGCAGCAGGCATAATCAGTCAAATAAGTATTGGAAAATTGCTCTCAATTTAATAGCAAATTGCTTTGCTTTCATGCTTTTGCCTCAGTTGGTTTATGAACTAAGGAAAAAACTAAACTACCACATATAAATTATACCTACATAATGCATAGTGCTGAGTTGTTGCTTTATATTATCCAATAAGGATCACAGAAAAAATAATATAATTAGCCAGGAGTCATTTAGAAAAAAAAAGTGTAAATAACAATAATCTGCAGCATAAGCCTCTCACCATGAAATCAGTTTTTTTAAATAGCCTTTTAACTGAGACAGAATGGATAATGAATCTTAATACATTTTATTTCATTTTGCCCCAAGATGTTCATCATTCCCCCACAGATAACAGTAGGGTTTTGCCAAGTCTCAGCTGAATTTCATTGATGTTTTCACAAGAAATATCATAGGAGTTCTTTGTAGATCAGGAGAGATTAATAAAATGGTAAATAATATTTATCACTGAAAATGATACTGAACTGCTCAGGTCAAAAAAAAAAAAAAAAAAATCAAAATAAACAATATACAACAAATATAATATTACAACAAAATTTGTACACTCTAATGAATTTATTAAGTAATATTGAGTACTTTTAGAGAAAGTGAGGATCGCTATTATCCCAGCACTATCTCAGAGAGTATCTTGTAACTCCTGAGAGTATTGTTGTAGCTTCTCCAAATGATGCTCAATGGGCTAAAAATCTGGTGACTTGGCAGGGAAATCCATGGAAAAAAACACTTGTATAAATATATATAGTCCTAAGCATCTTATAAAACAATAACCAGACTCCTCTTCGCAGAGAAGGTTAAACAGTTTGCACACTAATATGCGGATAATCATCCTGCCAAACTCCAGATCCTAAATGTTGAACATTTGATGGTGGGAGCTACAAAAACAATTTATGAAGGGCAGGACCCGTATAAAAAATTAGGGGCCCATCTTCCCTTTTGAGGACAAGATGAGTCCCAGTGGTATTACGTTTGACACACCACCTCTTTATCATGATTGCTGCCAATCACTAATCACATCTGTTAGGTCATATGTAATTGGAACACAGTCAAGTCTCTAGTCATATGCAAGTCAATGGAGTTCCAGCTTTTGTATCATAATAAGAAAGCATGCCATTTGTAATGTCTTTGTAAATTTCTGCCAGCCATTACTATGCAGCAAAACATATAAATCCCAAGTAAAATTCGTAATTAATTTGTTGAAAAAGGCAAACTATAACCTACTGCTTCCTACATTTTTTGTTAAAGATCTTCTTTTTTCTTTAAAGGAAAGTCCTGTTATATTTGGGGGTGCCAAAAGTTAGGCAACCACAAGTGAACGCATTTACTTACCTGAAACCCTGAGCCGGAAGAATCCCTGGCCGGTGCGGTTTTCTCCTAATAGGTGCACCGGCCCAGGGTTTCAGATAAGTAAATGTGATCACATTTGTCGGTGACTAACTTTTGGCACCCACAAATAAAAAGGATGTTCCTTCTCCTTTAAAAGTATTTGCATGTCATTTGTATATATTGACTATAATTTTGGTTTGGATGTGACTCCTGAGGGCATTGCTAAATCTATCATGGGAGAGTTATGGTATATTAGATCTTTAGAGTCAGCTTGCTCCTGGTATATCTTTGCATTATGGAGGGGATTTACTCGGTCTCACTTTTTATAGTGTTTCTTTTTGTATTTTTTGTCATATTTTATTTCAAGAACACAATTCTGCCTTTTTGTTTGTTTTTAGCCATTTTTGATGGATTTGCAGCTTTTGTGTTTATTATTATGGTGGATGTGTTTTAAGTTTGAGGGTCTTCATCTTTTGGGTGGGGGAAGGGGTTAGGGAGGGTGTGAGCTATGGACATTTTGGTTTAGTGGAGGGGAATGGAAGCCAATTAGGACAGAGACAAGACTTTGAAGCTGGCTTTTGATTGAGGGCTGTGGGATTGGTGATGGTGAGTGGAGGAGAGGAGAGGTGGACAAAGTGGACAATGGGGTGGACTTTGATAGTTGACTGTCCTTGAATGGGTCGAATATGGAGGGAGTCATTCGGTTGTGCCGTTGATTTTGTTATGTTAGTTTAAGAATTGTACTTTTTGTTTCTTGATTGTAAGCATTTTATTTCAATAAAAATCCCTATATCGAGGGCTTAGGATGATGACTCCTGCCTATCACAGCCAAAAACTCTTTATTCAGGAATAATGCACCACCATCCCATGGGAAAATAATGCACCCAGACTACAGGACCACACTAAGTCTTGTAACTTGGGATGGCTTGGGCAAAGGTTTTGGGGTGGAGTAAGATGTGATTATCACATGCTCCACATGGTAATATGAAGGATCATTTGAGCTATAGTGGGAGCCTAATACCAGGACCAGCATATTTCACCACAATGGAAAACTTGGGCTATAGTCTTGAAGCAGAGTATAATACTCATGGTAGCAGAGAGGATAGCTGGGCCTTTGGTGTCATGGAGAAGTCTAAAACAAATATTGGGCATGTCATTGTACTATTATACAAATGGTCACTTTTAGTTTATAAATCATACCACTAACAGCAATGGAAGGTGGGAGATGATCATTTGAACATTATGGCAGTGCAACACACTAAATCTAGAACAAAATATGAATATGTTAAACAAGTATTTATAAAGCACCAACATACTGTATTCTGTTGTACAGTAGAAGGCTCTAAACATGAAACATGTAGATTACATATAAATACTGACCAATAAAGGAGGCAAAGACCTATGCAGAAGGCTACATAAATATAAGCATAGGCGCTTAAGAGTTAGATGGCAACAGAATGACAAAGCAATATTTATAGTGTCAGAGCTTTTTCTTACTAATGGCTAAACAACCAGTTCATCTCATTTTGGTCATGCCCTTTTAACCCCTCTGTAATTTCAGACCCCCAATTCTTGAAGATTATAGCACAAGGCTAAGAAGACATTGGGGGACATAAGGAGGATTATGGGTCAGAGAAATAAGTATAGCTCTTATTAGCAAAGTAATCTCTTGATGCAGAATGACAAACACTATTACAGCAGCAAAGGAAAGTCTTGCAGCAGGAACATATTTTCAATATTTACATTACATAAACACAAATGAAAGAAATATCAAATGTTTATGTGCCTTTAAATTTAAGAAGATACAAAGCAGTTCTATGAGCCTTTGACTTGAAAACTTTCCAGCTGGGAGTTTTATAACTTAAATTATTGTAGAAATAATGTTATTTTACCAGTGCTGAAAAGAAAGAATGGGAAAGCATATCATCATTTCACTTAAATTCAAGATCATGGTGCATGACATTAAACAGCATGCATCCATTTCAGTCTCTCCCAGAATTCCCCCTTCCTGCTGTTCTTTTGAAATCTCTTTGCCATACTATTTCCAGATGGGCCATTTTTTTAACCTTAGTATTAGATGAAATAGGTAAGTTCAAACACATTTAATCAATATCTATGAACGTAAGCACATCAACTCCCCTATCCATCCAAATGCTCCAAATACCAGCCAGTGGAAAAAAATATGAATTGGTAGTATGTGAATAGTTCCTTCTGTCAAGTAAGGTTTTCAACATGTCTGTGCCACAAGCACGGCTTAGGGAATGTACAATCATGTAAAAACAATGAATATAACAGGGCTTAAAGGTCATGCCCACCCACATTGCTGTTTGTTACTTTTCGCAAAGCTCAGTCTTTATTGTATGGAGGTCCAAGACATACTTTAGTCTAATATAATGATATTAAACATAATCTCCATGCTGTTAATCCTTACAATCACTGTGTTCTAGTCACATTTCTCTGCCTCTTTATGTCATACTTTTTCCCATTCCGCATCCAAACGAGCAGTTCTTTACCTATTATGCCAACAATCGGATCATTATTGGAGCTATACAGGCCGTCAGGATGAGGAAATGCAATCCCTTTGCCGAAGTCAAAATTAAACCTGCCTTATCCATATTTGTCTGATTTTCATCAAAATACCAGTTGGGCAGGGCTGTCAGCTGGCACCATACATAGGTCAATAAGATGCCGATTGCCTGAAAAGTCCATTAGTGCAGCTATTGAGAGCAAGCAATCAGTCAGATTAGTTGATATAAGTTACTGTGCTGGTACAATATAACACCTAGATAAGATAAACTGAAATGGGGGTCCCCGATTAAAGTATGATTTTCACTCACCACATTTTGGAAGTGGCCCAGGTTCACCGCCTTGAGCCCTCAGCACGGGGAGCGGACAAGCCGAAAATATCAATGGCTGAAAATATCAAAATATCAACTTTATTCTGAGTGCCTGCTCCATTGATATTTTCAATGTAACACCTGTTTCATAAAATCAGAGCCCAAATCATGCATGCTAATTCATCTTTTATATACTATTTCTTAATGAATTGCAGTCCATTTGAAGGTTGCTTTCATAATCTGGAGAGCAAAGTGTAATATGTGACTAGTAGTTTAAAAGGAAGGAGGGACAGTCCTTAAAAACATATCACAGGCATAGGCTTGGGGCAATTGCCATTAACAGCAAATATTTGCCTTGGTTTCAGCTGCCTTATCAAGCCCTGCTTGTATCAGGTAGGAAGCAGCCTGGCATCATTGAAGGTCTATGAAAATAGACCATGAAATATGTCAGTAAATAATTGCCACAACTTAGGTATATGTTGTACCTTTGTCTGCCCCTTATTCATCCTCCCAAAATAGCATACATGTTGTGATGTATTATTCTGTTATGATGGATGGCAGCATTTGTAGGAGAGATCAATCACCAATGACTACAAAGACATCATTTATCTGTTACCTATACTAGTCCCTCGCATAAAGTTAACAACATAATAGAGGTAAAAGTATCTGAAGTAGGTCACATTTTCATTATAATTCATTGTGAGAATATAAAATAAGAAAGAAAAACAGGTTAGCAACATTAGCTAAATAAAACATTTTCACATTGATAATAGCTACTCATACATTTGGAAGAGAACAGAACATGACAGCAGGAGCATTACAAGGCCATTCCATGTTAATAATTCCATTATCTCATGAAATAAAACGAAGTCTAGGGGAAAATTTTGAGATGCGTTTTTCTCAATGAATGAAATCTGGCCTTTATTGTTAAATTCATGGTTACTCTTTATTGTGCAGGGGGTATTCCGTTATTTTGAATTAATGGTGGGCGTATGGTGTTTAGGTCCTCTTACTTTTCTTGTTCTTACATAGGAAATAAACGGTGCAATCATGGGTTCTTGAGAAATGCTAAGATTTTCAAATTTTCAGGTAGTCATCCCCCCATTCTTCCACCCAGGCCTTACAGTAAATAATTGTGGTAGAGCAAGTCAAATATTCACTCAAAACAAGTCAGACAGTGTTAAGAGTGAACAAGATATTTTTATTCACAGAGAAACATATTGATTTAGTTTTGGGAAGCATGTCCTGCTGTTGTCAATGTTTCCCAAATTTTATGAAGTTTCTCCAATATAAAAATGTAAGCTTAATTAATGACCAATATCTATTTTAGTACTGGACTTGGTAACAGGATAAGCTTTTTTAATGATTTGATGACCAGGCATTACAAAATGTTATCAGGCAAATAGGACCACGTCATTAAATGCTTTATGACCCCAAGAGATTTTTGGAATGCATATTCAATTTTATGCATTCAGATTGCATGAAACCTAGTTTTCATACAATGAAAACAATCTCTGTGTTGCCTCTTGTCTGCCTCTGGGCTTTATAAACTAAGCCTTCATGGCTGTACCTGTTGTATGAATGTATGTTATGAATGCATGTTTGCTTAACCTATGTGACTGCCAGGTGAATTCCTTCCCTTATGATCATTTCCAGAATTTGAGAAATACTTATCTGACTGCTGTTCATTGTTGTCATCTGATCGCTAAGTCAATAATGTCAGCGCTGAAGTCAAACACTATGTTCGGTACCTAATTAGGTCTGTTATATATAAACACTTTCAACCTTGTGATCATTCCGTTAAGATGATAATGGTTGATTATCTTTTGACACTGACAGTGATTATACACAGACGTTTCCATGATTAGCATTGTATGAAATCTTTCTCACAGTTGAGGTGAAAAGTTTAAGTTTTGCTGATCGGGACTATTTGATTTACATATTTAATTTAAATGTTCCCATAGGTAAGGGGAAAAAATAAATAAAGGCAGCACTAGAAAAGATTAAATAAAGGACATTACCTTGTTTCTAAGAATAGTTTTGATTGCTTTTCAAGTAATCAAGTTAAGATAACATGTTAACAAATTAATCTACTTAAACATGGGACACACTATTGCATTTTGTAGGCATTTGTGAACAATAAGCCACTCCTGGTATCTTAAATAACTGAAATTCAGCTTCCCTCCCCCTCAACCTACTCCAGTGCACGAAAAAAGGTCAGCACCAGGTGTGAGGGGGATGGTGAAGATCCCTGGAACGCCCCTGGAGCTGTTTGTAGTGGGGGTAGGGAAAAGGGAGGTGGCCCACTCTGATGCTGACTGCACTTGCAAAGCAAAACCCACTATAGTTCGAAAATTGGTAAAAATTGGTAAAATACCCTTTTTAATACCTTTAAAGGGGATTTATCTCAAAAATTAAAATTTTGTATAAAAGTCATGTCACTGAAATAAGACACTTAAATGTAATCATTGAAAAATTCCGTACAGTTTATGAAATAATCAAGTTAATCTTCAGTGTCTCACTCTCATCAACCTGTTACTCTCCGTGCTCTCTTCGTGCAGAAGTTGGGGGCAGATTTTGATTGTCTTTTAGAGGGGGCTCCCTTTCCTAGCAGTTGTTTTAAGGCCAAGAAAAATAACGACCCTAGCACAAACAAAAGCTGACAAAAAAACTCTGGCACACACCCTGCATGCAGAGAAACAGAATTTCCATCAGAGCCAGTTATTTTAAAAGAGTGAGCTTTACTACATCTTCTAGGCAAAGGGTGCAACCCCCCACTGCCCAAAAATATATTAGACCGGTCAATCAAAACTAACTTTGTCTACTGCATGAAGAGAGAAGAAAGAGAGACAGGTTGCTGAGAGTGGGAGAGTGAAGAGTAACTTGAAAACATCTCCCAAGTAATTTTTTGGAAAAAAAATCTTGTCCATTACTGATCTCTAAGCCAATGGCTCAAAAACTATGGGTAGATAACAATATACTGATCTGCTTTAAATTTAGGACAATTTAATGATAGCAAGACCAGACCAAATCTTGTAGTTAGGAATAATAGGCACCCAGCCATCTTGTTTTTAAAGAGATACTGACACCAGAAATTAAACTCTTTCTATCATAATATTGCCTTTGAAAGCTACTTTGCCATAAAGTATTTGCACAATGCTTTTACATTACCTGTCTGATGCCCCATGTTCCTGTATGAGGGGGCTGCCATATTTGTGCAGCAAAGGTCCGTTAGCATTAGAAACTTTAACTGACATGTTGAGATGGGACAGTCTGGTTGACAAAACAGTCAGGCTTAGAAACTTCAACTAACAATAACTTACAAAAACAAACCTCTCTGCAAAAAACATGACCTATAGGTAACTTTTAATGTATAGTGATATTTTAAAAAGTAGTTTTTTAGTGTCAGTATCACTTTAAGTAGCATCTGGTGGAGTAATGTTACTAAAGTCATATATATTAAAGTAACTTATATTAATATTGTAGTCTTATTAGTAATACAACCATGGGATAAAGACATTGTTACAAAGAAACTTATCTGAGTCTTTTTCTTTTATTGCGTTTGCATTTTAAAATGATAGGAAAGGAAAATAAAATTTTTAATTAAGTACATTATTCCATTTTCTTTCCATACTGATGGCAGTAATTATTCTTTCTTTAATTATCTAAGCTTTTTTTTTATATTTATATGTCTCCTTAAAATCCTTTTTAAAAGTTAAATGAAAAAAGACAAGATTTTTGCATTAGTGAAATTTATTGTTATTTCTATCTGCGAGAAGATGTGTTTGGAATATTGCATCTTTCCCCAATTGCCAATTATGTATATGAAACTAGGAGGGTTATAGAGAATAAAAATCTGAAAGTGTTAGTGTACTTTCTTCAGTCGTGCTTAAATTAACCTTTATTAACAAGCTTAGTATAACGCAATATTTTGGCATGCGTAACGATTTTTTTTTTGCATGAGAAAGCCCTTTTTCTTCTGATCGGCTTTTTATCAGGATGTATGGATAGCAGAAACTAGTAATAATCTTTAGTTTTAGCTGACAAGAAGAAAAGTCACCACTTAAGATCTTAATGAAAAGTAATATGAAATATCACTTTTCCAAAAACATTATTTAATTTAATAAAAATGGGAGATGGTTGTCCCGCAAACCTAATAACTGCTGACATCTGAAAGCTATTAAGAAAGTACTTTTTTGAATACATAGACTTTGGACATTCATAACATAACAATTCATGGATGCAGATAGATTATGTTAGATAGAGAAGTAACAGAAACAGTACAAGAAGCATATTCCAGTATGAAAACATAATGACATACTGTAGATTACAAGAAATACATTGTATTACTTAAACAAATTACCCAAGGCAAGAGCAATTTTTTCCTTTTTGCTTTGCTTTTGACTTCTTTTATAAAGTGTTTTTTGAAAACAGAAAAGTGCTTTACAACAGAGTACATAGTTTAAGTTGGCATCTTGGATACAAAATAATATAATTACCCAAAAATTTGACTGGAAAAATACTTGGGATTCTACACCATGTACTCGGTGCACAATATTAAATATTTATAATATGTAGAGATGGTCATTTTGCCTGACTGCTTTGACTGTCAGAAAAACCTGGGGATACTCTGCACAGAAAAGTCCCACGGGTAGTTGCGTGCTTCATGGATGTGCTTATTAAGAATTACCCATCTCAAAACCAGTTCACAATTTGTCAAACTATTCAGTGGTTTAAGATGGCCATGCAGGCAGGTCTGCTTGCCTGGCAAGGTAGTATATAGTTATAGAGTGTATATTGCCTGATTAACCTATACCATGCCCAGATCTATCTCGTAACATTGGGAGCTAACCCCCCAAATATATATTTGCCAGGGAAAGAGATCTCAAAACAGGAAGCATTCACTAGCCATGCTACACACAAAGCACAGCCTTAAAAACAAAAATAAGAGGCTTTAAAACTTCAATTCAAGTATTATATATGCAGACGTGCAAATTACTCAAAGTCCCTGTAGCCAACTATGCATCCAGAACTGCTGGTTTCAAGTACAGAAAGTGTCGGACTTGGCTGGCAGGACACAGGGAAAAAATACGGCCCCACCAACACAAGCATGACGAATACCTTTTAGGCCTTCTCATCCTAGCTCTGTTTATGTATGTGAGAAACTAGATGTTTCTGAGCCCAACAGCAAATTTAAATTAGACATTGCTAATTTTATCAATTCTTGGTGATACTGGGGTTCATTTGGACAGGTTGAACTTTTGTATTTTTTCAACCCAAATTTGCTATATAACTTAGCAACTGTGATGTTTTCACTTCTCCAGGGACTTCACTTTCACTTGAATTCATTAGTGAAACAGGGACCTAAAACTATTTCTGCAATGGAACCCTCCACTATTCTATTTTGCCAATTCCTTTCACTGTATTTTTGTAATTATTTCATTTGTCTAGATATAGAGCACAGGAAAATGAAGGTGTGCCTGTGAGTTAGAATACCCTTTGGAAAAAATATCTTTACTAGTGCTGCATGTCATGGAATACCCCAGGCATAACAGGTTTAAACATCACTTTTCATACATCCTTCTATAAACTGGAAATTGGGAGTTTTCAGACACAGACCACGGCAACATTCCAAATCAAGCCAGAAAAGGACAGGCTGTGTGTTTTCTTGTTGTAGAGTACTTGGATAGTTTGTGCCACTTTATGACTCATGCCTTTCAGGACTAAATGCTTAATTGTAATCAGAATGGCATGCAATTGGAAGGGTGACAGCATTACAAATAGGTGAGATGTAATATGTCATACTATCCAGAAAGCATTACAGTCTTACAAATGTGACAATGACAAAAAGCACATTCTTGCATTGCATTGGCAATTATGGCTGCCTGTTTATTTAATCCATCTACCATTATATTCTTTGACATGTTTGGAATGAAAATGACAAAGATAAAACTTTGCAATTAAACTGAGGCACCATTTCTCTGTTCATTGGTGTATTTATTCTTTCTTCACAAGCATTCCACCACGAAAGCTGTGAAAGAATTTAACATATATTCTCCTAAAGGGCCTCAAAACCCAACATCAAGCGTGGTTGAGTGGGATACCCCTCTCTTGTGTGGTGCTTAAGAGGAAGCACAATGTGATGTCACTTCCCCTGCAGCACTGCATCGCTCTCCTCCCCCACGAGCAGCTTCCTGGGGAACAGGCAAGGCTCCATTCCTAATGGGAGCCTGTACAGGGGCCTGTACCTGCAGCATTAATGAATTTGATGAATAAACTCCATTTATATTACTATAAAAATGTATATTTTGAATGTCCATAAAACTGCTACATAAAAGTGATCATGTACCTGTGTAAAAATTTGGTAAAATAGCAACATATGTAGTAACACCTTTGCGAATGTTAGCGACCATGTTTGCATCCTTTTTGGGCAATTACAGATCTCAACAATTTCCTCGCAAACCAAACTGGAATCCAAAATTGGAACTCATTTATTATTTTAAAAAAATCACAATTTAAATGGATCAAGGACAAACACCAAAAAAACTGTGAAAATCCGAATTGTACGTTTTTTTCATAGTTTTTCAGATTTTTCCCCAAAAAGTCCGACATATCCAGGTTTTCGGGCTAATTCCAGCACAGTGCACAGAGACTTCCAAATAGGATAGGGACCTATCCCATTGACTTTTATACAACCTCGGTAGGTCTGAGATGCGGGATTTTTGGATTCGGACTTCCTCAGGGTATAATAAATCTCAAATAATTTGAGTTTTTTTCCATTAAAAATTCGGATTTCGGATGCGAGCAGTGCTAAACATTCACAAAAATGGCATTTTAAATAATGCTTGCAATTCTTTATTACATTACCCCCTAAATGTTATATGTACAAAGTCATGAATATGTAATGAATGTGTTTGTCACTTGCATTTAAATTTTAGGTTGAAATCCTATAGGGCCTTGAAAATCTACTCCTCACAGATCTAAAGACTAAAAAGACTAAAGGGCTACTATGGGGGGGAAAGAAATCTAACCATATACAGTATACACACTTTGTTTTATGAGAGATAGTAAAAGAGCATAAGTGAATTTAAAACAAATTAATTCTGTAAAGCTTGAACTTTTCTCTTGTCAACTGAAACTAATTGCATTACTTAAAGGGATACTGTCATGGGAAAACATTTTTTTCCAAAATGAATCAGTTAATAGTGCTGCTCCAGCAGAATTCTGCACTGAAATCCATTTCTCAAAAGAGCAAACAGATTTTTTTTTATATTCAATTTTGAAATCTGACATGGGGCTAGACATATTGTCAATTTCCCAGCTGCCCCAAGTCATGTGACTTGTGCTCTGATAAACTTCAATCACTCTTTACTGCTGTACTGCAAGTTGGAGTGATATCACCCCCCCTCCCTTCCCCCCCCAGCAGCCTAACACCAGAACAATGGGAAGGTAATCAGATAGCAGCTCCCTAACACATGATAACAGCTGCCTGGTAGATCTAAGAACAGCACTCAATAGTAAAAACCCATGTCCCACTGAGACACATTCAGTTACATTGAGAAGGAAAAACATCAGCCTGCCAGAAAGCATTTCTCTCCTAAAGTGCAGGCACAAGTCACATGACCAGGGGCAAATGGCAAATTGACAAAATGTCTAGCCCCATGTCAGATTTCAAAATTGAATATAAAAAAATCTGTTTGCTCTTTTGAGAAATGGATTTCAGTGCAGAAGTCTGCTGGAGTAGCACTATTAACTGATGCATTATGAAAAAACATGTTTTCCAACTCTTTGCAGGAGAGAGGGCAAAGTATTGTGATTAATGGGACATTTTCTAATTGACTCAGTGTTGTAAATGGAGCACCTCAATGGTCTGTCCTTGGGTCACGTATTTTAATATATTCATTCATTACATTAAAGTTGGCATTCAAGGAAGTGTGTCAGTATTTGCTGATGACATGCAAGTATGCAGTGTAACAAGAACTGTGCATGGCCTTTTTCCTGTACTGAGTGATCTAGATGCATTGTAGAAGTAAGTTACTTAGTGGCACATTGACCAATTGTATTCACATAAGCAACAAAATTGAGAACACAACTAAGACTTTAAATAGTTTTATATTTAATGATTTGGTATTTGTGTACGGATTACACTTGACTCCTAAAGAGTAAACACAGATTAATTTTAAAATATATCTGTTCCAGGCACAGATTCACTGAAAACAAATGATTGAGCTGGGACTAGTACAGAAGTAAGAAAATAAATTTCCTTCTTATTCTGGCAGTTTCCAAATTAAGTTATCGCTATTTTTTATTACTCATCTTTCTATCCAGGCCTCTCCTATTCATATTTCAGTCTCTTATTCAATTGAACTATAGCAACCTAATTGCTGAAATTGCAAACTGGAGAGCTGCTGAATAATACGCTAAATAACACATAAACCACAAATAATAGAAAATGAAAACATCACTTTAAACTACTGGACAACTCAAGCTTTAGGGTCCCTTCTAAGGGATCCTTAAAACAATCCTCTGTATTGGTGCAAAAGACTGAGTAACCTGGAGCTCAAGGAATTCTGCAAGGAAATAAATTACTTTTATAGCAACAACTATGAAACCTATAGGTATACTCTGTTAAAATCAATTAAACATTAAATAAACCAAATAAGATTGTTTTGCCACCAATATGAAGTCATGCAACTTAGTTACCATCAAGTACAAGGTACACAGGCCCGGATTTGTGGAGAGGCCACCAAGGCCCAGGGTGGCAGGATTTTAGGGGGAGGCATGCTGCCCAACCACACCCACATTGGTTCAGAAACACTGGGAAGGCATAATCGATATAATAGTTTTTAAAATTTACGGTATGCCAATCCCCATTGCTCTGGTCCCGATGATGAACATTTGATTGACTAAAAGGGAGGGGATGTGGCAACACATAACTAGGGGTGACTGCTATGTAAATCTGGCCCTGAAGATATTGTTTTATTATCACAGAGAAAAATGAAATCATCTTTAAAAGTTAAAATTATTTAAAATGGAGTCTGTGGGATTTGGTTTCTGGGTAAGGTGCCCCATACCTGTACAGGAAAGAAAAACATAAGCAACAGGTATCTATTACGGTAGAACAATACCTGCAATGGGGACAAATGGGGACTGTTTATTCACCTATTCTGGCTTTGTACATTGCAAATATTTTCCAGAGTGTTCTGTTTGTACACGTTAAGTGCTGAATAATGCCTCATATATCAAGGCCTTGACTGGACCATTGTAGAACATTCACCCTTTTGTTGTTGAGACACTCCAGTGTTACTTTGGCCTTTTGTTTGGATTCATTGGCTCCTTTACATAAATACCAGGCTTTTGTTTTTTAACTGAAACACATTCCCTTACAGTATTTTACCTGTATTTTGCATTGTCCATTCTTCCTTTTATTTAAAAAGGAGGGGGGGTAGGTGGGGAGGAGGTGGTGGTAGGGTTGGCAAAAAGCAGTGGGGTCTGGAGAGCCCTAAGGAGCTTCTCTGCTGAGGATTATAAACCTCTGCCCTTGGGTGGAGTTGCTGAAACCAGAGGAGAACTAGAGATGTGGCGGGAGGTGGGGATCTGTAGCATGAACTAACCAAGTGAGTAGGGGTAGGGGCCCCCACTCTCAAAATGGAGGGAAAGCAAAGGGAATACATTGTGATGTCACTAGGGAGACAATGGGTCTCTTTATGATAATATCTTATAGTGGTTGTTAGATAGTACGTCTGTATTTTGTGGTTTGAAGATGTCTTCTTTTAACCCAAAATAGCAATCTAGCAGTCTAGTATCTTTAGGATCGGCAGGGGAATGTAGCTTAGATAGAGTATTTGTAGGAGGTTGGGTGGGAGTTGGGATAGCAAAGGAAAAGAAATGAGTGCAGCATTTCACTTAGCACATTTTAAAGTAGCTATTTCCAAGGATAAAACATTAGTATAGCCAAATATTACACAGTATTATTGTAATATCAGCTTTACTGCAATGAAAGGAGAAACCTGCCAGAATTGTGGTGTTTACAAAAGGAATAAAATATTTTTAACAGTGCTATGCTAAGCAGCATACATGAGCTAATTCAACACAGAGGTCAGAGCTTTACTAGCGGTTATATTACATATGTAGTAAAACTATTAACTATAGCAACCAGCAAGACAGATACAGTAGGTCATGGAGTTCTGTGATGTAGGTTGCCCCATTCAGAGCTAGTAAGAGTTTATGTGGAAACTTTGAGAGTCCCTAACATGCTTAAAGAGTGTGTGTCAGAAGTTAATTTTCCAAGTATCTATTATATAGGTAGTATAGGCACTGTATAGAAGCTTAAACTCTCTCCCATCCAGCTAGAAGTACAGTACTTCTTTTAGCTGGAAGGACAAGAGTTTAAGTTGTGCCATCCCACCGGCGATTTAGATTCTTACCGGCAGGAAGGAATTGCGGGGAGATTAGTCGTCCGAATAAGAGGCGATTTGTAGCTGGGCGACTAATCTCCCCGAATCTTCACGTGTATCTCTGCCATTAGTGGGGGAAGCAGCAGAGCATGTCTTGTTGCTTTCCTTCACAGGCCCGGGACACTCTGTGGTGTCAGTTGATAGGAACTTCTGTATCCCAATCTTGATCCAGGAGCTCATTGAATAGGTGCCTTAGGATTTGAGCTCCAAGTCTTCTGGGATGCCTCAGATTTTGATTATGACATTGCATCCTCAATGGAGAGCCACAATATGATTTGCATGGTGGTCCATTCTGGTGATGGTGCTTTGGCGGGTAGCAGACACTCCAAATGAGTTCCTTCAATGGATGCCATGTGAGCTGATTGAATCTGTATTTCAGTGCTTCTTTAATATCAGTAAACAGCCATGTGAGGTCTCCCTTTTGGGGTACAGCAGCTATTAAATGGAGCAAATCTGGAGGAGAGTTGTGGCTGGGATGTGTAGGTTAAGTAGCAGGGAAAGCATCTGGGTTAGGTTTATCTTCCAGTTCTTCCACCATCTTGAGACTGAAGGTCCTAGAGGGAAGTTGCTGGTTGCTATCAGAGTCCTTTGTGATTTATTTCACCTTCTTGGAATAAATGGGTTTCTGGGACACTGATGGGGTTGACCCTTTGCTTAATTTTCCCATTGCTGGGAATAAATTCCTGTATCTGCCACTTCTAATGGTCCAAGAGTGGACGCTCCAGAAATGTGCGTGTGCTCAGAGCTGCATGCAAATCATGCAAATCATTTTAACAAGATGCCCAGATCTGCTGATGAAAAGTAACCCCACAGCATGATTCTGCCACTATCATCCTTAACTGTGGGTAAGGTATGTTTGGAGCTGAGGGCAGTATAAGATTTGTGGTGCAGAGAATAACACCCTTAAGTGATTACTGAATATCCAAAACTCGACATCATAGTTTAGAAGCTTTATAAAGTTTTTTTCATCATGTTTATTCTTCCTTCATGAGAACTTGTAAATTAAATTTGCTGGCGTTCCTGTAAACTAGTGCAGTTTATTAGATCTCTGTTGATGTGTTAGCTGTGCATTTGTGAGACCTGGTCTTCAGTAACTCATGGCAACATTCCAACTATAAATCAGAACTATCGTTGCTTTCTGTGGTTCACTGGACAGTAGCAAACCTTTCCCTGTGTTACAATAAAATAGTTTAAACCTACCGAGATACAATGTTAGCCTATGGGGACCTTCACCATCACTTTTTTAAGCTTTTTTTGATCGAAGAAAAATCCTTCGATCAATCAATTAAAATCCTTCGAATCGTTAGATTCAAAGGATTTTATCGTTCCATCGAACGATTTTCACTTTGATCGTTCGATCGTAGCATTTGCGGTAAATCCTTTGAAATTGGATATTCGAATTCGAAGGATTTTACTTTGAGGGTCGAATTCGAGGGTTTATTAACCCTCGATATTCGACCCTTAGTAAATGTGCCCCTCAGTGTCAATGATGGTCCAAGAAAGGAAGAGAAAAGTATTTGCTACTCAGGTAATGTAGTAACATGCATACAGTTCAGTTGCATTCTAATAAACACTAGGGATGTGCAGCTCCTGTAATCCCTAGAGCTCCTTTTCATTTGTGCACATGTACACATACACTCGTTCAGGGTGGCACACTCACAAGGACAGCCGCTAGGGTGCTAGGACCCTGTGGCCTAGGGCCACCCAAAGTTGAAATCCTTGCCTGATGCAACATACAGTGGGGCTCATTTATAAACCAATCAATGATTAGCTTTTTTTAGTGAACTGATGTCAGAGAAACAAGTGGTGAAGGTACCTGAAAGTTGTGGAAACAGCAATTTATCAGGTGGGAATATAGTGTAACTGACATATACTAATGACTGAATTGCTCAGTAGCATAATCTTATTTTCTTTTTTCCTTTTCTCTCTAGTGTTTTTGCGGCAGAGCGTGCAAGCTGGGACTTGAGTAAACTGTTAGTGAAAAGTGTTAGTGTACAGAACAGTTATCCACATTTAAACTGTTAGTGAAAAGTTAGTGTACAGAACAGTTATCCACACTTTGGGATTAGTCTTTAATTAGTACCCATTTGTTTTGAAATAGAATGTTATTAAATTATCATAAAATAACATAATTAATTCAGTAGTTTCCTGCACTAGTCATGTGCACTAATTATGAGATTAGAGATTAATTAATAATCTCTTAATTAAGAGATTAATGTTATGTTTTGAATAGCCGAGGATGAGTAGAGTATAACAGTGCTTTATTAGTAGGCTCTCTTGCAGCCATTACACAACAGTAACTTTCACTTTTAAGATGTTCAGGAAGTATGCACAGTATAAGTCTGAGCACAGTAACATCTACAGGCCATTTGTATTAACACCACAATTAGGTCATAATTCTATAATATGCATTAGTCAGACCACCTGCACTAAAGAAATCTGTTTAGTGCCACATATATCTATTTTTTTTATTTTGTCATTGTTCCCTACAATCAGTGTTCAAAAGAAGCAGTAAAATAATTAGTCTTTGTTTGAAGCAGAATTTTGTGAAGTTCTACAATAGTACCTTAATGTTTTTGATTAAAATTTGTTCTCCCAGATCATATGATGTTCTAATCTAGAAGGTAAAACTCTGATTCAGCACTATTTCCATATGGGTAAGTAACCAAACAAATGCAAGACTTTGCTCACTATTCAGCATCCCCTGTAGCAACCTACTTACTGAGGCTTAGAGTAGAGTCCTGCAGCCGGTCGGGTCTCCACGGGTTACTCGCAAAAAAAGCACGTACCCTGTAGGATTAGGGTAGGATTTTCAGGTGCGGGTATAGATGCAGGTCTACAGGTTGTGGGTTGCAGGTTGGGTTTCAGGTCTCATCTAAATTTTTTATGTTATACTGTCTATATGTTACTCCTTTTAACATTTTACAAAGGTTATTTCTGTCTCCACCCACTTTTGATGATGCAGCAACTGCACTTCCTGTTTAATGGTGGTTGGCGGGTTGCGGTTGTTCTGTAACGTATCCAAGTGGGTAAATATGTGGGTTGCTGTTTGAATTGCGGGCTGCAGGTTGTGGGTTTGGGTCCTGGTCTCAAAAATTGGTTCTGCGCAGGACTCTAGCTTAAAGGTTTCCAACCCATTTTATACTCACAGCTGTGCTTTATCAAAATAAAGATTGAAAAGGATGAGGCCTAGTATTGTGTAGATCCTATAGATTTCTCTGAAGCACTCACTTCAGTGTTCCCTGTCAATCCCGACACAAGCATGTCCTGTACTCATGTGAGTAGGAAGAGGTTACAAAAAGTGAATCAAAATGCCCTATGTGCCATAAGCCCAAAACCATTGTTTCATAATCCATTAAAAAGGTGCTTCACCTTTAGGTTAACTTTTAGTATGTTATATGAATGGCCCATTCCAAGCAATTAATCTCATTCTCTATCTTTTATCTATTTTTTAATTGTTTGTCTTCTTTTTCTGCCCCTTTCTAGTAGTTAGATAGGGGTCACTAACCACAGCAGGCAAAACTTTCAAAACTCCCTTTGCCCTTTTGCTGTCTTGGAAATTTATAAAACGAAAAGGATAAAATTGTGACCTGTATATTGTTATGCACTAAAGGCGATGCTCTGGTTATTTATTCAACCAGGAAGAGGCAACAAAACTATAAAGGTACCTCCTTATTGTATGCAGTGCACATGGCTGGGCATCTTTTAGATATGACCTGTTTATTCAAGAACTAAGAAAACTTCCAAAGTTCCTTGCCAATCCAGATATCTGTTCTGCATTGGATTCTGCTCCCTCCACAAGCTCTCACTTTCTACAAGCAAAGGGCACTTTAACTTCTGGTATTATTTTATCCTTTATTTAGCAAAATGCTTCCTGTTTCACTCACACCTCATACATCTCTTATTGCAGTAGGATTCTACATTTCATAGAAATTCTTACTATTTTACCATCACTCTCAAATGTTTATTTTTATTCTGTACACTCTTCATTCATTTCACCCAAGTGTTTTTTTTTATTAGTAACAGTTTTTAACCAATACTTTGTGTTTTTAGATTTCCATCTCCTGCAAAGTCAACAGCACTAACTCATTGGAATAGATGAATGCAAAGTCAACTTATTGTACAGTAGAGATGGCGATGGCACCACTGGCAGTTGTCTCTCATTTCCCTACAGTATCTATGCACTAGTATAAAGTGATTTACTGCCTGTATAAGTGTACAGGTATTGGACCTGTTATCCATAATGCTCAGGACCTGTGGTTTTGTTTCTGTAATTTAAATGCTCAAGCCCCTTGTCTTTCTTTCTGTCATTTGAATCTCCATACATTTAGTCTACATAAAATGAAGGTAAACAACAAATAAACAGTATTATTATCATTATTAGGATTATTATGATGAAAGGATTGTTTTGCCTCCAGTAAGGATTAATTATATTTTAGAAGGGATTAAGTACAAGTCCATACAGACATCAGTGCTAAAACAGTAAAATCACCCCCACACACACATTATAAAAAGCCATTGGTGGTCAGGGCCCCCTTCAAGTTAAAAAAAAATTGATGGCCAGCCCCCTCTCCAATTATTAAAAGCCATTGATGGTTAGGTAACTCCTTCTTGGTTATGTGTACAAAAATTATTATTTCTGCACATTTTAAACTTGTGTGCACAGTTGTGTGCACAGTTTTTAAAAACTGTGCTCAGGTCAAAATTAATACAAGATTTCTCCTCTTCTTTGGCTCCATTCAGTGGCTTTCGTCTCCAAACAGCGTTTTTTGTCTCCAATCGGTGGCTTTCAGCAACCCTCGGCGTTCTCATAAATGTCCTGAAATCAGAGTATTTCAAAAGGAATTCACAAAGAAATGAGTAGAGGGGTAGAGATAGAAAGGCAAAGAATAGAAGGGACAAGCAGATAGAAAGTGAGGCGAAGAGTGTCCTGATTATGACTACAGACAAAGGGGGTGCAGGATGACCTCCTTTGTGCTTCAGCTCTAGTGGTGCAGTGGACCCATGAGGTCTAGAACCTGAAACCTTATGTTGATAGCAAAGTCTACTCTACTTTCCATTAATCACACTTGCAAACTCATTAGGTTTAGCTGCAGGCATTTTTCCTTCCTGCCTTTCTGATTACACATTGTACATTATACAGTATATGTGCGGTTATTCTTTATTGTTACAAGGAAGGCATACATTTAGGTCTTTTTTTACTATTTTGTAGATCTAGACCATGCATGTCTGCAAAAATTGCTCAAGATTATCGTTATTATCCTTTATGTATATATATTATAATAATAATTAACTTGACCCCTGCCTGGCTTGCCTTGGCTCTTTTGGTTTCCAACTGAAGGTGGTCTCTCTGCAGTACCTTCCAATACCTTCCCCTACTGCTTCCTGTTTCTAGCCTTCTTTAATATTTGCATGCAGTCCTTTTTCCTATGACTGCAGCGAATGTGACAAACCTCTCTTATTATCAATCTGAGCTAGCGCTATGGGTGTCAAATGTAATGCAGACCATTTTCAGTGTTACAGAATGTACTATTCTTGTCAACGTTTTAATTTTTTTCTGCTTATATCCGCCTCTTTTCCCCTTGCAAATTGTATTGTATATCCCAGCCCACTACCAAAGCAGTACACTGAATGGATCAATCCTTTTTAAAGATCTACAGCTCGCTTTGAATATGCTTCTAATACAAGTGGAAAGGAGAACACTCCAACAAGCAGGTTAACTGCTAAAGTGAGGTTTATTTCACTTATCTTTTATATATTTATCTCACTGAATCCAGAAGCTTAAAAAACATTGCTCTGTGAAGCTATTTCATTATTATTAATATTATTATTATTATTATTATTGTTATTATTATTGTTGTAACCTTCAATTACTTATCTTTATATTCAGAACTTTGCCTTTAAAACTTCAACCAGATTGCTAGGGTACACTCTCTACATAACAGCTCTAAAAGTTAGTTTAAAGGTGAAACCACCTTTTTAATTAACTCAATATGACAAAATGCTATTGTAGGGGCTCAGACAAATCCTTCCCCAGTTTTTCTGTCTGTGACATTATCCAGCCCAGTTACAGGCTGTAGAGCCATTCGATTGGCTGGGCGCCCCGTTGCATCCTTGGGAGAGAGGGAGTCAAACAGACAGGGTTTCTGACAGAGCTTATAAAGGGATCCCTGCTGCAGCAGATAGAGTGAATCAGATCTGTCGAGACATAGTCGTGACAAAGCTGCTTAAAGGAGCTCCAGGAAGAAGGAGATGGAAAAGCTGTGTTTTGCTCTGCTGGAGATAGTATTTGAGCATTTGGGAGATCCAGTTCCTATCTCCTGCTTCTGGATACTTTGGATACTGTGGGGCAAATTCACTAAGCCGCGAAGCGCCGAATGCTAGCGTTAATTCGCTAGCGTTTGGCATTTTCGCTACTGCGCAAATTCACTAACGAACGCTGGCGTAGTTTCGCTAGTGTTACTTCGCAACCTTACGCCAGGCGAATCTTCGCTAGCGACGAAACTACGCAAATTCACTAACTTGCGCAGTGTACTGAACGCTACCTTTTACGCTAGACTTCCTTCGCCACCTCAGACCTGGCGAAGCGCAATAGAGTAGATAGGGATTGTTTAAAAAAAAGTCAATTTTTTTCTAAGTCCCAAAAAAACGCTGGCGTGTTTTCTACATGATGGCTGATAGGCTGAAAAAGATCGAAAATTTTTTGGGGCTCCCCTTCCTCCCCCCTACATTTCCTGACTCATGGCAACTTACCTAGACAGTGGGCACATGTGTAGGGCAAAATAAAATTTTTATTTGCTGATTTGAAGGTTTTCTAGGCATTTGTAGTGCAGATACGTGTTCCCCCATTGAAATTTGAATTTCGCGCTGTATGCAAATTAGCCTTCACTAGCGTAACTTCGCTTTATATAGCGAATCAACGCTAGCGCAACTTCGCAACCTTACGCTACCCCTGTGCGCAACTTCGGATTTTAGTGAATTTGCGGAGCCCTGGCGAAACTACGCCTGGCGAAGTGCGGCGAAGTTGCGCCTGGCGCAACTTTGCATCTTAGTGAATTTGCCCCTGTGTGTTTCCCCAGGGTGAGGACAGGTCTTGCTTGTGTACCTGCCATGTGGGAGCGGCTACTACTTTCAAAGGGAAAGGTACCTTGGGGGCAGGTAGCGCTACCTGGGGACATAAGAGCTCTTGGGAAGGGACATTGAACTGACCGGATTTATTCTACATTTATCCAGCCGGTGTGGGACTGTGGCATTGTGAGTCTGGGCCAGGGGATAATAGTCAATACAGGTTCCCCAGAGTAAAGTGATATTGTGTGACTTGCATTTACAGTTACTAAATACAGTTTACATAAAGTTTATATTTGTTTTATTGCAAACTGTGTGTGTGTGTTTTATTTTTCTAAGTGGAAATCCCCTGAGGTGTGCTCCTCAGTAGAGGCACTGCGCTGTAAATCCCAGTTCCGAGTACTTTTCATACGCAAAAGGGACTCAGGGCCCCTGGATTGCCAAGGGTTAATTGCTATTTAAAGAGACAGTAACCAAATTAGGGTTATACTATACTGTATTGATGACACTGACACTGTATTAATTACAGTCAGCTGTAATTCTCAATCAGGGATTTCTAGTGACAATACACAAGGCCCACAAGGAGGTCTCACTTTCAATGAGACTCAGGTCTATACATAGAAATATTGGAAACCATATTAATAAGAATGTACAATAGCCATTCATTTATGGGTGTCAGAGCGATTTCTTTGAATAAAATTCACACCTTCGAATGTTCACATAATAATCACAATAATAAGGTTTGCTTTTGAATTTTCATATTCTCATTTCGTCTTCAAGAAAGTTTCCTTTGTGTGTTTGAATCTTTTGCTCTGACTGACCTTGTGGATAAATATATACGTTACATTCTAAGCCCCATTCTTGGGAATCTTGAAAGCAATTTTCTTGATTAATTGTAACATGTCAAGGAGAGGCAACTAAGTGAATGATTTGTCAGGCTTTTATGTGTACAGTACTGATGTCAGTTGCTTATTGTTAGCAATGAAATAGTTTCAGATATTTAGAAAGAAGCCTGGCATTATTGAAAGTGAAAACGTAATCTCTGATTAAATATGAGCAATGAAAGAGAGTGCAGAAATAAATGTGACTCCAAGGCAGCAGTCGTGGGCTGAGAACTTCCTGGTGAAGAATAGTAATAGAGGTTTATGAAACATAGTAGCTGCTGGATGTGAAAAAGAAAATTTTTGCTGTACAGACTGTAAGTTTATTATGAGGTAGACTTGGGATATTCAAGCGTATATAAGCAATCAAAGGCTGACATTAACACATCCCAGTTATGACATCCCACCCTGTTGCCTACAAGACCATGTCACTTTCTGATATCTTGCCTGTGGGAGTAGATAAGAAAGCCAGGCTTCCAGTGAGACCATGGCAACACCTTCTCAAAAGTCTGAGAACATAGTCCTTAAAGGGATTCTGCCATCATTTTTATGGTATTGTTTTTATTACTAAATTACACTGTGCAAGTAATTAATTTTACCATTTAAAAATGTATTCTTGAATCAATATTATATTTAGTTGTAATATTGTTGTGTAGACGCCATCTCAGGTCATTTTGCGTGGTCATGTTCTTTCAGAAAGAGACAGCACTTCACAAAAAACTACTATCAGATTAGCCAGTGCTGTCCAACTTCTGTGGTACCAAGGGCCTGAATTTTTCTGCCCTATGTGGTAAAGGGCCGATAATGGAAGCCAGTGTTGACCACTCCCTGTTTTTAAACCACACCCATGTTACCACAAGAACTTTTAAGACCATGTTCACATTAATGGTGGTAGCACACCAAAAAAGGTACACATAGGAAGCATAGGGCAGACAGAGTATGACACACAGAGGGAGAATAGGGCAGGCAGAGTATGGCACACATAGGGTGCATAGGGCAGGCAGAGTATGGCACACACAAGGAGCATAGGTCAGGCAGAGTATGGCACACACAGGGAGCATAGGGCAGGCAGAGTATGGCACACAGGGAGCATAGGGCAGACAGAGTATGGCACACACAGGGAGCATAGGGCGGGCAGATTATGACACACACAGGAAGCATAGCGCAGACAGAGTATGGCACACAGAGGGAGCATAGGGCAAGCAGAGTATGGCACACCCAGGGAGCACAGGGCAGCCTGAGTATGGCACACAGAGGGAGCATAGGGCAGGCAGATTATGACACACACAGGAAGCACAGTGCAGCCAGAGTATGGCACACCCAGGGAGCACCGGGCAGCCAGAGTATGGCACACAGTGAGCATAGGGCAGGCAGAGTATGGCACACATAGGGAGCATAGGGCAGGCAGAGTATGGCACACACAGGGAGAATAGGGCAGGCAGAGTATGGCACACATAGGGAGCATAGGGCAGGCAGAGTATGGCACACAGTCAAATTTCAAAACTAAATTTAAAAAATCTGTTTGCTCTTTTTAAAAAACAGATTTGAATGCAGGATTCTGATGGAGAAGAGCTACTAACTGATGCATTTTGTTGAAATACGCAGGCTAATTTCAGCCCCTACTGTGGGCAGTAGCCTCAATTTCACACCCATATTCACATTGCATTTCTTCATCAAAATCAGGTGAGTGTGTTCACGCTGGAGCCAACACATTGGTTTCAGATTCAAGAGGAGACTACTGCCCATGTTGGGGGCTGCAATTGACCTGCGTATCAGCACCAGATAAATAGATTACTCTTCACACGTGATAAAAAAAAGTGCTATAAACTCCTTTCGCAGAACTTACTCAACATTCATTGCTTTCAGGCAGATGTAAAAGATTTGAATTTGGATGGAATTTCCTCTTCAAGTATAATGTAATTGTTTTATGTTCTTGCTTACAAGCAGGCAGAAATATTTGCTAATGCTGTATATATATATATATATATATATATATATATATATATATATATATATATATATATATATATATATATATATATATATATATATATATGAGGTACATCAGTTACCCAAGTAAATCATTAACTATCCATTATGTCGTGTGTCCTCTGTCCCTTTGTTTCTACTCATTTTCCAGAAAGTGGAATTGGTTGTTACTGGATAATGCTGCCTTTGTTACATTCTTGTTCAGTGAGGTAAGTCTGTAGGACACAGGCCAATAACGTTATTTGCAACCTTGCACACCACAGCCGGACAGACAGCTCTTTAACCTTTGAAGCCTTGTGTGTTTTAAATAAACAGTAACCTAAATAGATGGATAGAAATGGCTTCTGGGAACTTCTCACTGATTGTCTTGGCCATTTTAGTCTTTTTTCTTTTTTTTAAAAGTGTTAGACAACAAAGAAATTCTTAGGTTGCTATGATCGAGTGGCTATGATGCCAGTAATACATTGATTTGTACAACTTGTGTTGTGTATGCAGATTGCCTGGGTGACTTGATAATAGAGAAAATTGTATGTAGAAAAGGGCTGGGATCTCCATTTCAAACATCAGGTTCTAGTTTCTAGGGCAAGCATCAGCAATAACCATCCTGGGAGATGAACTACAACTTTTAGAATCCTTCAGAAGAAAGGGGATTCTGGGTGGTGTTCATTTTACAAAAGCTCAAATATGTCAGTAACCCGGAAATAGACATTTAGGGGGTTATTTATTAAAGTCCGAATGCAAAAAAAATTTCTACAATAAAATCTGAATTTTTAGTGGAAAAAAACTGAATTTTTCGAGATTTTTTATACCCCGTGGATGGATAAAGTTTGAATCCGAAAAATCCTTCATCTCAGACCTGCCAAGGTTGTACAGTATATAAGTCAATGGGAGTGGTCCCTATCCTATGTGGAAGTTTTGGGCAGAAATCTCAAAAATTCAGACTTTTCAGGAAAAAGCCTGAAAAAATTGATTGATCTGGGAAAGAAATCAGAAAAAAACGTACGATTCGAATTTTTGCTCAATTTTATTGAGCTTGTCCCCTATCTGATTCAATTGTGCTTTGTTTAATAGTAAATAAGGTTACTTAAAGACAAAAAAATATGTCTTTCAATAAAGAAGGCCTCCAACGTTTTAAGTATGGACAAATTCACTTTTTTAACATATAGAAAAACATTTGATCATGGTATAAAGAATGTCTGGATTATATAACGCTCTTTATCATCTGTTATTTAGGTTTCTCAGTTGTCAGTCCATATATGTTTTAAACCTTGACCTGCACACTAATGGCGGAAAGTAAAATATTTAACTTAACAAAATCCGCTGTTGGATTGCACGTAATTAAATGCATAAAAGTTGCCTTTATGCGGAATTACCGCAGGCGACAGATCTGGAAAGCATGCAGAACTTTTGTTATGTGAAAGGTCGGGCCTGTTGTCATTGTTTCCTTCCTTTGGTTAGTGTGCACATATTGGAAAGGGAATATTAGTGTATGTATTCTCAGCACCTGTCAATTCTAATATCTACATGGGAATGTAACAGTGCAACATGTCATAGCTCCTTCATTGGATCCAGTTGGGATATTTGCAAAACATACACAATCCTGGGAAAGAATATGTCTGGATGGCTAAAGGTATGCGTTATCTTATCTTTGTATGTGAGACAGACAGCTGACCCCGGCAATGCAAAACTATAAGTTCAATTATCAATCAGAGGATTCCTTTTTCTAATAATAATAATCATCTGCAGTTTTAGAAGGCCCCCGCTGATTTCTTTGAAGCGTATTTTCCCATGGTATTAGAAGTGCTCTCTCTATCTTTTTCATAAAGGCTTCTTGTTAGAAACTAGGTCTGTGAGATCAAATGTTAAAGGCAAACAGTATTTATAAAAGTCTATCCTATATAGAGACAGGATTGGCTCCCTTTATTTGCTTTTAAATGGGCTCTTTTAAATGGGTCAAACAAATAAGCCCACATTTATTTATTTTTGGGTAAATAAATGGGATAGAAGCCCAACTTGGAAATGATCTTACTCTTTAGCTGAAGTTTTTATAATCATATTTCAGTTTATAGATAGATGGCATGGGTGATAATGACAGATCAAAATAATACAGGTATGGGATCCATTATCCAGAAAGCTCCGAATTACAGAATGGTTGTCTCCCATAGACTCCATTTTATCCAAATAATTAAAATTTTAAAACAGTATTTCCTTTTTCGCTGTAATAATAAAACAGTACCTTGTACATGATCCAAACTAAGATATAATTAATCTTTATTGGAAGCAGAGCCTGCCTATTTGGTTTATTTAATGGTCACGTGATTTTCTAGTAGACATAAGGTATGAAGATCCAAATTGCAGAAAGATCCATTATCTGGAAAGCCCCAAGTCCCAAGCATTCTGGATAATAGGTCCCATACCTGTACTTGCTTAAGGGACAACTAAAGGCCCAAAAGGTTTCGATAGGAAAAATATATATTTTAACAGGTTTAATAATCCAAACTCATAGACTCTGCAGCCATAGGGCACCAGTAACAATGTAGTTATGTAGTTAAAGACTTAGGTAGAATATCTATTTTCTATCCTAGGTACTCCAAAAGCTCAGAACAAAAATCAGGTTGAGAATTGCGGTGACATTTATTTGCCGCCCTAAATATTCACAAAAATAATGTTATACAGCAGTGTTTTCAAACATATATCCTTGTTATGGACTGACTGGCCTGGAGCAAATGCTGGACCTCAAATTGGGGCTTGAATTGAAATAGACTGAACACATAGCAACCCAGTAATAAAAAAGCCTTTTTCTCGAAGTTGCTTAACTGCTTAGCTGATCCACTGATTTAATTCCATGTTGATAATCACAGCAGGAAAAGATGTTAAATAAGCCATAGGACTGTAATCTATTTTTATTTGTCTGCCAAAATATTATTCACAAACAGCCGCATCGATCATCGAATCATTTAGGTGAGATGTTTAAAAATGCATAGAAGATAAGAATCTGCAAAACATGGCTGAAAAAAAGTTTTCAGAACCCTTTTTTTCCTCTGCCAAAACAGAAAACGTCCATATTTATCGAATATGTCCAACGCATTTACCAGCTAATTCCATCATGGAGTCAGTGTTAGACTCTGCAACATGATGGTCATTAATTTGTCAACCAAGAGGGAGCAATGAAGCCATCCCTTTATCTGCCTAATGACAGTGTCTGCCCCCGATAACTACAATTACATAATTTCTTTTTATTACATTCCATAACTCTACACATTACGTCGTTCATTTATTTTTCCCCTTCTCTTCCTCCCTCTAAATTAGCAGCTTAATGTTTAAGATATTATTTTTTTAATAAAATGGTTTTGTCACCCTTATGGGCCAATAGCTCATACGCAGGGTTGGTCTCGCAAGGGGTCACTGTTGGTCAGTTGCTGGAAAGGTATGCCAGTCTCTTCACAAGGAACACAAAACCACATTCCTTGTCACAGTTCAGTAACCTAACCATGTAGTTTGTTAAATCATTAATGGCACACACTGCCAGGTAAATTTACTCAGGCTGTAAATCTATAAATGGCATGGGAAAGATGTGGTACAATGATTTTCCTACAGTATGTCACTAAGAAAACACAATACTAAGCATTAGAGGTTGCAGATAAAACCCCCAGTCTCACAACTCGTGCAGAGCTTGTCCTGATACAGATCTGAAGGAAAACAAGTCTTCCTCTCTGGCCAGAGTAACTACGTTCTTTGCATTCTTGTTCATTGTGCCTCTGTTGTCTCATTTATATTCACAACCTTTTTTTTAATATCTCCTTAGGTTTATATGAACATGAATACTCTGAGTGTGTTTAGTCCTGCTGTAGGCTCGCATTTATTCATTTTATTGCCCCCTTGCAAAGCTCATCCTTACCCAAGCCTCCCATAGGCTAGTCTGGCACTGGATTCACATCAAGAGTTATCAATATCCATGTACTGATATTCTGAATTCTCTGCTGCCATCATGTTATATTTACAAAACACTTTATTACATAAACAGGAACTGCATTTATAGAGGCACAGACGATTTATAAGTAGAGGAACGTCTGTAGGATCCAGAATAAATACATTCCCTGTACCCCAGACAATTTTACTATACATCATTTTCATACATATGTTATTCAGGTGCTATTCAGGTATCATAAGATAAGTCACTCTAATGTGGCCTTTTGTGACTTCCTTAGGCTGAAGGGAGCATCTGGGGCAGGAAAAAGCACGTGGCTAGAGTGTAAGGGCAGTGGCGTACATAGGGGGAACATTCAATAAAGGGCGAATTTTCGCCAGCAAACGATCAGCCACATTTAGCGCCAGTTCGCCAGGTGCAAATTCGTTACATGTACACCAATTCACTAAAATGCGAAGTTGCGTCTCAGCAGCCGAACGCTGGCAAAGTTTCGCTTCTGTTAATTTGTCAGCCCGACCATTTCATAGTGATTTGTCGCAAGCGTTTAATTCTGCCGAGTGAAACTTTGTTAGTACTGTTAGGGGCAGATTTATCAAGGGTCGAAGTGAATTCGAGGGAATTTTCGAAGTAAAAAAATTCAAAATTTGAAGTAATTTTTTGGATACTTTGACCATCGAATAGGATACTACGACTTCGAATTCGATTCGAAGTAAAATAGTTTGAATATTGGACCATTCGATAATCAAAGTACTGTCTTTTTAAAAAACTTCGACTTCAATACTTCGTCAAATTAAACCTGCCGAAGTGCTATGTTAGCCTATGGGGACCTTCTGTGTGGCATGCCCCTCAATGGTTAGAAAAAAAAGGCAATCCCGCTTTAAAATATGAAAAAAGTGTTTTTTCAGAACTGTTATGACTTTTCGGCATACAGAATATGATATCATTAACATACGATGGAGGAGGATGTAGATTATATCTTATAAATTCGCCAGGTCTAAGGTGGCGAAGGAAAGTATAAAGAAAGAGGTAAGGTTGTGTAAAATTCACACTTTAGTGAATTTGCGGAGTAACGATCGTTCACCTGAGCAAAAATATGCCCAACAAAAGGGTGAGAAACTATGCTAGTGACAGTCTCTTTCGCTAGGGAATTGTCCTCTACGCCTGTTAGTAAATTGGCGATGTCCCTGCGGATGAGATTTCTGGCAAATTTCGCTAGCGACAGCCACTTTGCCCTTTAGTAAATCTGTCCCATATTGTTTTCTCCACACATCTAGGCCAGCAGAGAAAAAGCCTATCTGCTCCTATCTGCCCAGTCTTCTGTACACACTGACAGACATGGCATCAGCCCATCGATGGACATGGGATGGATATCAGTGCAAAAATGCATCATTTAGTGGAGAAGAAAAAGAGCAGGCTTATATTAAGTCCCCTAGTAGTGTCACCTCAAAAATAATTTTGTTACACATTACTGAACTACTGGACATCAATTGCTGGGGTAATTGAATGATGCCTTGTCTGCAGGAAACAAACCTTAGGTTGTTACAACCCACTTTTTGGCTATGGACACACAGGTTGAAGGCTCTGGCAGTTCTGCTCAGTGGCCCTTCTCCATTCATTGGAATCTGATCAGTCTGTGTGCGGTCACACACAACTCTACTTCTCTCAGCCTGCAAAAATACACAGGGTGAGCCTCTTTTATTACAATCCCCTTTTAATAAAAGCTGGGGCATTGTGCATAATGTAAATAAAAAAAATAATGTGAAGATTTGAAAATCATTTAAACCCTTTATTTAATTTAAATAGTACAAAGACAACATATCCTATGTTGAAACTGAGAAATGTTTTTGTTTTCTGAAAAATACATCATTAATATCAGAGAATCCAGAGAAAGGGAAGAGAACCCAGTTTCACTCCTAAATTCTAATATAAACTTTTAAATCAACTGAGAATGAAAACGTTGAGCATATTAAATTGCACAGTAATAAAGTTATTCATTTTGGAACAATTACTCCGAAGAACTTAGCCAAGCAAAACATCAGAGTCGCAGAAAATGTCAAATATTTTCCAGTTTTATTGTGTAGCAATGTGCACAAACCCTTCATTTTTACTTTCGATTAAGAAGGATTTCTCGGGCAAGACAAAATAACTTATGATTATATGAAATATAACTGTGAAAAATCAAAAAAAAATGTCCATATTAATAGAACATGTTAACACATTGTATGACTTCAAATAAAAAATAAGTGTACCATTATACAAAAATATCACCCAGATATACAGTTTGATATATGTTGTTTTGAATCTATATGTGATTACATAGAATTCTGTACAAAATGATCTATCATATAATGGAAGACAATTCCATATTTTCCCATACCAAAGTGCTTGTTATAAACTACAATACACAAGATAATCAGCTATATTTACAGTACAACATAACTTTTCATTTATTTTATAAAACACGGTCAAATAAACCATTTTGTGTTCCGTGGACTTGGACTTATTTGTTGAAAAATGTGCATTATTATTCTTCAGCAATAAAAAAGTGCTCTGTAGAAACAAAATAAATCTGCTACTAGGGGATGACAAATAGGGGGTTATTTATTTAAAAAAAAAACCTGAATTCCCAAAATTTAGTAGAAAAAAAACTAAAATTTTTCAAGATTTATTATACCCCAAGGATGGAAAAAGTCTGAATCTGAAAATCTGGAATCTCAGACCTATCGAGGTTGTATATAAGTCAATGGGAGAGGTTCCTATCCTATTTGGAAGTCTCTGTGGTCTGCGCTGGAATTAGCCCTAAAAATCCGACTATTTCGGACTTTTCTCGCAAAAATCTGAAGAATTCAGGCTTGTCAGGAAAAAACTCCAAAAAATCTAGCGATTCAGGAAGAAAACTCTGATTTGGTTTTTCGCCTGATTTTTTCATGATTGTCCTCAATCTGATTAAATCATACTTTTTTAATAATAGATAAGGTTGAATCGTGGATTCTAGCTAGTTTGGTTAAATAATCAGACGAATTTAGATTTTGATAAATAAGGCCCTTAATGTTGTTCTGGCCGCTACATAATGATTTACCATGTTTATATCAATACAATTTACAATTGTTTCCTTTGCTAGAGTCAAACAGGTAACTCACAATGTTATACCCATTCTTATTCATCATGGGCAGAGAGCCAGAGGGCTGCCATCTTTGTCAAGTGGTCATTTAAAGGGGTTATTTACTAAACTCTGAATGCAAAAAGTCATATTTTATATTAAAAAAATCATGAATTGTTTGTGATTTTTGCATTCAGAGTTTAGTATAACCCCCATAAATGACCACTCCACAAACTGCACAATGACAACACTGCAAGATCAATGATTAAAAGCTGCAGCACAAAGATGGCAGCCCTTGAGCATTTTTTCGGAATTTATTAAACCCAAGGATGGAAAAGTCAGAATTAGGGATGGGTGAATTTTTTCACCTTGTTTCGCCGCGAAAATGATGCCCATAGACTTGTATGCCGTTGTGCGGCAAATTTTTGGCGATATGGGCCAAACTCGCCAAAGCCTAGTTAGAATCAGAAAATTCGGAATCTCAGTCAAGGTTGTATATAAGTCAATGGGAGAAGTCCCAATGATTTTTTGATGTGCGCTGGGTTTCGTGCAATACCCCCAAAGTTTTCAGAGAAAAAACTGATTTTTTTTCCCGCAAACAAAATTTTCGGGAAAGTGTATTTATAAATAAGCCGAAAAAACCTGTGCGGATTTGGTTGGAGTTTTTTTAGAAAATATTGAGATAAATAGCCCCATAAATGTCAAAAAATGAATTAATATCCTTTAATCTACAATGTGGATGCCCATAACTATGTATTATTATTGTTTTATTTCGAAAGTACCTAAACTGCTGCAGTGGAATCGGGACATTCGGCATCTGCAGCTTTTATTAATGTCAGGCTGGAATCATGGTTTATGAAGTGATTGCATATTCCTTTCCAATAAAAGTATGGATAATGGCTCTTTCTGCGTTAACACTGTAACCATACTGGAAATCCATTAGCACGATAAGTCCTATATACAGCTGCTAGTCAGTTTGTTTTAGTATGTGGCCTGTCTTTTTGGCAGAATAAAATAATCTATTATTTGCATTTGCGTATCTTTTTTGCAGCAACAGAAATAAGGAAACAATAAGAAAGTGCAGTTTGGGATAATAAAAAGAAGCAGCCTGACACTGGACTTTAGTCTGTAAAATAATCTGTAGTATTAACATGACCCATGTCATTATTGTTATATTGTATGCAGGGTGAGAAACATTTGATCACTCATCTTTGGAAGGCAATGAAAGAGAGGCACAAGGCTTTACAAATTATAACCAATCAATTATAGGAGAAGGTGGTGCTTAAGCTATATGTAAACGCTGGAAATTATAATTTTATAGTCGAAAACATTAAGAAATGGATACTTATTGCGAGTAGAAATAACAAATCACAAACAAAATCACAATGTCAACATTCTTTCTTTTATCCTTCAAGCTGTATTTGGCAGGATATTCTATAAAGATGCTGACAGCTCTGCAACCACTTTGCCCACAAACAGAAATAGTATATTAATAATATTATAACCAAATGACATAAATACACGGAGGGATTGTTTTCTTCACTTGTTATATTCTGTATTTCCCACTTCAGCTCAAATGTAAAATGGCGAGGCAATGATGAATTATTGGACTCAGCATCTGGACTGTGACAGGCAACTAAGGAACAGCAAATAGTTCTATTTCTCCGTTTGTTGACTGATAAGAGCTGTGGGCCTGATGATCCACCTATAACAGTAATACAGTGATGATATCCACTGGACATTTGCAACATCCTAGTGGTTAAAAATGTTCTAATAGAAGAGTCCAGTGTCTAATTCTTAAATAATTCTATTAACGTGCAAGGACTTTGTACAGACTGACAAACACATATGCACTGTAAACTTAAAGTACAGTCCCTTTCCATCCTGTAAAACATAAGTATTTGAAGCATTTTTATGTCCCTTGAAAGCAGTTTATATTTTCTAACCCAGGGAAACCCTCGTAACAATGCCATTTAACATTAACTACCTGATTGTAATACCAGATGCTTTTCTGCAACTATCGATAAATATGTTTCCTGGTATTAAATTGATGCTCAAGAGCAGCTCTTTGCCCCAAAACTAAAAAGGCAGAGGTTACTTATACACATAAACATTGCATATTTTTCCTTCTACAGCAAAACACATTTGGTCAACAACAATATGGCTCTGGAGCTACAAGCTGGGCCTTGGGAACAGTTTCCCCTACATATAAGGTAAAAAAAAATAAATCCCACAAAGTCTGCCTGCAAGGATTAAGGGGGTTATTTATAAAAGTCCAAATTTATCTCAATATTTTATGAATATATTTATTAATACTTAGCTCAACAACGAAGGACCGTTCAAGGTTCACTCTCCCTTTTTGCTGCTCCAGTCGGGTGCTCTGTCCACAGCGTCCCCACTGCTGAAATCCAATTAGACACCAAGAAAAAGGACGGCACTCCGATACAAAGGAATATAGTTTATTCCATACTCCTGTAAGGATCCAACGCCCTATGCGTTTCGGGAATCACTCCCTTAATCATAGGCAATATATATTTATTAATACACTATCCTGAAAATGTTGTTTGCGGGAAAAAAAACGCGAAAAAGCTGATTTTCAGGATTTTTTCGGATTTTTCACCCAAAAACTCAGCAAAAACCCAGCGCACATCAAAAAATCATTGGGACTTCTGTCATTGACTTATATGCAACCTCGACAGGTCTGAGATGCCGGATTTTAAGATTCTGACTTTTCCCATCCTCTGGGTGATTTTTGCATTCGGAGTTTAGTAAATAACCCCCTTAGTGTCCCATTTGTAAATACTTACTTGTAAATCAGGTATTACAGTATTTGCACAAATATCTTCTTTTTTTTTTTTGGCAGAAGAGCTAAGCCAAGTCATAAAATATAGATAAAGTTGATGTTACCTATGTGTAGAATACCTACAGTATGTGTAGCATAATGCCCTTTTGTTTATTTGTTATTACATTGTGAGTTTTATTGCCCACAGTGCATTTTGTTGACCTGTTTAAAGGAGGCACTGGAGCACATTTTACAGTCATTTTTTCCACTAGTGGATGGGTCACTAAATATCTTTGAGGGATCCCAAAAGCGAAATTTGAATTTAAATTTGCACAGATGAAGCAAATTTTCACATCATGCACATTTTCTTCATTAACTTTTACTATATTCCCAGGTGCGCTCCGCCAATGAGGCGAACTGAGGCGCTCGCCTCAGGCGGCAGCGCCAGATAAGTTTCCAGGGGCGGCAAAAAGCCGCTCCTGTCACTTTAAAGAGCCGAATTTCCGGTTTTGAAACCGGAAATTCGGCTTTACTAGTGCGAGAGAGCGCAGTTGCGCTCTCCGCACTAGTTTTTCTGCGAGGGGAGGGGCGGCATTTAAGGAGCCGCCTCAGGCGGCGTCTTCATTAGAATCGGCGCTGTATATTCCCCTATTTGGGGTGAGTGTTACAGGAAGCTAAGCGTGCATAACAACATGGTAGTTGAATTTGCTAAAAAAAACAAAACACATCATCAAGCTCAAATTTGCGGAAATGAAACCTGCCTAATTGGTATTTGATACAGAGGAAGGTTAAATACACTGTCTGAAACCATCACCAATTTGCTGAGGACAATTGGGCAGTCCCTGGATTAAACAATATCTTCCAAATCATGAACAAGAAGAAAGTAATAAGAGTCAGTAGCAATGGAGAAATGAAGTACAGGTATGGGATCCGTTATCCGGAAACCCGTTATCCAGAAAGCTCGAATTATGGAAAGGCCATCTCCCATAGACTCCATCTTATTTAAATAATGCACATTTTAAAAAATGATTGCCTTTTTCTCTGTAATAATAAAACAGTACCTTGTACTTGATCCCAACTAAGATATAATGAATCCTTATTGGAAGCAAAACCAGCCTATTTGGTTTATTTAATGTTTACATGATTTTCTAGTAGACTTAAGGTATAAAGATCCAAATTAAACATAGTAAGTAATGTTGAAAAAAGACACGTCCATCGAGTTCAACCCTTTTTTTTTTTTTTTTAATTAACTACCTATCTGCCAGTTGATCCAGAGGAAGGCAAAAAAAAACCATCTGAAGCCTCTCCAATTTGCCTTAGAGGGGGAAAAATTCCTTCCTGACTCCAAAATGGCATTCGGACTAGTCCCTGGATCAACTTGTACTATGAGCTATTTCCCATAACCCTGTATTCCCTCACTTGCTAATAAGCCATCCAACCCCTTCTTAAAGCTATCTAATGTATCAGCCTGTACAACTGATTCAGGGAGAGAATTCCACATCTTCACAGCTCTCACTGTAAAAAACCCCTTCCGAATTAAAGATTAGATCCCTTCTCCAGAAAACCCCAGGTCCCAAGCATTCTGAATAACAGGTCCCATACCTGTATGTTGAGCATGCCATGAATAGGGAGGTGATAGGATATATTTATGAATAAAATAGAAACACCATAATAGAGAAGCACAGGTTAATGGGGGGAAGAGAATATACAAATCTGAAATTGATGTACATATTTTTTACCCCCTGGGGGGCTGGATGTGAGCACATCAGTCTCCTTCTTCTCTAGGTTTGGTCCAGATTTAGGAAAGAGCTTAAATATCTGTATGAGGCATTCAAGCTCACTCTAAGAACACCGCAGTGCGTGAAGCAGTGCATATCCAGTATGGATGCAGTGTCAATGGAACTTTGCAGAATGGTGTACTAGTGGAGTGTGCATCAAAGAATAATACTATTATCTGAAGTTTCTCCAAACTTAATTTCTACAGCTGTTCGTGTTGTTGCCTTGCATTGTAAGCAGTGTATTTAAGAAATGTAGACAACGATCAAAAGTTTGACCACAGTCATAATTCCAAATGGCTGTTGCATTTTAATTACTGCAAAAGTCTCCTGGGCCTCTTCCCTCTACTAGCAGCCTTTTGCCATGTAACATACAGCCCTATCCCCTTCCTCGCTTACCTTCTGGTGGTCTTCTAGTATTGCCAACCTCCTCAGCATCCTAAACTCGGCACTTGTCCTGCACGCTGCCTAAGGGCACTCTATAACAGTCCACATAAACTCAGGAACAGAAGGGCTGCACCAGTGGAACCAAGAAGGTTAGACACTTTCAGGGGAATGTAATTAAAGTCGCTAAGAGCAAAACAATTCGCACCAATAAGACTAAAAATCTACATCTCGCAATGCAATATTGTTCCTTAAACTGTTATTGCATTGAGAATTTTAATTGCTCACACTTAAGAAGTGCTTGAAGGTGTCGTGTAGATGAAAAACTAGTGCTTGTGTGATGAGCTATTAGAAAACTAAGGACTGAAGTGCATAAATTATTTGAAGGTCCACAAGTGTTTTTTAGTACTGAATGAATAGGCAAAGGTAGTCAGAATATAGGTATTGGATTGAGTATCTGGAAACCCATTATCCAAAAACTGCTAAAATATGGGAAGGCTGTTTTCCATGGAGTGTTATTTAAACAAACATTTTAAAAAAAAGTCCTTTTCTCTGTAATAAGACAGTATCTTGAACTAAGCTTCATAAATCCATGTTGGTGGCAAAACAATTCTATTTTACTATACTCCAAATGCAAAAATCACAAAAAAATTGGTGATTTTTTTTTTTATAAAATCAGACTTTTAAAAAATCATGATTTTCGGAATTTATTAAACCCCGAAGGAAGGAAAAGTCTGAATCAGAAAATCCAGCATCTCAGACTTGTCGAGGTTGCATATAAGTCAATGGGAAAAGTCCCAATGATGTTTTTATGTGCGCTGGGTTTCGTGCAATACCACAAAGTTTTCGGGTGAAAATTACAAAAAAATCTTGAAAATCAGAATAAAAAATGTGAAAAAATAGTGAAAATTTAATTTTCTCCCGCAAAGCAATTTAAATAATAAATAAGTGTAAAAAAACCGGAGTGTGTAGCAGAGAATATTGAGATAAATTCGGACTTTGATAAATATCCCCCTAAATGTCTTTTTTCATAGCCTTAATGAGCGGTTTGCTTGATCATGAGCATTTTCTTCTTATATGCTTCCATCTGATTGTCCCATTTCCACACACTCATGCAGTTGGTTAATACAGAATAAAATACTGTACAAACCAGTACTCTACATTGTAAGGTCACCATCATTCATATTTGCTGCTTAGTGCACACTAGTGAAGAGATGACAAGAGCATTTGCATCCTATTGCTAGTAGTAAAACCCATTTGGGTTACTGGATATAAAACTGTATATGCTAAACAAATATAGGGTTCCGCATACAGCAGAGCATATAAATGCAATTCTTTACATTCCTTCTCCATGATATAGTTAGACTGAGGTCCAGTTGCTCACAACAAGCTGAAAGCCATATGTGGCTTAAAAAGAGAAAAAAAAATTAGAAATAGCTTTTGAAACCAGACTGATTTTGTGTGAATGAGATCTCTCATGGCACCTTGATAACACTTTCAGGTGGAGACAGGGTGACATAATAATACAATGTTGGTTTTCCAGTCGTGCCTTTAGTACTGCGTGTTCTGATTCTTTTCCAAGAGCATTGTGTTCAATGCATTACAAAAATCGTATAAAAATGTATGTGTACTTTTCAGTTCCTTTATCCTTCCTTTTAATAGAAAAAAACCTTGGAGGCCAATATATATTAAATAAAAATGATGAAATTCACAAGGGTTGGCACAAGTATTATTGAGTTGTTCTCTCAAGTGATTAGGACGCCTGGCAATTGTTGACCTGTATGTGTTGGCTAGAGAAATGGCGCAGCAGAATTAGTCCTTATCCTTCAGTGTAAATCGATGAGAGTTGGCTAGGACAGCGATCTATTGCATTAATTTGAAGGAAACTCATGTCTTCTGAGCCGTTTCTTTGCGAGTCCCCAAAAAGGCCTGACGAACCACCGGGGAAGTCATAAACTAGAAGTCAAGCAAAATACCATGTAATTAATCATAATTATAAATATGCAGCAGTTATTAAGCAAAAGTTTATTTTTTTTCTTTAGCTAAAACGGCACTTTTCTTGCTCTCACACAAAATAGGATCTTTTATGTAGGGGTTACTAAGGACTGACATTTATGTAAATCATTAAACTGTTAAGCAGAAAACAACATTCAAGAGAATGGTGCGCACCAATTTTTGGTAAAGGTAAATAAAATGATTCACAAAAGATTTGGCTGAATACAAAACCATATGCAAACCCTAATTTGCACATTACTTTTGAGACACGTAAAAAAAACAAACCATTTTTTTCTGTAAATAAAAATGTCACGTATTAGATTATGCGGCTTGGCTGAATTGTGATATTAGTCTGTAAACAGGACCCTCTCGTCCTACTTTTATTACTCTTACTTGTTAAATTATTCTAAGACCCCTGTGTGTTGTACTGTAATGTAAAGCACTGAGTAACTTGCTGGAGCTATATGAAAAAATCATCAGTGTTTAATGGTAATGAGAAATAGCTGAAATTTTGATATTAACATTCATATTCTGAATTCTGTAAAGCAACAGAATTTACAGCTAAATCAAAATAGAGTATTGGTTTTGCTGTGCCACTTATCATAGTATTAGTATTAGGTATCATACATAGTATTAAAGGAGAACTAAACCCTAAAATGTATATGGTTTAAAATGCCTTATTTTTCATACTGAACTTATTGCACCAGCTTAAAGTTTCAGTATCTCATTAGCAGCAATGATCCAGGACTTCAAACCTGTCACAGGGGGTCACCATCTTGGAAAGTGTCTGTGACACTCACATGCTCAGTGGGCTCTGAGCAGCAGTTGAGAAGCTAAGCTTAGGGGTCATCACAAATTATCAAGCAGAAAATGAGGTTGGCCTGTAATATAAGCTGATGCTACAAGGCTGATTATTAATTTCTGATGCTAGTTGCACTTGGTTTTTGTGCTGCCATGTAGTAATTAGCTGTATTAATTACTAATCAGCCTTATATTGTGACATTTATATTCTATGTGTACTGTATATTGTGAGTGGATCCCTAAGCTCAGTAAGTGACAGCAGCACAGAGCATGTGCAGTGAATCAGCAGAAAAGAAGACGAGGAGCTACTGGGGCATCTTTGGGGACACAGATCTTTACCGCAGTATTATCATTATTCTTCTGTATAATTGCTTAGCTTTCTATTAAGGTCCTCGTATTAAACTTTCATTCTGATTTTAATTCTGTTTAATTAGGGTAAATAAAACCTGACAACCAGAATTCAGTTAAAATTACAAGCTTTACAGCTGTACAACATGTATGTAAACAGGTCAAAAAATTAATGAAAAGGCCAATACTACATTGGTTAGACAATGAAACCAAATTGCTTAGAAAACACGAAGATGAATTTCCCTTTAATAGCCACTTTTCCGAATCCATGTTTCTTTGGGTCTGAAAAAGCAGTAAAAACAATATGCTGTAATAACGTGGAATTCACCTGTAATGCCAGAGTGAGAGGTAAAAGCCCTGTGGAAGGCATCAAATTCTGTTTTGTTTCCACACGCATTAGTCAAGCAGTCCTCAAAAAGTGGCCCCATATTGCATGTGCTGCCATGCTGCATGTTTCTTGGAGAATCACTGTAATGTGACGGACAAAACGTCTGCAGCTGCCCATAAAATCCTAATAAGGAAATAAATGAAACTATAGTTAAATTCTCCTCAAAATACACTTTTCAGTCGATTCATTTCTTCTGGAAAAAAAACTGATTTCCATCATAACTTGGAAACACACTCAACTATAACCTAGGTGACACAGTTTCTGGATAACATACTGGGCATGAAATAAAACTAAGCCAGAATGGAAAGAGATTATACACTTACAGAATAAAAATAATTCAACTTTGCATTTTGTGCTCCTCAGAAAAGCATGGCAGAACCATTGCGCCTTTCTATTAAAGTGATTTGGAGCAGAATGTACTTTGCTGTGTGTAATGGAGGCTCTGGCAAATGAAGTCTTTATATACCCCAGCAGGTTCCAGAATCTAAAGCTAACACTGTGATGTTCCCAGTGCATTTTATAGTGGTTACTTACTTTCTTTTGTTCATGCCCTGACAGAAACTTAGTCTGTGACTGATATTCCTCTTTTGCATAAAGACCATGGTACATTCATTTTCAACAACCACTCTTCGCCAGCATTCAATTTCCCTGTTTACCATGGTTGGGTTGGTAGGCCTAGTGGGGTAGTACAAAACTTTCCTCCATACAGGTATGGGATCCATTACCCGGAAAGCTGTTATCTAAAAATGCTCAGAATTATGGGAAGTTAATCTCCAATAGACTCCATTTAAAGCAAGTAATTTTAATTTTTAAAAATGATTTCCTTTTTCTCTGTAATAATAAAATAGTACTTTGTACTTGATCTCAAATAAAATATAATAAATCCTTATTGGAGGCAAAAAAATCCTATTAGATATTAAATTATTTTTTAGTGGATTTAAGGTATGAAGATGCCAATTATTTTTGGGATAAGGATCGCAACCAAGGTAAGAGAGAAAAAATTAATTTACCCTACCTAGACCCCTCATCTTATGTATTATGACTCTATTCTCTATCCCGAACATAATAATGAAACTCCAGCAATGGCAGTATCATTAATTCTGGATAGTGATGGACGAATTTGGGGCACTTTGACGAAAAATTAGTGAATTTCCAGCGAAATTTGCGAAACGGTGAAAAGTTGGCGAAACTGAATTTTCCCGGCCGTTTCGCGCTGGCGAATAAATTAGCCCATCACTACTTCTGGATACATAATGAAGTCAAGGTAATGTAAGGTAATATAGTGAATAAAGTACCCCTATTGTAAAATATAAGGATATTATAAGTTACCGAGGAGTTTCACGACCATATTAAAACACAAGGCCAAGCTGACTTCTAATATCCTCATATTTTGCAACAGGGGGTACTTTATTTATTATAATACACAAGTTTCAGTGAGTCATGTGACAGAAATGACATCACTACTCACCGTTTATAACTGATGACATCACTAGTGAATAAAGTACCCCTATTGTAAAATATAAGGATATTATAAGTTACCGACGAGTTTCACGACCATATTAAAACACAAGGCCAAGGTGACTTCTAATATCCTCATATTTTGCAACAGGGGGTACTTTATTTATTATAATACACAAGTTTCAGTGAGTCATGTGACAGAAATGACATCACTACTCACCGTTTATAACTGATGACCTCACTAGTGACCGTTTATAAGGATATCATTTACAGGATATTCATGGCTTTTGTTTATTATATGTAGATAATGTATAGGACACCTAATCTAGAATATTTGCTTTTGTTTTTCTACCTGCAAATTCAGTTTTCATCACTGATTGTCTGTTGTGAATCATGTGCAAATGAGCCCGGTATTGGTAAGTGAGTACTGTATGTTCTGAAGGTTTGCGTTTTACAGGACTGTTTTTTTAAAAACATCTTACAGTAAAATAAATTACAAAGACTACAATATCATTTCATACCAGGGCAAAACCATTGAGACCAAACAGCCTCAACAGAATTTCATAGCTAGGGCAAAACAAAGAAAAATATTTTTCTGTCAAAAAGTCATTCAGTGTGATGTGATTTAGTTTTATTTTTATATGACAACATCCCCTGTCATCTGTTTTAGTTACTGCAAAGGTTTTTTACAGGATTTGCAGAAATGCTACATAAAACTTACTGTACAAAACAAAATGACCAGGTCATCAAAGAGAAACTTGCATTCCAATTTCCTAATATTTGCTAGACTAAAGTGGGAAAAGTCTACATTTTCAGTGGCATAGTGCAGTTACAATAGTCAATTCCATGCTTCAGCCGCACAGACAACACATGCAATGAAACTATTTCTAATTTCAGAGGCTCAGAAAGCCGACAAGATCTGATTTAAAGCCATATGACGAGGGGAGTTTATTGTATCCAGAATTGTGTTGAAATGTTTGACTCTGATTAATCCCTGATTGTACAGAAAAGTTAAAAAAATATATATTTCGAAAATATATATATATGTAGTAATTCTATTAGGCTGAAATCTAATCTAAGATAAATTCACTTAATAAGCGAAATGGAATTACACTGACAAAGTTAAGAGTTAGATATTTTTCCCTCCTTTTAAAGCAACAACTGATCTAAAATCTACTGTATTTTTTTCTTTGTAAATGAAAAAACCGACCTAATTTGAACACTTGGAAAAATATCTGTTAGAGACTCTGAGAAGACGCATTCTCCCTGTTACAGAAGATTGTGTGTCCTTGCATGAGGCAAACCTGGTACATTTTTCTTTCACACAACTGCTGTTCTGTGCATGATTACACTACCAAACCACAGAAATGCAGTGAAGATTTGTTTTTGGAGTTTCTCAGTACTTGCTCTAATCTAGAATATATTGCTAACACTAGTGGCTTCCTGAACTTGAAAGGGTAAACAAGAAAAAAAATGAGGCACCATTTTCGCTGAATGTGTCACGGAACATGTGTATTGTATTAACTCAGCATTTCAGCATGAGCTGTAAGACGTAAAATGGTGAGCAAGCATTCATGACTCGACTACACACTTTATGTCTCATCATTTCTTTGCCAAGATGTTGATCACTGTTTCCAAGAATTATTTTTATCACATTCTCAAATTCTCCCGATGCAAATTTACTACTTGAAATCTGGACTTTGATTCCAGGAGCTTTTGAGCTTCAGCAGATAGAGTTTGCCCGATTTTTCAGTCAAGAAACTGTGCAAGCAAATTATACTTACTTATCCTTGCTATTATAATTACTAATGGCACCCCAGCAATGATAAAGCAATATCATTCTAAAATGTTATGTTCTATTTATATACCACGCACCAACAATTTTCATTATTACACTACCGGGGTTATCAAGCTGACCTGAATTACTAGAGATTTACGCAAGAGAGTAGTTGAATCACATGGCATGCAGAGTCAATGGTACAGGGAATGCTTAATCTTCAGTAGACCACAAATAAAGTACACTTTGGTTTGTGGCAGTGAACTCTGGAATACTTATGGAAAGAATTATATGGACCCTTTGTACCAGTGTACTTTGGAATATCATGTTCTGTCCAGCTCTAGCACCTCTTTAACATCACTGAGAAAAGAAATGCCTGTTAGTAACACCCTGGAAAGCTGATGTTTACTATGCAAGGGCACTTCATAAATGAGCGCTTAACACCTGACTGAGTTCTTGTTAAGACATACAAGCAAATGTTCTAATTCCTTCACTAATATATTTAGCATATGTATATGTTCCATAGTCATATATAGACTTCTGGAACTCCATGTAAAACAATCAGTAGGAGTAGATCCTCTTTATGGGTAACGCCTTTTTTCCAGAGAAAACAACCCCAACGTTGACAGTCTACCCTCATAATTTAAGTCTTCCGTCCCTCTAACCAGTTTAGTTGCACGTCTCTGCACTCTCTCCAGCTCATTTATATCCCTCTTAAGGACTGGAGTCCAAAACTGCACTGCATACTCCAGATGAGGCCTTACCAGGGACCTATAAAGAGGCATAATTATGTTTTCATCCCTTGAGTTTATGTCTATTTGTTTTAGTAGCCACAGAATGACACTGCCCGGAATTAGACAACTTGTTATCTACAAAAACCCCAAGATCCTTCTCAGTTAAGAAAACTCCCAACACACTGCCATTTAGTGTATAACTTGCATTTATATTATTTTTGCCAAAGTGCATAACCTTGCATTTATCCACTTTGAACCTCATGTTCCAGTTTGCTGCCCAGTTTTCCAACTTAGACAAATCACTCTGCAAAGTGGCAGCATCCTGCATGGAACCTATATTTATGCACAATTTAGTATCATCTGCAAAAATAGAAACAGTACTTTCAATGCCCACCTCCAAGTCATTAATAAACAAGTTGAAAAGCAGAGCCCTGCGGTACTCCACTAAAAACACCGGTCCAATTAGAAAATGTTCCATTTACCACCACTCTTTGTAGTCTAGCTTTTAGCCAGTTCTCTATCCAGGTACAAATACTATGTTCCAGGCCAACATTCCTTAATTTAACCAGTAATCTTTTGTGTGGCACTGTATCAAATGCTTTAGCAAAGTCTAAGTAAATCACATCCACTGCCATCCCAGAATCGAGGTCCCTGCTTACCTTCTCATAAAAAGAAATTAAGTTAGTCTGGCAAGATCTATTACGCATAAAACCATGCTGGCACAAACTCACAGTATTATGATTTGCTATGAAGTCCAGTATCTTATCCTTTATTAACCCTTCAAAAAGCTTTCCTACCACTGACGTCAGACTATATAGGATCTAAAGATTCTTAATTCTATTTCATTAGCAATAAAGTGTTTTTGTTTGCATGTTCCTCTGGTAAATGCAGTAGCACTGAATGGTGAAAAACCACCTCCCCCTGCATAATAAATCTTTGAGACATGAATAACAGCACATAAGTAGAGTTTTTTTCTTAGAACATATACAGTACCTGTGAAATCACCTAAAACATAATTCAGTTAATAACCCTAAAATCCGTACAAGACAGCGACACACCAATCCCCCACATAAAAAGCCTTCATACCTGACTAGGTCTCCTATTAGTAGGATACAGTATTTATTACCTCATGTAACTGCTTAGAACATTTTTTATGCTGTCTCTGTACTAGAGATGGGTCAGTCCAACATACAAGACAGCTTTTTTTTTCTCTGTCAGAAATCTGCAGCTGCATAATACAAGTAGTTGATGGAGTGCTTAGTCAATGTTGGAGCTGTTTCATAGTTTCCTTTAAAGTATTAACACTTACGGATTTCTATTAGTTCGTGAGGCACTCAACATTTCAGCAGGGAAGTACTTACAACTCTGCTCTGTTCCCTAAGCATGTTGGCTGCTACGTGTTTTTTTTATTTCTTGGGTACAGCTAATGTAAATGGAGTAGACAGGTTGCAGGCTACACATCATAATAGAAAACTGTTGCCATTGTGAGGAAACAGATTGAAAATAAAGTTTATTGTCTATATTTACAGCACTGTAAATCATGAGCAGGAAAATACTCTTAAACTGTTTGGTTTTTTGCTGAAATTAGGGATGTACAGAATCCAGGATTTGGTTTGGGATTCTGCCTTTTGCAGCAGGATTTGGATTCAACCAAATCCTTGTGCCTTGCCAAACCGAATACAAATACTAATTTGCATATGCTTTATAGGAGCAAGGAGGGAAATCACATGACTTTTTGTCACAAAATAAGGAAGTAAAAATGTTTCACTTTTTCCTTTCTCACCCCTATTTTGCATATACAAATTAGGATTCAGTTCGGTATTCGGCCCAAATAGTGGATTCGGTGCATCTCTAGCTGAAATAGACCATATAACTGTTGCCACTAAAGAATACCATGAATCTCCCAGGCACCTGCCTTAAAGGACATGTTTATTTTGGGAAAATTTAACAAGATTCAACATTAAATTAAGAGTAATTTAGAAGTTATTTTCCTAGAAAAACAAACTGTTTTGGTACAGCTCTGCACCCACATAGAAGTTTGCCAGGATTTACTAAGGACAAACTTGATGGACATGTCTATTTGCAATCTCAGCTACTATGAACTGATGCATTTTTTAGGGATCTTTTGAATGCAACTCAGTGGTTAATATCTTGAACTCCACAGAGAGCAGAATTAAGAAAATGCAGGTATAAATACTTGCCATGGAAAGTACATTTAAAAAATGTCAAAAACATTTACTCTTTAACTCTCCATAGTTTCTAATATGCAAATGCTAGAGATGGATAATAAGAACCTTCTATGGGAGTTAATAAAAACAATAACTGAGCCCCTTGGATCTATAGATGAAAACAGCACTACAGAGTGCACAACAGAGATTTAAAACATACAAAATATAAATGTCAAGTCATTTACAAACTAATTACAATTGAATTTTAATTCAATAAAGTTACATTAATTAAAGGAGAAGGAACGTTCCAATCCAGTGGGAGTGCCAAATGTTAGGGCACTCCCCAAGGATTGTTAATGACTTACACAATACCCAGTATTGACTTCTGTCTAATAATGTATGTTCATAATATTTTCATACGTGTATGTTAAAGTCTACATATTAGGGGATTGTATCCTGATGAAGGGTGGTGAAAACCCCCCGAAACGTTGATGTGTGGTGAAAATAACAATAAATAACCTGCTGATTATGAAGTGTATGCGGAGCCGTGATTATACTGCAATTTACATATTAGGGGAGACAAGCCAGACTTTAAATGCCAATTGGGATGTGCTGATGATACACTCAATAGTTTATAATGAGTTTACTCTGGATACTGGAAATAGTTTAAAGGGGTTGTTCATCTTTAACTTTTTGTATGTTACAGAAAGGCCAGTTCTAACCAACTTTTGATCTTAATTTTGTACATTTTTATAACCATACAAGATTGGCAGTGTATGGACACCGTAAATGAAAACATTTTTTCAAATAAAATATAAAGTTCCTCGGTTGCTATTCCCTATACACAAATCTTCTTTTTTAATTATCTATCCATTTCAATACTAATTTTGAGAAGAAAACAAGGCATGGTTTGCAGATGACCCTCAGCGGAGGCTTTTTTTTAATCTCAATTTATTGTACATTCTCCCTGGTGATGAAGAAGTTCACTGATAGTGAGCCAATAAATGTGTAAGGCTACACTCATGCCAAATCTGCTGTGTTTCTATAATCTCTTCTAGATTGTTCTGTAGCCTTTGTAAATGAGAAGTTGGAAAGCTAAAAAGCAAAACAAAGACATGTTGTGGTCTTTTTCTTAATAAAAAAAAGGCACATATCAATTCAAGAAGAATGACCAATGCCAGTGTTACTTGGAATTTGTACACAGGGTGTGTTTTGTAAATCTGCCTATCGGAGTAACCAACTTATTTCTTGGAAAGTGTCACTAGAATAACACAGTGATAAACAGCCAACATTTCAGCTAAAACTAGAAAACTACGAAATGCACAAAGATGTTATTCTTGACCTTTCCGTAAGAACAACATTTTTGCTTGGGCTTGGCATAGTTTCCCACAAAGAACTTACGTTTCTCTACATCAGATTAATATGATTTACAGTTTGTCCTCTTATGAATAAAATATCTAGTTCTGTTTTTTTTCAGCCTCTTCCTTAGAACAAGTCCTTTCAAAGGCTATGAAACCTGAGGCATTTTGAGCATCAGCACTGAATAGCATTAATTAAGTTCTTGCCACAGGATGCTTCTCATTGATGGCACTGGGAAGCTCCACAAATAAGCTCTTGACCCATAATTCTCACTGTAAAAGCACACTGCCTGGATCAGACCTCCTTTACATGTAAAGTGTACTGCAAGCACACTGGAGCATATAATAAAAAAAGGATAACGCTATGTCCTCAGTTTCAGGCATATTAATACAGGTATTGTATTCATTATCCAGAAAGCTATGAATTACAGGAATGCCATCTCCAATGGACTCTATTTTAATCAAATAATTCACATTTTTAAAATTTATTTCAGTACAGTACCTTGTACTTAATCACAACTAACAATTGTAAATCCTTGAAAAACAATTGCTGGCTATTGGTAGACTTAAAGTGGACCTATCACCCAGACACAAAAATCTGTATAATAAAAGTCCATTTCAAATTAAACATGAAATCCAATTTCTATTTTTTATTAAAGCATTCATAGCTGTTGTAAACTCTTTTAAAAATCTCAGCTGCCAATCAAATATTGTCTGCCCCTCCTCTATGCCATGGGCATAGAGGCGGGGCAGATAATTACTTTCACTTTCCATTCAGCATTTCCAAGATGTCACTGCTCTCCCTACATTCCCCTGTTCTTTTTACCGTTTAATTGTGTAGCCAGGGCATGGGAATGGACATCATTCTGGTGCACAAACAAGATTCTGAGATGATGCAAGGCTTTCGTTAACAACAGTGTGTCCACAAAATGGCTGCTGCCTGCTTGCTATCATTTTGAATTCCTAGACTGAAGGAAACAATATTCAAATAATTTATACATTGTAATTAAAGTTCATTTTGCTTGACAAATGTGATAAAATAGGATTTTGAATAATTTATTTGGGTGACGGGTCCCCTTTAAGGTATGGTGATGCAAATTACAGAAAGGAAACCCCAGGACCCAAGCATTTTGGATAAAATATCCCATTCTGTTACTTCCATAGAAGTTTAGTGTTAATCAAGACACAGGGCCATCAAGTTAAAGCTTTAAGACATTAGAGCTTTGGCCCAAAGAGCTTTTGATATTTGCTACCCAGAATTGGGGTTCAGTGCGTGCCCTGGACAGAAATGAAAAGTCAATTAGAATGTACTCAATTAATAACTACCTTCTGAAAATATGTAGTCATATAGGGATAAAATTAAACTTCTACGGGCTACTGAGCAGCACTTTCATCAAAACACTGTATGACATATAGCCCTAAGGGACACAACAGTAGCAATTCAAAGCAATAGCTCCATGTTTACTTTGGTGTTTGAGTGGCACCAAAATGAACTCATTTTATATTTCTGATGTCTAGTATGCAGTCAAATGTTAGGAACACTGCCTGTCAAAACAAAAACAGGAAAATCATAAATAAGTGGAACAGTAGCACACAGTTTTCACCTAACCTCCATATACAATCAACAATTACAAAACTAACGAGCTCTGTAATTACATCATAACGGTTTGAGTCAATGTATTGCTTGAGAATCAAAAAGGCATCTGGATACTCGGAATGCAGAAGCATAATATTAAGTCTATATACACTTGTTTTTAAGGAATGACCTTTGGGGTGGGGACCTTATACGGAAAGTGAGAAGCAAGAGTGACCATTACTGTTCTGTATAAACATTTGTTACACACTAATTAAGGTAAACTTGAGATTTAATTATTAGGCACTATGTATAATCACTAAAAAGAGAAGATATTATACTTTATAAACTTTTACATGTCCCATGATCCGTTAAGTGAGATAACATACATTCTTTAAGACTGTGAGCACCGCTGCATAAATGAAACATAGTGTGGAAAGAAACATTTGAAGAGTTTTTTGAACATAATCTTTGTTTCTGCTGACAACAGTATGAGCTCACATAATTAGAACTGTCTAAGTAGTACCACTCTTCTTTATTTATACATTATATTTAGAAGAAAGGTAATGAGTAGATGATCATATATAGAGGCTGCTGACTAACCAAGAGGGAAAATGACTGTCTCAAGTGGAATTAGGGTTACTGTCTGTAAGGACATTTATCATGTTCAACTAAAAATAAATATGCACACATAAAGAAATAATCAGACAGTGAAGATCATTTTAAATATACTCTGCAACATGCTTGCATGCAGTTTATACATGTATAACAATTGTTCCAAAAATGCATCATTTCCTCCTGTATAAAATAGTTTTTTATTTATGAATAAATGAACAAGAAAATAAATGCTATCTATAGCGTATAACCCATGTTTCTATTGGGTCATAATACCTGTACTATTATTGTTTGCGAACATTAAGGCCAGGCTGTGATGGGAGATCGCTAACTCTGCAAACTGCTACCTAACTGTTCCAGACACTTGCTTAGGAACACTGTAGGTGAAATTCCTTGAACAGCACATGTCTTTGATGGAATGCTGAGATATCAATACCCACTGTTGCCCTGCAGCCATATAGCACACTTCAATTTGATATCTAGTAGCTTAGTATACTATTGTACTATATTAATTTTTACCAATCAGACCACCGTCCTGTCCTTTACAGCAGCAGGTTTTCTTCCCCATTCTTTAAACTCTATTGACAATCACCTCTTCAAGTCAAATCAAATAAATACAAGCTCTTATGGTCTTAGCAATATCCTAGCAACTAGCAATATGGTTTCTATGGGTCACATTTGCTTATTTTACTAGTAAAGTCAGTTGTTAACTGCAAAACACATTTAAATTAAAATATCCCCATTACAGTTAAAATGTCTAGGCTGATTGGGAGATGAGGAGATGTACTGACGTGTTTTCCTTGTTGATAAGAATGAAGAACAGCATTTTCCTTGTTCTTCTCCTTTATCCTTACATAAAGCTTACTTACAAAGTTCTGAAAGTTTGTGTTGTTTGAATTACTTCCAAATCCCAGCATTCCCGACAACTTATGTTTTCAATTACAGTAACTATTTAAACTTTGCAGGGCTTTAAACCAAAAAATAAACTTTAATTATTTTCTGCTATACATACTGTCAAATCCTGACATTTCAAATGCAATTCATATTCTGCCAAGGATGACGGTGCCAAGTTCAACAGTTTTCACAATTCTGTGAACGGAGGAAAGGCTGTCCATATAAAATAACATGTGATGAAATAGTGCACATAAATAATGATAATTACAAAGGCCACGCATCATCGGGGAAGTTTGATAACCCAGCAGTTATGTTAACTAAGAATAAGAAAACAATGTCTTGCGGATTGTTTGATGCTTTTTTTCTGCTGTTTCAATTGAATAATTATCTATGATTGCAATACCATTTACAGTAAAAGAAAACACGATTCTTTTGTAAAAGAGTAATAAACTAATCTGATGAATACTATAAAAAATGAAAAAAGACATTAGCAAAATATGATAATATAATATGAAAATAATAATTTATTTAGCAAAAAAAGAGAAAATCATATTTTTGTAATGTATTAAATGTTTTTGGTACAGTGAACAGGATACTGATAATATATAAATGGTCCTTGTGTTCTGGGCACATATGCACTTTACTTCCATTTTGCTTTTTTGTTTGCTAAGCAGGGCATTTAACAACTCTCTGATGCTAAACAACCCCCTTAGGAAACAACTTTGTTCCCTCCAACCCAGATAAACTTCCTAAGTCTTCTTTATCTGTTGGATCCTGTAAATGGCCTGTCATGGAGTCAGTATTCCAATAACTTACTTTTCCCCTTTCCTCTATTTTTCAGAGATTTTAGACCACTGAATGAAAAAAAAATGTACTAGCCTAACTTCATTCTTGTTTTCACCAAAATCTGGCAGCTGTGTGACAACAAATTTACACATCTCCAGTTATCTATTTTATGTCCTATTATTTTCAATTAATAATATAGTGCTAACAAGGTCTGTAGCAGTGAAGTGAACTATAGTAGAACCCCCTACTAAAGGGGTACCTGGAAAAGATAGTGTGAAATCTGGGAAACTGTAAAATGTGTGATTCCTTATATATTAGTGGGACCACAGAAAAACTGTGTAAAATACAGGAAAATGTTAAAATCTGGGTATGTAAAATTGTATTTATTATCAGTCTTATTCGAGCTTTCCCCTAGAGCTGTACCACAGGCTTGCAAAAAAACCCCAACATGTATTGGTATAATTATTAGTATAAATAAAGTACCTGCACTGCCAGATCATTTTCTGACACAATGTAAAATGTACTAAATGTAAAAACATATTTATTGCATTATTAACATGCCATTTTTTTTTTATTTTGAGACGTGTTTTACTTTCTTTTGTTTTCAAAACAAAACACTTTTTAGATGTTATTCATCACTTTTAGCCTTTCTATAGAAAAAGGGATTGCTGGCTGTTGTGGCTAGGTGAATGAAATAAGTAAAAATAAAATTGCAACTGGACCTCCTTAACATTGTCCCACTGCAGATTTGTTTAACTGTAGATAAACTTTTTTATCGCCATGACAAAGCAACCATTTTTGTTTTTATGCATTTTTGTTTTGATCATGTTAATGTTGGAGACGCCGTTAATTTTCAGGATAATTCTCTGTTAATTCCATATTACCAAGTTTAAAAATAAAATAAAACTTTTAAATATTGTTTTTTTTGGTTTGTTCCAAAAGTGACCCACATACGAAATAAAATACTGCATAAGAAAACAACAAAACTAAGGCAAGTGATCAGCTTTCAAGGAAAAATACTTTCCTCGCCACTTTGAAAGAATTTTTAGCAAGCAGTGGAACAAAGAGATGATTATTTGTGTAAATAAGAATGGGTGGAAATTAAAACAATTCCAATGCAAAACCAAATGGAACAATCATGGGAAATGCTAGATTAAACACAATCACTTAGTAGAATTGTGTACGGAATGAAATAATGACAGAATGGTAGCTGCCAAAAGTTATTTTTAACTAATGTCTGATTAAATAATTAGAAAAAAAGACAAAGCTCTGTCCATTCATTGGCTGATCATAGCATGTATTTGTACCCTTGGTTTATTTGTGGGCACAATGACTCATATGAGCAAGGGGGCAAATTTTCTATTTAGGATTATTCAATGGCACATTCAACTAGAAAAGCATATTTGTATGAACATATTTATTAGCTAAAGCAGTGTTTTACATATCGGGCCAACTGTTTTATGTTATATATTTTTAAAGAGGCCTGCAATGTTCAGTGTATACTTTTCCTTTTACTGTGGAGGAGAAGCTCCTCATGTGGGCAGCCAAGTTAGGTGACACACATGCAAAATGAGTGAGTATCCTGTTTTGCTTATAATGCGCACGCAGGTGGTGAGCAGTAATTACATGCATGCTAAGCTCCCTCCTGGAATAGAGCACACTACAAGAATTTTGTGGGCATAATAGTATTGTTTTTCCCAACTTGGGTGCATTCTGTGCCTATGCCTCTTGTTGTGGAAACATTTTCCAATGACCAAGAATGTGAAATAAAGGTAGGATCCTAGATTTAGGAAAACAAAATGAGGAAAAACACTGCATCATCATACACTAGAAAATCTTTAGCTGCACATCTGTGTTTTAAATCCAGAAGTGAATAATTTGCTAGGGATTACAACAAGAAGTATTTAAGAGAAACGTGAACTGTAAATGATGTCCTTTCCTGGTTCTGATTTATAGGAAGTTGAATACTAGATAGCGCATTACTGAATAGTCAAGATGTTAAATTACTTTCTTGTTATTTCTCTGTCTGCCATGTGTATGTCCTAAGGCAAAATTCTTCAGAGCACTGAGATTAAACATTTGGAAGAGTTAGATGCCTGCTATTTGTAGAGATAGGGTCACTGAATCTTTAGGAGTAAGAAATTGGCTGGCCATTAATCCTAGGAGGAGAGTAATATATGTTATTATTATTATTGCTCTTATCTTCTCTCTTTGGAACTATTAAACAAATATTTAATCTCGTGTTCACCATAAGTGTAAGTGAACCAATATGCATTTGCCTTGACGGATTTAATGTAAATCCTTATCAGAGATGGAAAGACTTAGGTCACAGGAATTGATCATCTGGACGTAATCTATTGCCTTCTCAGCATCCAGCATACACATACCATTCGACCCACTATGGGCTCCTCATTCTTTCATACTTTCCTTCTCTTAAACTTCTCCAGTTTTTATTTTTGAAATTTGCAACATGGAGATGATGAGTATTAAAAAGTTACTATTTTCCCCCAAGTTTCATCGCAGTTTAGCTTGCTTTCCTATTTGGCTTTGAATAATATACTTGGGTCTGGGGATAGGGCACTGAGACTTTTATAGATGTATAAAATAGTTATAGTCAGTGAGTTGCTGGACTCCCACATGATTTCTATTTGAGTTGGGAATTGATTTGTGGATGCAGTCAGTTTGTGTGTGTTTATGAAATGATTGATTTGTGCATACGAAGTGATCAGTTGGTGTTTTTCCTGAGAGGAAGTAGTATGCACCTTCATGCAGTTTGAGCACTAAGCTGCCTGTTTTATCTGATACCTGGTAGGCAAATTCACTTTTGCTATGCATAGAATAGAAAACAGAAAATAAGGCATGGGTAGGGGGAGGAAAAGATATGAGTTTTACCTTGGCTTCAACATCAGAACCTAAATCTCAAGGAGGAAGGAGAGGGAGGTGTGGTTACAACTTGGATGAGAAAGGGGTAACCTTTCCCTTAAACTTCTTACACGGCTGTGGACGTTTAAACAGCAAATTGACTAATGATTAATTTTTGCTTAGGATGATTGATTTCAGAAGTACTAACTGCAGACTTATTAATAAAAACTCAGATTTTTAGCCAGGGCCTTAATTATAATGTTCTGCATTTTTATAAACAAAAAGTTTAAGGATAGGGATATCCAAGGATATGTTTTTATTATCTAAGATCTATTTTCATTTCAAAGCATATTTCTACACTCCAAACATAGCATCACAAAAACACCATGGTGGAAAAGTAGAATGTCTCCATAAAAAAAATATAGTTATTGAAATTGATGCAGTGTTGGTTTAAAAAATGATCCATTTCAAAGGGATTTTTAGTCTCCAATAAATCTATCTGTACAGAGCCCAGGTACATAATCCAGAGCTGGTCTATCTATCCAGCTCTTAAGATGTATCAACACTCATGAAAAATATATACATAACATATGCTATTACTTTTTGTCTGACCTACATCTGTAAGCAATGGATGCATACCTCAAAAATACAATGGCAAAATGGAAGGAGAAAAAAAATGCAAGCTGTGGAAACATACTTAACATCATTACGTTGTTTAACTTTACCAGTTGTTAAGGCAGGACTGGTACAGATGCTAAATATCTAGATCATGTAATAGTAATGTTTAGTTGTTAGTATTCTGAAAACATTTCCAGGACACACTGCTTGTGGTGGTATCACCCACTTTTTAGGCCACATCCACTTAAAGGAGAATTTAACCCTTTAACAAAAACACCCATACCCCCCACCCCACATAGACCCTCATACCTCTGCCCCCCAGCCTAACTGCCCCCCTCCCCCGGGAAAATGCCCCATACTTAATACTTACCCCTCAGCGCAGATCCAGCCATCTTCCGGGTCTTCGTGTCTTCTTCCGGCGCTTCAGCAATTTTAGTGAGTTTCGGTGCATGCCAACGCGGCAAATTGCTCCAACTGCGCATGCACCGACATGCCGATCTCCGACTCAGCTTACAGAAGACCTGGAAGATGGCTGCATGGAACTCCGATGACAGAATCTGCGCCAAGGAATAAGTATAAAGTATGGAGCATTTCCCCAGGGCAGTTAGGCTGCGGGAGGAGGGAGGGGGTCTAGGTGTGGTGGGGGGTATGGGTTTTTGTTAAAGGGTTGAATTCTCCTTAAAGTTCGCTAGTACTCTAATTTTGTTTGTTTCAGTTAAAGGGGAACCATTGCTATTATACAAAATCCATTCAACTGTATTGGAGGTAATAGATTTTTAAGACAGGCCAGAAAAAAGGATTTAACGCAAGCATGCAATTATTCCTTTAAAACTATACTATTATATAACACATAAAACATTGTTTTCTGATGTCCTTATCCAGATAATCCCACACTGCTTTACAAACTAGGTACCAGTGCTCACTTGTGCTGCTACACTTCTTTTTCCCACAGTGTTTGACCAGGCAGGTGTAGTGACACAACAATAATGGTGAGAAAGGCATTGCTTGTTAAAGAAGCAGGGCAGAACGACTTCCAAAAGCACCCATGAAGGCATACTAATACTAAGACCCACAGTGACTCAGTAGCTTAACTGAATAATAATTAAAGTTGATAAATGTAGATCTCTCTGTGACCTCATTACCAACTACAGTTACTTCTTATCATGTCATTTTATACTCTTTTGCTGGAATTTAAAAGAGCTGACATTCAATGAATTTCAGCATTCACATATTTTGTTGCAAAAGTCCATGATTAATAAGATTGTGTGAAATTCATATTTCAACCCTGTGCTACCCCTTCCAAAAACTGAAAAAAAGTATATTTAAGTGGGAACAAATGGTGAGTACTTTGCAAATTAATAGCATCCATCATATAGCATATAAAGCACTAATTGTACAATATTCCCCAGGGTTCAGGGGTGGTGTTCGTGGATAATATTAACCTCTGCTCTGTCAAAGGGAGCTATGCTATACTGTGGTGTGGAACAAAGAACAGACTCTAAGCTATTAGCAAAATCATTTGCAAACCAGTTCTGCCAATTACACACATGCACAAAATGCTCAAATCTTGCATTTTCAAACATCCTGGCTTCGTGGGAAAATAAATGGTTAATAAGGTGACTGGCTTGACTTCACTGCTGTTCTATCAAATCATACTAAATGGGGCTATGACCTACATTCAGAGCTGTTAAATGAGTGGTACTGCTAATCTGCAGGGGGAATCTCAGGCAAACATAAATGCAGTGTACTGTTACATCTATTGGGAAAAACCTTAGTAACTAAATGTGAAGAACTCTTGAAGGGAATATATATTTCCCTGGCCATCCCCCGTCAGCATTAACTGACGGGTATCCCCTCCCACTGACAGATGTGTCCCCTAGCAGAGTTTAAAGCCCCACCTACCTACTTCCTCCCTGTCTTCTTTTTCTCTCTGCGGTGTCCTCTGCAGGAGGTATATTTTTTCTTTTGTGGCTCACCCGGTCCTTTTTAGGGCTGGAATCCAGGCGCAGTTGGCCTCTCTCCGCCTGAAGCTCCAGGTTAGCGTTCGCCTTAGCGCATTCGCTCTGGGGATCCCTCTTAGCGGCCGCGGATTGCAGGTCTGTTGACTCTAACTCACTTGGTGTTTGTTTGCCGGCGCGTACGCGCGTGCGTGCGTTTTTTTCGCGGGCGCGCGTTTTTCGCGCGCGCGCGTTTTTCGCACGTGCGCGTTACTTCTGACGCCCGCGCCGGCGTCATCACGCTGCGCCTTTTGGCGCCAGTTTTTAACCGGTTTTCGGCATCCTTGCCTTTGGCCTGGTAGTTTTTACTGTGCTTAGGCTCCTTAGGATTGCCGGCTGCCGAGAATTGTGCCGCCCCTCAGGTTATGGTGAGTCACTTTCAGGTAAGTGTTTACTTCGAAAAGAGGCATTATCTGTACTGAAAGTAAATTGTTTCTTACAGATGGAAGATTCATCTGGGAAAAAGAGGTTGGCTTCTGGATCTGAATCTGATGTTGTGATAGTCTGCAGAGCTTGCAAGAATCCCGCTGTTAAGGGGAAGAGGCTCTGCAAACAATGCATCCTCGAGTTGCTTGACAAGGACTTTGGTCAATCTGCTCCAGCTAGCAAAAAAGCAAGATCCGTAGAGCTGGATAGTCAAGCTTCCCCTTCGGGGGCTGAGTCTGCCTTATCTGATCCGTCTCCAGCGGATATCTTGTCATGGATTTCTCAAGCTGTGTCACAAGGCATTAAGGAAGCAACGGTGAATCCAGGCCCTTCAAATCCTAGACAACAAGTACCGTATGAAGAGTCAGAGGAAGAGGAAGATACGGAGGATGAATCCGATCCCTCTTTTGATGTCAAATTAATTCCAGCCTTGATCAGGGCTGTGAGGCATTCCCTTACTCTGCAGGATGAGGAGCAGACATCCACGCCCATTTTGTCTCCAAAAAGGTGAGACAAACTTTTCCTATGCATAAGGAAGTTGAGGAGTTAGTATCAGCCGAGTGGCAGAAGGGACCAAGAAGAGTTCCGGTCGAACCTAGATTGGAGAAGTTCTACCCCTTTCCTGCTGGAGTCTCCAAGGTTTGGGACTCTCCCCCTACAGTAGATGCTCCTGTAGCACGTCTTTCTAAGAAGACGGCATTACCAATTGATGATCTCTCAGCACTTAAGCATCCTATGGAGAAGAGGATGGAGACAGAGTTGAGGAAAACTTATTTGGTTGCTGGGGCAATGTTGAGGCCTTCAGTCTCGCTAATTTCAGTAATCAAGGCCATGTCTCTTCGGACAGAGTCAGTGGCGGTTGATACCAATGAGGAGACTTTAAGCGAGCAGTCTTTGCAGGTTCTGGAAGACATCTAGATGGCATGCAATTTTTGTCTCGAGGCTGCTGTGGATTTAACCAGATTGGCGGCTAGAAGTATGACTTTTTCGGTCGCAGCCCGTAGAGCCTTGTGGCTTAAAGCTTGGTTTGCGGATACTGCCTCTAAGAATGTTCTATGTAAACTTCCTTTTGAGGGGCAGATGCTCTTTGGAAAGGCGTTAGAAGAGATCATTAATAAGTCTTCAGGAGGGAAGAGCACTTTTCTCCCTCAAACTCCCAGACGTTTTAGGAACCCTCCTAGACGTCAGGATCGTTTCATGCCTAGACGTAGGGATGACTCAAGATTTTACAGACCAGGCAAGGAGTTTTTTCGTGCCAACACTTGGAGGACAGGGCAGTCCAATGTGTTCAAGGGGTTCAGACCCAAGGAAGCTAGATCCCCCAAAAGGCAAGCCAAGCAGCAATGATATGAGGCCTGTCCAGATTCCTGTGGGAGCAAGATTATTAAAATTTGCAGGGGTCTGGGCAAAGGAGACGAAGGATGTTTGGGTAAAAGCTATTGCGACCCGAGGTTATATGATAGAGTTTCTTTGGAAACCCAGATACAATCATTTCATCCAGACTCCGGTCCCTCGGGAGGAAGACAAGAAGGTTTTTTTAAAGGAGTATATCCAGAAACTAATTCTGAAACAAGTGGTGATTCCAGTGCCCAATTCTCAACAGCGAAAAGGCTTTTATTCTCCCCTGTTCCTGGTCCAGAAAAAGTCAGGCGATATGAGACCAATCCTGGATCTCAGGAAACTGAACAAGTGCGTGAGGGTTCGCTCCTTCAAGATGGAGTCCATCTTAACCATCAAGAGGGCAGTAAGTCCTGGAGACTGGCTCATCTCAATCGATCTAAGAGACGCATATCTGCATGTGCCCGTCGCGGTAGAACATCAGTGTTTCCTCAGATTCTTTTTCCTGGGGCAGCATCTACAATTCACCTGCCTTCCGTTTGGCCTTTCCACGTCACCCAGAACATTCTCAAAGGTCTTAATAGTTGTCATTGCGAGGTTAAGGAAACAAAACATAGAGGTTTATCACTATTTGGACGACCTGTTAGTTGTAGCCAGAAATCCAGAGATCCTAGAAAGACATCGAGACTCAGTGATGTCGGAGCTACAGAGGTTCGGATGGTTGTTAAATCTGGAAAAGAGCCAACTTGTACCAACTCAGAGATTAGTCTATCTGGGAGCTCAGATAGATACATGTCTAGGGATGATTTCCTTGTCTCAGGAGAGGATCTTCAAGATAAAGCAAATGATGACAACGGTGGTGTTTTTACACTGTCTTCCAGCAAGACAATTTATGCAGGTTTTAAGCAGTTTGACTTCAACAATTGGAGTAGTTCTTTGGGCCAGATGGAATATGAGGAAGATTCAAAGGCTATTTCTGATGCAGTGGGATCGACACAGGAAAGATTGGGACCAAATGATTTACTTTTCAGTGGAGGCAAGGAATCAGATGTTATGGTGGCTGAATGCCTCAAATCTTCGGAAAGGATTCCCTCTGCTAGATCAAAGGCCATTAAACATCTACACAGACGCTTCGGGCTCCGGTTGGGGAGCACATTGCCAGCAGTGGTCAGTCCAAGGTCGTTGGGAGAAAGATCTATCTCATCTGCAGTCCAACATCCTGGAATTAAGGGCAGTCTTGAAAGCTCTACAGGCTTTCGAACCTCTACTTTGGGCAGAGGAG